>NC_136591.1:16904460-16941960 GCF_910589615.1 Taurulus bubalis | reverse complement strand
TGTTCCAAATAATCCTTTAGGTGAGTGAGTGTGTATATATATATATATACAAAATTACATAAATGTGATTTTAATTTTTTGCCTCATTGTGAAATTTTACATGTTCATTGATTATGTTTTGGGATTCCTTCATTTTTTGTTTTAAATCTGATTTCAATCTGAACAACACAATCGTAACATTTATTGTTTTGTAATTTTGGCGCCAAACACAGCGCTCAGCCCGACATCAGCCACATTTCGTCAGCTTTATGGGAAGCAATGATGTACATTTTATGATTATGACAATATATATATATATATATATATATATATATATATATATATATATATATATATATATATATATATATATATATATATATTTAATTACAGACAAAGTAGGGACATGAAAAGACAGACATGACAGTGTAAGGAGAGGGATACCTGGACAGGTAAAACAAGCTCAGAGGACAGACAGGACTCAGTGATGTCATCTGCTGGAGCAGAGAGACGTGACCTTCAACTGATCATCACTTCCTTTATGAACTTCACATTAAAAGCACTTCAGTGCAAAGGGAAACGGTGGACTTTTATTGTGAAACCAGAGGCCACAGATTTCCTGGACAGGACTCCTAAATATATTTATGTCAGTAAATAAAGACTTCCTGTACGAGGTTTGGAAGTCAGACTTAATTGAATGATAATGATCAAACTGGAAAAAGGACTTGTTTTTAAATCTGTGACGACAGCGAAGAAGAAGAGCGAAGAGAAACAGAGGAAGACGAGAAGAGACATGAAAGACAAGACGCCAGGCATTATGCTAAGCTAAGCTAGCTGCTTCCCCCTGCTCCCAAACATTATGCTAAGCTAACTAGCTCCTCATAGTCTCTCGTGTTGAAGTGTTTCTAGTGTTCATGTTGAGTCATCTGACCTGGACTGAGCCAATCACAGCCGAGTACAGTAAGATTCAGTCAAAGGTTAAAAGGTAATGTGTTCTCACCAGCCGTAGGTCTTCTGTGGTTTGGGCAGCGGGTCGTCAAAGAACGAATCCCCGTCCTCAGGATCCTCCTCCACCTCCAGGTTCAGGTCTAGACACTCCCTCTCAGGGCCCACAGAGGAGCTCAGGTCCTGGGGACACAGAGACATGAGAGACCAGCAGAGGACAGAACTCAGGACCACGCTTCTGAAAATATGGATCTGATAATAAACAAACAAGTTGGTGATCGACTTCTTCTTCACGTTAATGAAGAATTTCAAACCAACGTCTGTAGAACACATCACTTCATTACAAGACAAATCATGGACAATTTGAGATCTACTTGTATTTAAATAATAGCTATTCAGTTATAATGATGTCATAATGAACTAATATTAACTTCCGTTTTCAATAAAGTAGGAAAAAATATTCAAGCTGCACAATCTGAGGTCGGGAGCGTTTCCATTGCCTCAAAACGGCTCCCAACATGGCGACGGAGAGCCGGCAGCTCATAGCTAACGGAATGACCTCACCAGGTGAACAAAACGTACTTTCCTGATGGAGGGAGAGCGGATCTTCTCTTCAGGAGCGACACCATCAGAGTCCTGAACCACCTGCACAAAAATATGAATTCATTATTGGGGGACAGTAAACACATTTACAATACATGTTATTCTCCTGGTGTCCACTAGGGACATCGCTGCTGTATTATGCCGTGTTCACACCAAAAGATTTGCGAATTTTCGCAACTCCACTTCGCCTATATCGCGCCACCCGGTGAAAAATTCGCTCTATGTGGTTAATTCGCTTTTAATTTTTTTGCAACCATTCGCTGCGGAAAGGGGCTTATCTCCGTGTCTGTGAAAACATTTACTATTTCCGCCATTCACCATTGAAATAACCACTAGTTCTGCTTTATACTTGTTGAGGAAGTCCCACAAACGTCAGAACATCAAACGCCCCCGTGTCTGGGTTCATAATATTATCCGTAGTCACACACAGCTCCGACTCCTTCAGGCAGAGCGTCTGAATGAAGCCGCTTCCAGCGCTCCTTCAGCGGACCAGCAGTTTGATTCAGTAACTGCAGGACGGCGGTGACGACGGCGGAGTTTCTCAGTGCCGATTGGCTTTCGCAACTCCGCGTCGGGCGAATTATCCGCTGGAGTTGAAATATTTCAACGGCAGCAAAAAAGGCGGAAAAGCGGATTTGCGAATATTCGCAACGCCACTTCGCCTTTATCGCGCCGCCCGGCGAAAAATCAGCTTTTTCCCAACCATTCGTCTGTACATTGACTAAACATGTAATCTGGACGCGCAAATATTTCGCAACTCTTTTGGTGTGAACACGGCATTAGGGAGATAATACATGTAGGTCTGCAAATAACGATTATTTTAAGAATCGATTAATCTGTTGATTATTTTTTCGATTAATCGATGAATCGGATAAAAAAGAAAAAGCATTGATGTATTCTGTGATGCAGTCTGTCATGCTGTTGATGTCCTCCCCATGTGGTCCATACAGCACATCCCAGTCCGTTGACTCAAAGCAGTCCTGCAGTGTGTCTTTAACCTCCTGAGACCACCTTCTCACAGTCCTGGTGGTCACAGGCAGTCTCTGCACCAGAGGAACATACCTGGGTGTCAGCAGGACCAGGTCATGATCAGACCTGTATGCATCCTTAGCATTGCCTCCAGTAGGTTCAGAGTTGTAATGTTCCTTGTGGGTCAGTTGACATATTGTTGAAAAGTTGGCAGAGCTTTATCCAGTGTGGTGTGGTTAAAGTCACCAGATAGTCAGAAAAGCACCAGTCTGTTGACTCAGTCCAGACACAGTGGAGTGGATGGTGTCCACTGCTTCCTCAGCAGTGTAATGAAATGGTACTATTTTATTGACATACAGAGCGGAGTGATCAGGTGTATGTAATATCAGAGGCGGGCGTGTTCAGTCCGCAGTCTGCACTTGGATTTGTACGAACCTGTCAGTCACAGTCTCGGTGTTATGCTAATGTTGAGCTAATAAAGGTAGCCGAAGATACAACAGTCACCTATACGTATTCTACACATAACACTACAAGCGCCAGATGATGGTGGCACGTAGACAACAATGGTGGACATGAACTCCCTCTGCAAATAATACGGACGCATCCCCACGGCTAACAGCTCAATGTTCGGGCTACAGAAACGCTCTTTCACACACACGATCGGGGTTGCACCACCTCTCGTTCACATACACTGCAGTCCTGCCACCTCTCTTCTTACCGCTCAGTATAACGTCTCTGTCCGTCCGAACAGTCCTGAAGCCAGGCACCGACGCGCTGTGGTCTGGAAAATCCACGTGCAGCCATGTCTCCATGAAACACACAAGGCTGCACTCACGGAAGACCCTCTCAGTCTTTACCAGCGCGCCAAACACGTCCATCTTATTTGCCAAAGACCTCACATTGCCCGTTATGAATGCCGGTACCGGTAGCCGCGGCTTATTGAGTGGCGTAATAATCGTGCAACACAACGAATCGATAATGAAATTCGTTGCCAACTCTTTTGATAATCGAATTTTAGCGATATTATCGATTCGTTGTTGCAGCCCTAAATACATGTTATTCTCCTGGTGTCCACTAGGGGCATCACTGCTGTACTATATGAACTCACCACAGCTCTGCACTGGGAGAAGAGACGAGTGTAAAAGCTCACAAACACCTGGAAGTCTATGGCTGTGAAAGAAAAGACACAACAACAGACATGAAACAGTTACTTACATTAAATTATGTTTTTAAATATGAAACGGTGAAATGTTGGAGTCTTACTGCTGGAGAAGCTTTGGTCTGCAGCTCTGAGCTCGTCAGTGATGAAGCGCTCCAACATGTTCCTGCAGAAGACGTCTTCATTCATTCATAACTGAAACATTACTAATATTATCATAACCCCACTGCTGCTGCACAGAGAGGCAGCAAGCAGTTCAACAAAGAACTGACTTCTTCATCACTGCTCTGTTTAAAGATCTTTTATTTAGTTTTTTAGGGTGTGGACATCATGAAATATGACAACAGAATGATAGTTTTCTTAATATATATGTTGTCTCAATGTTTTTTTTAATCTATTTCAACTTTATTATTATTATCTGTATTCACTTTATATGTTGGACCTCAGTATGTTTGGCACCTCTGCTGAGAGGGTGATTGGCTGCAATCTGCCGTCCCTCCAGGACTTGTTCGCTTCCAGGACTCTGAAGCGAGCTAGGAAGATTGTAGCGGACCCCTCTCACCCTGGACACAAACTGTTTGAGTCCCTTCCCTCTGGCAGGAGGTTGAGGTCCATCAGGACCAAGACCTCACGCCACACCAACAGTTTTTTCCCGTCGGCAGTCGGGCTCATCAACAGAGCCCGGGTCCCCCACTGGCTGTCTCTGTCACCCCAGGACTATTCTTCGGACTACTTTTCAGACTACTTTTTCACCCCCAGGACAATTTTTCGGACTATTTTGTCTTTCTTTTCTTTCCTCTTCTTTTCTTTCTTCTTACCGGTCACTCCCCTGCACACTTCATATTTTAAACACTCATGCCACTTAACATACACTTACATTAACGTTATCTGTTTGTCTGAGCACTTTATCTTATACTTGATTTAATAGCATTGCACTGTTGTTGTCGTTGATTGTTGATTGTTGTTTGTATCGTCTAAGGTCTCAAGTCTAATGAATGCACCTTCCGTCTAGAAAAATTCCTAGTTTGTGTGAACATTCCTGGCAAATAAACGGTTTCTGATTCTGACATGTTAAGGAATTGACAATAAAGCTGATGTTGACACTAAAGTCAATGTGTGTGCGTGTGGGGGGTTATGTGTGTGTGTGTGAGTTTGTGTTTGGTGTGTGTGCCCTACTGGTTCAGACTGGGGAACAGATCTGTGAAGACGCTCTTCAGATCTTCTCTTCTAACCGAGCCGCTCCCATCCTGAAGGACAACACATCAACCTCAACAAAGCAGACTGTGATTGGCCAGATGATGATGATGATGAACACACACACACACACACACACACACACACACACACACACACACACACACACACACACACACACACACACACACACACACACACACCTTGTCGTAGAAGTCAAACTTCTTCCGAGCGAGTGAGATCTGTTTCTGAGTCGGTTCCTACGAAACGAGAAGCTAAAATGAACAAATATATATTTATATACATACAGTAATAACAGTAGTACTGTGACTGAGTGTGAGAGTAGAAACCAGTACACCGTGAAATCAACAGGAAATCACCTTTAGTTACCCGTCTACGTGTCTACCCACTCCCGTCTACCCGTCTCACCTCGGAGGGTTTGTGTCGTCCTCTCCTCACCAGCTCCAGCAGCAGAGGACAATTTCTGTTCACCTCGGACTCTGACAGACCCAGATCTCTGCAGACCAGGTCCCGACTGTCCAGACTGTTCAGCTATTTGGACAGGGGAAAGAAGAAAGTGAGACAGAGAGACAGTGGACAGTGAGACAAAAAGACAGAGGACAGTGAGACAGAGGACAGTGAGACAGTGAGACAGAGGACAGTGAAACAGGTTATGAAGGTGTGTGGTATTGGGTCCTCAGATTCACCGAGTTGATCTCTGGTTGGAACACAGCAAGGCTGAAGTCCAGGTTGAAGACCTGCAAGAAGTCCACGATCAGACCGGCCACCAGGCGTCCTGCAGGGAGACATGACACCTGAACACAACACGACACCTGAACACGACACCTGAACGACACGACACGACACTTTAACACAACACGACGCCTGAACAACACCTGAACACACCCCTATGAAGGTGAAGATATATTCAGATATTCATGTTCAGGTTTATTTCTACTGGGTTCAAAGGTTAGGATCATTCTCATCAGTGGTGGGCCGTCAGGGCCAGCTAAGCCTTCTCTGCTACATGTATTATAAATATTCTTCCCTATTAGCTTATTTTCTCATTGCACAGCTCCTGTCTTCCTCTGTTGCTCTGCTTCCAGCCTGCAGCGCTGCTTTCAGTGCAGCTGGTTTTAAGGAGAGCTTTCAACCAATCAGATGTTCTCCTCCTGTGTCTGGAAGCAAAGCAATTTAAGCTGGCCTTTGTTTTGCTGGGAATGCCTTTTATTTGCGACTGAGCGTCTTGCTGTTTGGAGCCACGGTGGATTTGTTAACCTGAGTTGCCTTACCAAGGCTGCAACGCGACTCCAAAGAACGGCAGGACACTTGCAAGCTAAAGTGCTCTTAAAAACGTTTGGAGACCCGAGTGAATTTTCAGATCAACAATCAAGTTCGCAGGGAAATGGAGCTCCACAAGGAAAAAGTTAAGAAGAACAGGGGAATACTGAAAAGACTGATAGATTGTGTCATCGTTTTGGGCAAACAGGAGCTCTCATTCAGGGGACACGACGAACGTAAAGACTCTGCAAATAAGGGGAACATGTGGAGCTACTTTCCTTTGTGGCCGAGCACGACACAGACTTACACTTCCACGAACAAAGTGTTTACCGGGACATCGGGCAAAATACAAAATGACCTGATCAATGCTGTAGCTGAAGTGATGGAGAAGAAGATACGTCTTGACATAAATCAAGCTCCCCTTGTCGCTGCTGTTACGGTGGACGAAACAACTGACGTTATTAACACAGCGCAGCTGACTGGTGCTCCGCTATGTGACAGATACCGGCATCAAGGAAAGGTTTGTCAGATTTGATGATGTTATCGGCCACAAGAGAGCTGATGACATTGCTGCTCTGTATCTGCATTCTGCAGTTAGTGTATTTGTCGGTGTTGCGCTTCATGTAACATTTTATTTCACTTGTCAAATGTTGTAGTGTTATGGGAATATGAGGTGTTTACACAAAATAAATAATAACCTGTAGCTGTGGCGTCATATTGAGGTGATTAGGTTGTTCAGCTGTAGTAGAGACGGCACTGAATGTGCAGGTAGACAATGCACGGCCCGCCACTGCTCATTATTGATTACTCTATTGATCGTTTTACTCCATGAATCAACGAAATAAAGAACAACCAGAGTCACGTTACAAATATGAAATACAAATAATATCAAAGACAAGTAGAGCATATTCTCTGTTGTATGTTTGTTGTAATAATTATATGATCAACCAATTATAAACAAATCAATGAAATCTCTCATAACAATGAATCAACTACTCGTAAATGAAGCAGCAGTTTTCTTCAGGAACATAAAACTACAACAAGCTGAATGTTTCTACCTTTAAAGCACCACAGAAGAGGCCAGTCTGGTTCCTGCCGTCACAGCGACACCATGTGGTGACCAACATGAACTGTGATATGGAGATGCTCGTAAAGCAACAATCAATAATCACACGAGGAATAAAAGACTCACCATCTCTGCTGTTCAGACATTTCTTCAGGTTTTCGTTGATCAGAGGATTTTTGTTCTGAGTGAAACATAATGATAATCAATCATTTCAAATCTCCATCACCATGAATAAATATTTATAGATAGGAATATGAAATATGAATAATATATCAATAGGAAATAATACATGCATACAATATTAATCATTATATATATATATATATATATATATATATATATATATATATATATATATATAGAAAAACCACATGGTTTATGTTCTCATGTGTGTATCAAATGAAATGTATTGTCAGTTTGTTCCCTCCTCCTCCTTCTCGTCATCATCATCATCCTCATCCTCATCCACCTCCAGTTTGTCCTGCTCCTCCATTGCCAGGAACACTGCCGCCCTCATCTCTGCCTGCAGGAGGAAACGGACCACGAGCAACGGAAAATAAACACATTTTATCAGCCGTTCAAATCAATTTACTTTATTGATCAGCCAGTTACATGACAAATGATATGAAGAGTCATTTGAAGTGTAGTTTTCTTCCCATAAATGTTAAAGGAAAAGGTTTGAAAAGCTTTTATTGTGAAGGAACCTCACCCATTAACATAACTCCATTGACTTTAATATATCAGCCAAATACATTTAAATATTCAGCCCCAACATCTGTCACAACTTATTATTATTGTATCTGTATGGGTTTAAATTCTTTATTAACAGATGTTTGTTTCTCTTTTAAATGTATGATTCATAAAAGTATTGATTATACACGAGAGGAAGAAGTACTCAGAGTTTACTGCAGTAAAAGTACTATAATTATTATTATTATTATTATTTAGAAAAATATACATATTGTATTATAATTAATTAATAATTGTGAAATACTTTATATTCTGCTAGTAGTTTAATGTGTAATAATAAGGAATAAGGAATATTAAATCAAGCATTAGATTAAATTCCAGACTAACAATCAGCGTGAGGAACAAACATCCGGGTTCTTTCACGTGACATTTAAACCCGGAACTTTACCGTAAAACTGAACCGTTTAACGGAAAAAGGTGACGTCACGTGAGCTGACGTCATCTCAGTTTATAAGAGTTCGGACCTTCAGTTTGTTCAGGACTCCGGAGTTCTCCAGGTTCTGGACCAGCAGGTCCCGCAACTCGGTGTCGTCTTCTGTCGCCGACATGTTGACAACAAACCGCCCGGAAGTCTTCTTCTTCTTCTTCTTTGAGGTTTATTGGCGGTTGGCAAACAACTGTTTAATGCATTACCGCCACCAACTGGTATGGAGTGTGGATCAGGATGTCTAGCACTTGCCCTATCAACAAATAACACTACTAAATAAAATACCAAATGACAAAAACTACAAAACAAACAAAAAAAAACACATATGTATATATATATGTATATATATATATATATATATATATATATATATATATATATATATATATATATATATATATATATATATATATATATATATATATACATATATATATATATATACATATATATAGCTTCAACAAACCAAATCATAACTATCCAACCAAAACAAACCAACCAATATAAATAAACCCAGAGCTCATATTTTCTCAATAATCCTTGTTATCCTAAAATACTGCAATAGTGCTTTATAGCACCCACTGGAGTTACCTTGCAGCCATATCCAACCGTACCCCCTCCTTGCCGAGGCCTCCAACTAGCTGTCTCCTTTCATTTTCATACCTCTGACAGTGTAGAATAACATGTTTGATTGTTTCTACCTGCCCACATTAGTCACATCTTCCCATATCGTGTTTCCCTATTTTCGATAGCATGCCGTTCAGCCCATTGTGTCCAAATCGCAGCCTTGAAATGACGGTTTCTTCTGTCCTGTTCCCTCCTGCACATCTCATTCCCCCCACTTTCCTCTGTACTCTGTAAAACCATCGCCCTTTTCTGTCCTCCTCCCATTGCTTCTGCCATCTTTCCTTTAACCTCATTTTAACAATCCCATTGGCCTCTGATTTACTGAAGTTGACTTCAACTTTTGAGCCACTCTTTGCAGGTTCTTTTGCCGCTCTATCCGCAATTTCATTTCCCTTAACCCCTACATGTGCAGGAACCCATAACACCACTGTCATACCCATCATTTGAATCCTGTATAATGTTTGCTGCATTTCAATGAGGATGTCCGGTCTACTGTCTGAATGACTGTTCCGTAAGCTGTCAAGTGATGAACTGGAGTCTCAACAAATGATCGCCCTCAATGTTCTTGTGTCCTCTATCCACTGTAGTGCAAACATTATTGCCAGCATTTCCCCTGTGTACACCGATACTCCCTCTGTAATCATTTTATCTATTTTTATGTTAAATTCTGGCACTATAGCTGCTATTACTACCTTATTTTCTGAATTCGTATGCACATTAAACGTACCCCCTCTATCCACGGTGCAATTGCCGGCAATGGAACTGTTGGACTGAGGTTTAATTCGTCAAAGTTAATTTATTTTGCTTTCTGTGCTGCTGTCCATCCAAAGCTTATTGTCTCCCTCCTCTCCTTCTCCCAGCAGGGTACTAAGGTTTCCTGAGTTGGATGTTCTTAACTGTGGCCCTGAAGATTAGCCCAATAGGTTAATGCCAACTAGGTTCTCCGTAACTCTAGAGCCATTTCACCCATTTCCACCTGTAGTGCCGCCGTTGGAGTTGTTTTAAAAGCACCGGTGCATATTCTCATTGCCTGATATTGAATTTTATCTAATTGTTTTAGCGATGATGTTGCTGCTGACCCATACACCACACAACCATAATCCAATATAGATTGAATGAATCCACTGTATATGGCTTTCAAAGCAGCTCTATCTGTCCCCCATTCCCCATACCATTTCTGTGGCACTTCTGTCTCATTTTCTTCTAGACTCCGCCCTATTTCAATCCTTATTGGATAGTGGTCACTTCCTATTGTTGTTCCTCTAATTACTAACACTTGCCAGTGAATCTGATACCAAAGTAAGGTCAATAGCAGACTCTGTTCCTGTTCTTTTTCTTAAATTCCATTCTATAATTCCATTATTTAAGCATACTAGATTTTTTCTCTCCGTTAACTCTTCTATTACCGTTCCATTTCCATCATTTCCACTACCCAATAATGTGCTGTGAGCATTAAAATCTCCACAACATATTGCTTTCCCTTTTAAATGTACTGCTAATTCCTCCAGTAAATCAATTGACGGTTTCTTTACAGTTTGCTATTCTGATCGTTCCTTCTCTTGTCCAAACTTCAATTATCACATATTCCAGCTGTGTTCCTTTCCCCAAAACTTTATACTGAATTCCTTATTTTATAAGAGAGACTTGTTGTTCTCCCTGTTCGTATTATAAATATTATAAATATAGACGAATAATAAAACAAATATAGAATGTCATCTATTAGTATTTGTACTCTCCAAACAGAATATGTTTGTGCTGACGAAGAAACAACACTTATCTATTATTATCTATTTTATAAATAAAAACATTTGACAGGTACAGACATTAAAAACTAAATGTTTATTCGGACCAGAATGCACCTGGTTTCTGTGTTTACTTTAAATAAAATCGCAAAAATCAACTTTCATGGAGAGTCCGGAATGTTATTTGTGTTTAACTTATTTGCATTGTTTGTTGTGTATGTGTGTTGTTTGTTGTGTATTTGTGTTGTTTGTTGTTGGTTGTTTGTGCTTCAAGCTCAACAAGTCGAAATGTAAACAAATAAACATGTTTATGAACTGAGGAGAAATATCTGAAAAAAGTTGCATCTCGGTATAAAAGAGGAACAGGAGGATCAAAGAGATGTGAGGAGGAGGAAGAGAAGGATAAAGAGGAGCAAGATGATGATGAGGAGGAGCACAGAGAGCCCATTGTCTCCTCATCCATCCAAGATAAGGAGGATCTAGGGAGGAAGAGGAGGAATAGAACAGGAGACAGGAGAGAAAGAACTGCAGAACTATGACGAAAAGGAGGAGAAGAAACAAAGAATAAGAGGAAGTCTATAGAGGAGGAAGGAGAATACGAGAATAAGAAGAGGAAATAGAAGAATAAAAGAAGAGGAGGGGATAATAAAAGAAGAAGAGGAAGGAGAATAGGAGGAGGCGCAAGGAGAATAACAGAAGAGTAGGAGGAAGGAGAATATCAGAAGAGAATAACAGAAGATGAAGAGGAAGGAGAATAACAGAAGAGGAGGAGAAAGGAGAATAACAGAAGAAGATGAGGAGGAAGGAGAAAAACAGAAGAGGAGAATAAAGGAGAATAACAGAAGAAGAGGAGGAGGAATGAGAATAACAGAAGAGGAGGAGAAAGGAGAATAACAGAAGAAGAGGAGGAAGTATAATAACAGAAGAGGAGGAGGAATGAGAATAACAGAAGAAAAGGGGGAAGGAGAACAACAGGAGGAAAAGGAAGGAGAATAACAGAAGAGGAGGAAGGAGAATAACAGAAGAGGAAGAGGAGGAAGGAGAATAACAGAAGAGGAGAAGAAGGAAGGAGAATAACAGACGAAGAGGAGAAGGAAGGAGAATAACAGAAGAAGAGGAGGAGGAAGGACCAGATTAGATGGATGTGGGGAGAAGAAAGAGGGGGCTCAGAGGGAGGAGGCAGACAGACTGAGGAGGAGGAGGAGGAGGAAGAGGAGGAGGAACAGGAAGAAGGGGAGGAAGGAGCATCAGCAGACAAACAGACACACAGACGGACCGTCGGCGGATCACGGAGCCTCCGCCGCCGCCTCTGAGCTGCTGCAGCCGGACACAGAAGCAGCGGAGCGGCCGCAGACCCGGAGAGCCATGGCCGCTGAGGACAGCCGATTCACGGCTTGCACCGGCTCTAGCCTCCTGCAGCCGGTCAGCGAGATCACCAACCTGCCGCTGGACCAGGTAGGCTGCTCCGGTCTCTCCACATCAGCCGAGCATGCACCGCAGCCCCGGAGCACCGGAGCTGCGGTGCTCCGGGGCTGCGGGGCGGACACCGACCGGCCTCTGGGTCTCTGACACACCGAGATAAAAGCGACGTTCACGGCCACAGAAACGAGTCTGAGAGGGAAACCGAGCGGAGCAGACTGACGGAGCGACGACGGGTTTAAAATGGATGGAGGCCTCGAACAGAGAGAGAGAGAGAGAGAGAGAGAGAGAGAGAGAGAGAGAGAGAGAGAGAGAGAGAGAGAGAGAGAGAGAGAGAGAGAGAGAGAGAGAGACATTATGAACCTTAAAAATTGTGTCGTCGATGAGACGACATGGCAGCTGGGAGGTGGTGTGTCTGTTGATGATGATGCTGCTGCTGCTGATGAGCAGCAGGATAAATCAGGGATCAGCTGGTTGACTCTGAGGTCATGATGTTTGTGATCAGGCCCCAATAATAACAATAATAATAATAATAATAATACTATTAGTTATTAGAATCTCAGTGATACAAACCAGCAAACCATATATATATATATGAGAGAGGAAGATTACATTTATCAAATATTTGACTATTTTTAGGGACTTGATACATTAACTTTATTAATTTATTATACATTTACTTTAAAGTGCATAATTAAAGATTCTTATGACATAGAATCAGTGACGACCCCTCAGATTTATCTGGCGACCCTCTGGAGGGCCGGCGCCTCAGGTTGGGACCAGATTTACTCTTAATTAATGGAGTACTTTTACATGAAAGTATCTGAATACTTCTTCACACTGTAAATATAAAGCAGGTGTTTATGTATAGTATAAATATGCAGTTCAGTATTGGTGTACATTAATATTAATAATATCTGAGAATTAGTTGCATTATGAATTCATAACATTTGCTTCATAAAGGATCAGAACTTCTGATAAAACGTCACACATCAGCAAAGCTCTGATTGGCTGAGAGCCGGACCCTGGTGGTCCAGACTCTGATGGTCCAGACCCTGGTGGTCCAGACACTAGTGGACAGACACAGAGGAAGCAGAGTGAGACACCAGTGGACATACGCAGAGGAAGTAGAGTGAGACACTAGTGGAGAGACACAGAGGAAGTAGAGTGAGACACTAGGCAAGGCAAGGCAAGGCAAGTTTATTTGTATAGCACATTTCAACAACAAGGCGATTCAAAGTGCTTCACATAAAACCATTAAAAGCATCAAAACATAATGCAGATTTAAAAACAGTTAAGAAAACATTAAAACAGTCAAAAAACAAAATAAAAGTAGAAAAAGCAACTTAAAAAATAAAAGTTGAATAAAAGTTGCAGTGAAGTTTAAGAAATAAAATGCAGTAGTGAGATGCAGTAATTGAATCTGGTTCAGTTAAAGGCAGCAGCAAACAGAAAAGTCTTCAATGTGGACTTAAAGGAGCTGAGGGTCTCAGCAGACCTGCAGCTTTCAGGGACCTTGTTCCAGATATGTGGAGCAGAAAAGCTGAACGCTGCTTCTCCATGTTTAGTTCTGACTCTTAGAACAGAAAGTAGACCCGTCCCAGACGACCCGAGTGGCCGGGATGGTTCATAAGGTAGCAGCAGATCACAAACATACTTAGGCCCAAAACCATTCAGTGCTTTATAAACCAGCAGCAGGATTTTAAAGTCAATTCTTTGTTTGACAGGGAGCCAGTGCAAAGACCTCAGAACTGGAGTGATGTGATCCACTTTCCTGGTCTTAGTGAGGACTCAAGCTGCAGCGTTCTGAATCAGCTGCAGCTTCCTGATTGACTTTTTACAGAGGCCTGTGAACACACCGTTACAGTAGTCAAGTCTACTGAAGATAAATGCATGGACAAGTTTCTCCAGATCCTGTTGAGACATAAGTCCTCTAACCCTTGATATATTCTTCAGGTGATAGTAGGCTGATTTTGTAATTGTCTTGATATGGCTGTTCAGGTTGAGGTCTGAATCCATAACTACACCTAGATTTCTGGCTTGGTTTGAGGTTTTTAACATTAGTGATTGAAGCTGAGCGCTGACTTTCAATCGTTCGTCCTTGGGACCAAAAACAATTACTTCTGTTTTATCTTGATTTAATTGAAGAAAATTCTGGCACATCCAGTTATTGATTTCTTCAATGCATTTAGCCAGCCCTTGTATGGGCCTATAGTCCCCTGGTGATATAGTTATGTAGAGTTGTGTGTCGTCTGCATAATTATGATAACACACTTTGTTGTTTTTCATAATCTGAGCCAGTGGAAGCATGTAGATGTTGAACAGAAGAGGCCCCAGTATTGAACCTTGGGGAACACCACATGTCATCCTAGTCAGCTCTGATGTGTAATTAGCTAGCGACACAAAGTATTGTCGGTCCTTCAAGTAGGATTCAAACCAGTTAAGTGCTGCGCCAGAGAGTCCTACCCAGACTTTCAGTCTGTCTAGTAGTATGTCATGATCAACCGTGTCGAATGCAGCACTGAGATCCAGTAATACTAAGACTGAGATTCTGCCACTGTCTGTGTTTAAGTGGATGTCGTTGAAAACCTTAACAAGAGCAGTTTCTAGTGGAGAGACACAGATAAAGTAGAGTGAGACACTAGTGGAGAGACACAGAGGAAGTAGAGTGAGACACTAGTGGACATACGCAGAGGAAGTAGAGTGAGACACTAGTGGACATACGCAGAGGAAGTAGAGTGAGACACTAGTGGACATACGCAGAGGAAGTAGAGTGAGACACTAGTGGACATACGCAGAGGAAGTAGAGTGAGACACTAGTGGACAGACAGATGAGGCAGAGTGAGACACTAATGGATAGAGGTGCACACTCACTCACGGACATGAGCGATCGCATGATTCTCATGGTGAATAAAATAATAACATAAATACTCATACTAATACCACTATATGTACCACTAGCAACATAAATACTAATACCACTATATGTACCACTAGTAACAGAAATACTAATACCACTATATGTACCACTATTAACATACATACTAATACTACTATATGTACCACTAGTAACATAAATAATACTACTATATGTACGTACTAGTAACATAAATACTACTACTATATGTATCACTAGTAACATAAATAATACTACTATATGTACCACTAGTAACATAAATACTAATACTACTATATGTACCACTAGTAACATAAATACTACTACTACTATATGAACCACTAGTAACATAAATACTAATACTACTATATGTACCACTAGTAACATAAATACTACTACTACTATATGAACCACTAGTAACATAAATACTAATACTACTATATGTACCAATAGTAACAAAAATACTAATACTACTATAAGTACCACTAGTAGGTAAGGTAAGGTAAGGGAGTTTATTGTCATTGTAAAACACAACGAAATTAAGTTGGTGACTCATCAGTCAGTACAGCAGTACCAGGTAAAAACATGTATAAAAACATCTAGACAGGACATTCTAATTTAAAACAAGACATTTCAAAATAAACAAAACATAAAACATAGGCATCAATGGCTTAAAAGGGTTGTGTTATTGTCTATTTGTGTCCCCCCACAGCACTGTCCGGTGTGAGCTGGGTGGGGTGGTGGGTGTGGGGGTGATGGAGGAAACCGCTCTGGGGAAAAAGCTGTTCCTTTTTAATAGTCCTGAATCTTCTCCCTGATGGCAGTGGAACAAACAGAGAGTGACACGGGTGTGTGATGTCCTTGTATATGTTGCTGGCTTTCTTCTGGAGGCGGTCAGCATATACAGTGTCTAGGTCAGGGAGGGAAACTCCCACAATCCTCTGTGCTGTTCTAACCACGCGGACCTGGTCCCTCCTATTCTCTGCTGTGCAGCTGGAGTACCACACAGTAGAGCACTGGCAGAGGATGCTCTCTATCACACTTCTGTAGAAGTTAACCAGGAGCTCAGCGGGCAGGCCAGCTTGCTTTAGCTTCCTCAGAAAGAAGAGCCTCTGCTGGGCTTTCTTCACCAGGTGTGAAGTGTTCAGGGACCAAGTGAGATCTTTGGTAATGTGGAGTCCCAGGAATTTGATGCTGTCCACCCTCTCCACCTCCTCCCCACTTATGTAGAGTGGAGAGGGTGTGGTCCTCTTGGATCTCCTGAAGTCCACGATTACTTCCTTGGTCTTGGTGGTGCTCAGGACCAGGTTGTTGTCCGAGCACCACTCAGCCAGATGTTGTACCTCCTGTCTATAGTGAGTCTCGTCGTTGTTTAAGATGAGTCCCACCACAGTGGTGTCGTCGGCGAACTTTACAATTGTGTTGGAGGAATAGATGGGCGAGCAGTCCTGGGTGAAGAGGGTGAAGAGGGCCGGGCTGAGCACACAGCCCTGCGGTGCACCAGTGTTCAGACATTCTCACATTCTGTGGTCTGTTTGATAGAAAGTCCAGAATCCATGAACAGAGTGATGTGGAAAGTAGCAAGTAACATACATACTAATACCACTATATGTACCACTAGCAACATAAATACAAATATTACTGTATGTACCACTACTAATATAAATACTACTATAAGTACCACTCCCTGAGCATTTTACTGCCCCCCCCCCTCTGTGTCTGACAGGTGAACTTCGTAGTGTGTCAGCTCTGTGCTCTGCTGTCGGCCTTCTGGTTCCGTCTCTTCCTCCATCCCAGTAAAACCAGTCCCTTCATCAGACACGTGGTGGCCACCCTACTGGGACTCTACTTCGCTCTCTTCTGCTTTGGCTGGTGAGACACAATGATGAGTCGCGAACACTCACACTGTCATGAACCGTTTTAGAGGTATTATGTGGTGAGGTACACGAATACAGGGCGCAGGAAGTATTCTGATCCTGTACTTCAGGAATAGTACCACTGCCACCCTGTACAAAATACTCTGTACTTCAGTGAAAAGAACTGCTTTGAAAATGTCGCTTTAAATAAAAGTATATCAGGAAAATGTAGTAATAGGTAACTACTACTACTAATTATTATTATTATTATTATTGCAGGTCAAACAGCGAATTATACAGTCATTAAAAGGAGCTGCACCATTACATTATAATTATAATGAATGCATCAGTAATATATATATATATATATATATATATATATATATATATATATACATATATATATATACATATATATATACATATACTGTATATATATTAATATATATATATATAAATATATTTATATAAATATATATATATGTATTATTCTGCTTACTTTGGTAATTTAAGTGTATTTTGATGCTGATACTTTTTTACTTTTACATTGCGAATGAGAACCTTTACTTAAATAATGTATTTGTACACTGTGGTATTTCTACTGATACTGCAGTAAAAGATGGGAGTACTTTTTGGATTTACATTTGAAATACTAGTAGATGTCAGTTTGAGTGCCTGATGTCTGACTTCCTGTGTTCAGGTACGCGCTTCACTTCCTGCTCCAGAGCGGACTCACCTACGGCATCATGATCCTCACCGGAGTGGAGCACATGCACAAGTGAGCTAGGGGGTCTCATGTGCGCTGGAGGTCCACCAGGAACCCAGTGTTTGGAGGATCAGGTTCAGTGCTGCCCAGTTATCATGAAGATGGGTTATTATGGAGTGAAATGGAACGGAGACGGTCTCTGTTCAAAGATGCTCTTCTGAGTCATGGTCCGTGACCTTTGACCCTGGTCCTCCACTGAGACCTGGTCCGTGACCTTTGACCCTGATCCTCCACTGAGTCCTGGTCCATGACCTTTGACCCTGGTCCTCATCTGATTCCTGGTCCATGACCAGGAGCAGCTGCAAGTCCAGGGTCTTGCTAAGACCCCGTCTGGACAGGATGAGGGTTGATGGGGTCTCTGTGTGTTTTCAGGTACTGCCTCCTGGTGGCGCTCAGCTACCTGAGTCTGTGTCAGATCACTCGAGTGTACGTCTTCGACTACGGCATGTACTCAGCAGACTTCACAGGGTGAGAACATTGACACCTCCTCCTGTCCTTGTGTCTTTGTGTCTTTGTGTCCTCGTGTCCTCGTTTCTTCGTGTCCTTGTGTCTTCGTGTCCTTGTGTCCTTGTGCTTTTGTGTCCTTGTGTCATTGTGTCCTTGTGTCCTCCTTGTGTCTTCGTTTCCTCATCCACTCTGCCTCACCATCATCTGTGCTCTCTCTGCAGCCCCATGATGGTGATCACGCAGAAGATCACCAGCCTGGCCTTTGAGATCCATGACGGTGAGGCGCTGAGGCTCATGGGTCGTTGGAAGGTTGCTATCCGCCGCTTGTGTTCATCTATCTTTGTGTTTTCCTCACGCAGGGATGGCGCGTAAAGAGGAACATCTGACTCCGGGACAGAAGATCTTGGCGATAAAGTTTGTTTGTGATTTCTAGCTACAAGGATACTTTCAGCTCCCGGTGTAGAAACCCAGCGCCTTACTGGTCTGTGTGTGTCCACAGGAGGATGCCGAGTCTGCTGGAGTACTTCAGCTACAACTGTAACTTCATGGGGATCCTGGCTGGACCCACCTGCTCTTACAACGACTACATCGGCTTCATCGAGGGGCGTCCCTGTCGCCACCGAGAGCAAGAGGCGGACAGGAAGTCCAACGGCAAGCTGAGGCAGAGCGAGCCCTCGCCAAACGTACGCCACAAGACCACACGATCACACGACCACACGACCAGACGACCATATGATCACACGATCACACGACCATATGATCACACAATCACACGACCATATGATCACACGACCAGGCAACCACACGATCACACGACCAGACAACCACACGATCACACGACCAGATGACCACATGACAACACGACCATATGATCACACCACCACACGACCACATGACCAGGCGACCACCTCTCTCATTGTTCAGAGCTGACTACCTAAGGTGCTCTCAGCAGCAGAAACATGCTTTCAGAGACTAAAAGCAGAACCAATGTGTGTCTCCTCAGACGGAGGTCATCCGTAAAGTGGCCACCTCCTTCTTCTGCCTCCTGGTCTTTCTGTCGGTGTGTAAAGTTTTCCCTGTGGAGCGAAACATCGACGACGACTTCATCGCCAACACGCCGTTCTACGCTCAGGTGGTCTACCTGTACCTGTCCATGCTGACCACCAGACCCAAGTACTACTTCGTCTGGACGCTCGGTGGGGTTTGACACTTTCTTCTTCTGTCTTTACACTTTTTTCTTCTCTATCTTTACACTTTCTTCTTCTTCTGTCTTTACACTTTCTTATTCTTCTGTCTTTACACCTTCTTCTTCTGTATTTACACTTTATCAGGGCTCTCAAGTTTTAAGACAGGTAAGAGTGACATAACCCCTCTCCCCGGCCGCGCCCCCGCCCCTGCCGTATGCCCACAGACCAGCCCCCATCCCCCATATTATTATTAGCTTTATTTTCATTGGTTGCTGGATTACATTTTACCCAGATACAACAGATACGTTTTTCTGATTGGCTATTCGTGTAGCCCATTTCTTTTTTTTGATTGGCTGATGAGTGGCACCTCACGGCAGAACTCCAGGAGATTCGGGGGAGACGTGCTTGATTCTTCCATGGTGAGGGCAGCGCGACCAGGTCATGTTTGCGCGCTGCGGCACATTAAATAGCCTAGAGGTTTTTTTCAACGTGAGAAATACGATCTGTGGCGGGAGGGCGTGACTTAAGACCGAAATGAGTGACAGTCACGCTCAATGCGTGACACTTGAGAGCCCTGCTTTATTCTTCTTCTGTCTTTACACCTCCGTCTTCTTCTTCTTCTTCTTCTTCTTCTTCTTCTTCTTCTTCTTCTTCTTCTTCTTCTTCTTCTTCTTCTTCTTCTTCTTCTTCTTCTTCTTCTGCTTCTTTAATGTGTCTTGTCCATATATTGAAGCAATAATGATAACAAATACAAAATTCTAAATAATAAATACTTTATATAGCCACATATTAAAATAAGAAAATGAAGACACTTTTCAGTCCTCCTCATATGTTAAAGCAATAATGATAACAAATACAATATGCTCAATAATAAATTCTTAATTTGGCCACATATTAAAATAAGAAAATTAAGACACTTTTCAGTCCTCCTCATGTGGTTGGGCATATTTCTCTGAAGACTGAATCTTTCCGAAGAGTCGGCGATTACCTATCAAATAGGTATGAAAGTCCTTGCAGGTCATGTGCTTGAAATTGTACTGGGTGCACAGAATCCCCTTCCGTAATTCAACAGACAAGCGATTCCTCTCCTTGGTCAATTGGGCTTGCATCAGTGAAAAAATGTGCTCGACATTTGCATTGTGAGCAGGTATTGCAAAAAAAAAACTGTGCAATCTTAAGCAGCTCTGAATGAAAGTCTACACTTTTGGATTTTTCCAAGAATTTGGTCCACCTCTGGTGTGCTTGTAGATCACTGAAATCTTCATCACTGTTACTCCTCTCAATGAATTTCTTAAGATTGGTGACCTGATCAAAGCACTTTGCATCATCAATTTCCACCCCTTTTTCAGCTAGGTGCCTGGTACAGCCCTCAACATCATTCCAGTCAGGTATCTCACTCAGATCCGGGCGCCATCCATCTCTCCAAATAACCAAGACACGCACTGTACAGGCCCTGTACTTCAGCACTGAAATGGTCACACCTTTGACCAAATCCATCCTTTTGCTTTTGTGCCAGCATACCCTTGACTTTAAGAGGCATGAAGTTATTTGTCTTGCGTTCCTGAAGCATTGTGTGGACCTTGTCTAGAATTTTCTTGACTTCCAACTGAATTGTTCTCCCTCTCCATCTCCTGAATGTGCGTCTGAAATATACACATGAGTGAATGCATTTGCCAGAGGTAAATCTCACTGAACTCATCTTAAAAAAACCTCTTGAGCAGCATGGGTGGTTTTTCCTGAGACAAAAAGAAAGCTTTCAAAGCTGGATGCATCTGTAGCAATCTCTCGATTCCTGGGAATAATGAAAGCCATCAAGTCTTGCTGTGAGAGAGGAGAGTTCTGTACTCAACATCAGCAAACTCACAGTACTCCTTCAGACTCTCTGTGTGCACAGTGTAGATGTGGAAGTGTTGATACATTTTAAAGATGATGTTCTCAATGTCAACATCCAGTGTGTCTGCTCCATGGTGAACACAATTGTTCAGTATGTGTGCTGGACAGCCCACGCCAATTAGAGACTTGTTCTGCAAGGACTTTTTAAAGTTTGCAAAAACATTCCTCCCTTCCTCAGGACGCCAGATTCCCCCTAAGTTTGTATTGCAGTTGTCACCTGTAAATGCAATACATTTCGAAAATATCCCTTTCTTTTCCAGTGTTTCTCTGATGTATTCTGTAATAGTGTCAGCTGATTCATTTGGGGTGCTTTTAATTTCAATTAATTTACTTGAAAACATGGGTATTTTTTTTTTGTTTGTCCGTGAACTTACATTTACGTTTCGGCATGGCTGCAGATGTCATGTGCTGTTGTAAACAATGCAACTAGTGGAGGTGGCAAGGTGATCAGTGTTGCCAGATTGGAAATGGCGAAGTATTGTACCTACGGCTCAAAATGGTCGTATTTGGAGGATAATTATCGTGCATCTGGCAACACTGAGATCGGTCGACCAATGCCATTAATAGCTCCTATTTAGTTTTTAGTTTCACATAATTAGTCATTTCCCAGCTTTATTTTTTTTTCTACAGTCAGAGCTCGCGCAAGAAGGTGGAACGTAAGGGAGATACCATTTCCAAAACTTGTAAGGGCGTAATAACTAGTTTGTGAAAGACCCAAAGAAACACAAATATCCAACGGGGCAAAATCCTGGACGTTTTTGGAATCCCTGCCGGACGCATTTTTTAGGTCTCGAAAAGAGGACATGCCCGGGAAAAAGAGGACGTCTGGTCACCCTATCTGAACAGCCTGACTGAAGGAATGTCCTTCAGACAGACTGTCACCTGTCCCACCTGTCTTCTTCTTCTAATCTCTCTTTAACCTCAGCTGACGCCATCAACAACGCTGCCGGCTTCGGCTTCAACGGCTATGACAGCGACGGCTCTCCCCGCTGGGACCTCATCTCCAACCTGAGGATCCTGAACATCGAGGTCTGGACCCGCTGCGTCCGCTGAAGTTGCTCTTCTGGGTCTTCTTCTGTTAAACTCTGGATTCTTCTCTGTTTTTTTTCAGTTAGCGACCAGCTTCAAAGTTTTCCTCGACAACTGGAACATTCAGACAGCTCACTGGCTCAAAAGGTTCTTTCTGTGTTCCTCCTGTTATTCATCTTTAGTAGAACCACAGTGTGAACTTCCCTTTTTCTGGGGGATCTTTGGAGCGTTTCAGATCTCCGCTAGAATTTGAAATAACGAACCGATGGTTTGATCAGTTTGAGTTTGTTGAGAGTCAATAGAGTGTAATCTCGAACTATAAGAGGCAGCGAGCTTCCCTTTAATGCCTGAGGAAAAAGCGCACAAGGAACAAACTGTATCAGAAGAGTTTTTATATAAAGAATGAAGAACCAGTTTTATCACTCAGTCACATAAATCTCCAAAATAAACCTGTGCTGCCACCTGCTGGTGTATCTTTAACATCTACTGCTTCTGGTTGACAGGGTGTGCTACGAGCGATGCCCCTACCACCCGACGGCGGCCACCTTCATCCTGTCAGCCATGTGGCACGGAGCTTATCCGGGCTACTACCTCACCTTCCTCACCGGCATCGTCATCACGCTGGCTGCTAGAGCGGTGAGCTGACCCTGCTAACTGTTAGCTTTTAGCATGTAATCCTACTAACTAGCTGTTATCTTGTAATCCTGCTAACTAGCTTTTAGCTGTTGGTTTGTAATCTTGCTAACTAGGTGTTAGCTTGTAATCCTGCTATCTGACTGTTAGCTGATGATGAGCCCACTAACTGTAACGTTTTATTCTCTCAGGTCCGACACAACGTTCGGCCACACTTCCTGCAGTCACCCACCCACAAACTGGTCTATGATGTCATTACGTGGGCAGCCACTCAGATCGCCATCTGCTACACAGTGGTGCCTTTTGTCCTTCTGTCCGTCGGTCCCTCCATCAAGTTCTACAGGTCAGTCAGCCAGTTTAACTCAGGTTTAACATGTAGCCAATCAGGTTTGACACAGGTTTAACATGTACCCAGTGAGGTTTAACTCAGGTTTAACATGTAACCAGTGAGGTTTAACTCAGGTTTAACATGTATCTAGAGAGATTTAATTCAGGTTCAACATGTAGACAGTCAGGTTTAACTCAGGTTTAACATGTAGCCAGTGAGGTTTAACTCAGGTTTAACATGTAGCCAATCAGGTTTGACACAGGTTTAACATGTACCCAGTGAGGTTTAACTCAGGTTTAACATGTAACCAGTGAGGTTTAACTCAGGTTTAACATGTATCTAGAGAGATTTAATTCAGGTTCAACATGTAGACAGTCAGGTTTAACTCAGGTTTAACATGTAGCCAGCGAGGTTTAACTCAGGTTTAACATGTACCCAGCAGGGCCGAGGTGGGGCCACTTTTCAGCCCGGGAATTTCAGGCTCAAGACCGGCCCACTTTTTCCATGGTAGTGGAAATTGGATAAATGAAGCAACAGTTCAGCTCTTTTGTATTAATACCATGGTCCAACAAATAATGTAAAGGTTAAATACAACAATAATAATCCACTTAAGATGAGAAGTTAACAAAAAATATTCCACTATTCCACAAGGATAGCTTGATAAATTAACAAAAGCAGAAATAAATAAATAAAACATTTGAAACGTATCCCACTCTTCAACAAAGAGGCATATTGAACTAATGTTTACAGTTCAACTCACAGTACAGTATACACTTACATTGTGAATAGCACCAACAGCATCTACACCATCGTAACCGCCTAAGCAGTGCACTGGTTTCAGCCACTGGATCTATAACTGTGTCGTTGCTTATAGACATGAGGATTTCCTTCTCTGTGCACATTAACATGAATTAGGCAGTAGGCCAGATTTGTTGGAGTGAGACCTCATGGGGGCCGTCATTGTCATGGTCATTATCATTTTTCTGCATGAGTATTATATAGTGGTGATTTACTCCTTTACGACACCCACTTCTGAGCAAACAATGCATATTGGTTCATCAAGTACTGTCATATACTGCTCTTTCTTACAATATATAACTTTAATTCATATTGTTTCCTCTGTTATCCTCTCTACCTGTCCCTGTAGTCATGGCCTCCTCATTGCAAATGTCGGGCTCATCATTTTCAGCAGGAGATTGTCTTATCTGCTGCTCCGAAGCTACAAAGAAAAGAGTCATATTACTGCATACTTCAATATCAATATTATATATAGGGATGGGTATCGTTTGGGTTTTTTCCGATACCGGTGCTAAACCGATACTTTTAAAACGATACCGGTGCCTAAACGATGCCTGAACCGATACTTTTTTAATGCCAAGGCAATTTTTTTTCTTCAAATTGAACAATATTATTAACTGTTTAAAGTATACTATAGATATAAATAAATAAATACATACAAAACACGCTTCAAACTACAGCTTCAAACCTTTTAACTTCAAACTATAAACAATATATATTTAAAAAAGAACAGACACAAGCATCATGGCCTGATGGGATCGTGTGCAACAGAACTCAGACACTGTTGGATCCTAAAACTGCTGCTTTACTGGACTACACGTCATCATTAATATCAACTGGAGAGATTTGTTTCATCAAGCCGAGGACGGGCGTTCAAAAGCTCGTGCTCGTGTCTCCAGCGATCTCTGTGTGCGCGCACTGTGTGTGTGAGCGCTGGAAGCCCCGCCCCCTCGAGCCCCGCTCTGCATGCAGGCAGACAGAGAGCAGAGCAGCGAGTGCGCTCTGATCCGCGCTATTTTAATAATCGTTTTTAGCGTGCGGGCACCGCGCTACCTTTTTAGTATCTATATACCGTGCAACTTTACAGAGTAGTGTAAAAAAAAAAAAAATTTAAATCGGCTCAGGCACCGGAAGGAAGCACCGAAATCTGCGTTGCTTTTCGGTCCGGTAGGTACCGGACGTGTTGGAACCGGTGCCATACTGGCACCGGTTCTCGGTACCCAACCCTAATTATATATCAATATTTGCATAATATTTGCAAAGTCTATGGATCGCCATATTTTGGGTGATATAAAAAGGCTAATATTTTAATTCAGTTTAATATTTTGCTTGGGAATAGGTTGACAACGCTACAACGATATTAATCAAGGCTACAACGTTAGCCGAATAGTTACGTTGCTAATCATTCGGCCTTTGTCTCTCTTTACCAGTTGCCACTTGTGTTTGTCCTCTTGAAAATAAATCGGTAAGCTTGGCACATTTGGCAGCATCCTCCTCCAAAGCCTTTCTTTTTTTCAACCTGGCTTTTTCAGCCCCTCCTGCCCTCTTCCT
Organism: Taurulus bubalis; assembly: GCF_910589615.1. Lineage (NCBI taxonomy): Eukaryota > Metazoa > Chordata > Actinopteri > Perciformes > Cottidae > Taurulus > Taurulus bubalis. Next base: position 16,916,415 of record NC_136591.1, on the reverse strand, counting down.
CCCGTCCATCCTCCCTGACGCGTATCGTTGCGGTCGGTCCGGCCCTGCTATCGGTAGCCTATCTGAGAAAACTTTTTGGAAAAGATGGGCTACGGACCGAACCAACTCTATTTGGGAGGGGTGAACTTCCTCGCATGGTACAACCCATGCAGAGGCTGCGGTGTCAGAATGCGGAACGTGTGTAGCCCACTTTAAGAGAAGATGGACTAACGTGACAAATGTCAACAAATAAAATTCTTGACCGGCCCAGAAGTAAAGCGGCCCACCGGGAACTCTCCCGATTCTGCCGATTACCCACCCCGGGCCTGGTACATAGTGAGGTTTAACTCAAGTTTAGCAAGTAACCAGCGAGGTTTAACATGTACCAGTCAGGTTTAACTCAGGTTTAACATGTAGCCAGTCAGGTTTAATGCAGGATTAACATGTAGCCAGTCAGGTTTAACATGTAGTCAGTGAGGTTTAACTCAAGTCTAACATGTAGCCAGTGAGGTTTAACTCAGGTTTAACATGTACCTAGTGAGGTTTAACGCAGGTTTAATTTACGTTTAACATGTAGCCAGTCGGGTTCAACTCGGGTTTAAAATGTAACCGGTCAGGTTTAACTCCGGTTTAACTTTGAGCCGGTCAGGTTTAACTGTCCCGACAATACAGCTGCAGAAATACAAAGTGTTTAAATGCAACATTAATTTATTCAAATGTAAAAATCCCAATAACATGTTAGTTTCTTAAATCTGCAGTAAATCCAGCACACAAACACACTTCAACACCGGGTCACTCTACAGGGAGTAGAAACATTGGGCCTCGCTCCCTTCAGCTGTTTGCTGTGACCTTGTTCCCTCCTCCCTGCAGGTCCTGGTACTTCAGCCTCCATATTGGCTGCATTCTGCTAGCCGTGGCGCTGCCGGTCAAACCGAGACATCTCCGCCTCAAAGACCAGCAGAAGAACCTTCTCCAGGAGCCGGTGCAGCACCAGCCGGAGGCTACAGACAGCAACTGCAGCCAGAAGGAAAAAAACACATGAGACAGAGGACAAAGAACAATCATGTACAACATTTTATTTCCATAAACTTGTATAGAAAGAAGAGGAGGTGAACCTCATCCAACGGACCTTCCTCCCGTCTCGGTGCTGAAACCGATGGTCATGAGACCGAGTTAAAATACGGTATTATTTGGATTCACAGGACGACGCCAACGAAAACAGTCCCTGAATCTTTTGAAGGTCTATGTTGTAGGATACTGGACGTGGTTTGAATGCCGGGACTCAAACAGAAGATAATTTTTTGGGCCAAGTGGCAGGTTCCGGTTAATGTGCAACGACACAAGATAGGCTATATATATATATATGTATGTATATATATATATATATATATATATATATATATATATATATATATATATATATATATATATATGTGTGTGTGTGTATATATATATATATATATATATATATATATATATATATATATATATATATATATATATATGTATGTGTATATATATATATATATATATATATATATATATATATATATATATATATATATATATATATATATATATATATATGTGTGTACTGTAACTACACAGGTCCTGAAGCTGTCCTGAAGCAGTGTTGAACTGATTCTGTGTTTTCCGGTCAGAAAGCTGCCAATGAATGAAAGGACTAATAGGTGAAAGGACGAGAAAAATGGCCGAACGGACAATTTTAGGAGAACGTGAATGAGAAGAAAAGTCCAGTAAATGAGAGAATGGCGCGACGAGTGCATTAAACAAGTCAATGAATGAACGGAGAATCTCCACCACATTCCTCCCAGACCGTCTGACTCATCGTGTTTGGATCTATTAAAACACAACTTCACAGTATTCATAGGATTATAGTTTGGAGAAAGTGCCAATGATTATTCCACTCAGTCGCCTTAGTTGTTCTGTCTTTTACAAGAAAAAGAAAAGTGCTGCTTAGCAGGATAAGTATTAACTCTTTGTTGACGTGTGAGCGGCGAGGAGGGCGTTGTGTTTACATTTGTAGATGTCACGGTTTTGTCAAGTTGTTATTTATGTAATTCAAAGACTTGTGTTTTGTAGATGTGATGCAGCTTGAAGAAGATGAAAATGCCTCTTAGGGGATGAGCTAAAATACAGATTTGGTTCCTCTGAAATAAAAGTCTCTCATAACAGCAGGAAGTGAACCCGACATCTTCATCTGTTGGGTAGATGCAGGGGTTAGCTTTAGTTCAGGTTAGCTTTGGATCACATTAGCTTTGGTTCAGGTTAGCTTTGGATCACATTAGCTTTGGTTCAGGTTAGCTTTGGATCAGGTTAGCTTTGGTTCAGGTCAAATTTGGATCACATTAGCTTTGGTTCGGATTAGCTTTGGATCAGGTTAACTTTGGTTCAGGTTAGCTTGGGTTTAGGTTAGCTTTGGATCAGATTAGCTTTAGTTCAGGTTAGCTTTGAATCAGGTTAGCTTTCGTTTAGGTTAGTTTTGGATCAGATTAGCTTTGGTTCAGGTTAGCATTGGTTCAGGTTAGCTTTGGATCAAGTTAGCTTTGGACCAGGTTAGCATTGGTTCAGGTTAGCTTTGGATCAGGTTTGCTTTGGTTCATCTTAGCTCTGGATCAGGTTAACTTTGGTTCAGGTTAGCTAACGGTTCAATTGAGCTGGTTTATTGTCGCCTCAGTGTCGTTGTTAACACTGGTTTAGGGTGAACTGAAGGCTCAGACAAGGCTCATCTAGTGAGTTTAATGCTCAACAAACTGGTCCAGGTTAGCTAACCGTTTTGTGTAGAAGCACATGTTAATTGTTGAATTGAACAGATTTAACGGTTTTCATCTGACCAGCTAACAGGTCATGGTTCACTTCAGAGGCCGAACATCAGATGTATACTAAGAACCAACTGGACCCAAAGATGGCGCCTATTCAGTCCATCTGGCACAAACGCCAAAACAAAGTTTCTAGCTACCCGGTTTACTTCCACTTCCTGTTCATGTGTGCGGTCGTGTTTCTCCGCTGGCTCACAGACTTTACAGTATTATAACGCTTTTCTCGGCTTGAGGAAAGTTTCACATGTATTCTATGAAACCTCCATGGATCAAAAATGTATCATAGAAAGAGTCATAATTGACCTTGTTTGCGGTTCGAGGCGTTACAATTGTGTTTTATAGGGAAAAAGCTTTTATTGTAATAACGTGAGTGGCCAAAATAAGAAGCAAGGCTTCTCATCCAGTTCTTATTCTACATCCATGGGGTCAACAGCTTGCTTTAGCTGTGCTAACCGCGTAGTGAAAACCAACCACGCCACAATAGCTTGTTTTGGCTAATGGGCAGTTTAGCCATGTTAGCATGGTTATGTAGCCCAGATTAGCTGACACTTAATAAGCTAAACCAACTGTTTGGTTCAGGTTATGATTCAGTTGGGCTGAAAAACAGTTCAGTGTAGAGACTAAAACAGTTTTTGGAGTGAGCTAACGGCTCAGTGTAGAAGCTGAACTGGTGAGCTAACAGCTCAGTGTAGAAGCTGAACCGGTGAGCTAACAGCTCAGTGTAGATAGAAGCTGAACCGGTGAGCTAACGGCTCAGTGAAGAAGCTGAACAGGTGAGCTAATGGAACAGTGCAGAAGCTGAACCGGTGAGCTAACGGCTCAGTGTAAAAGCTGAACCGGTGAGCTAGCGGGATAATGTGGTTCAGTTCAGAACGGTTCAGACTAGCTGGAGGTTTTGGTTTTAAATCCCGACTCCATTAATGTTAAAATGACACCTCATGCCAGTGAGCATGGTTCAGTAGCTCCTCCCCGTCACTCCATGACGTATATTAAATCAGTGTTCAATCGGCGAGAGAACCGCAGATTCAGTATGTTTTTCACCACCAACCCGTTTATGTCTTTTTGTCTCTTAGGGCAAAACCAGGAAATCAGATTTGTTACCGTTCCGGTATGTTTTCCCGTTTCCACGTTTTAAAGCGAGCGGCGTCACGAGAGCTGGACGAAGCCGTGACGTTCCTGATGAGCATCGAGGCTTTGCCAAATGTTTGAGGCGCTTCACGAAGATGAACGTTCTATCTGTCGGTTCGATATGGACAACATGTTTATTTGTTTTTTGTAAATGATGTGATTAAACCTTGGATTTCTTTGACACCTGGCATGAAGTGAGTGTTGGTGATGTTTGTAGATTATCAGACATCCAGAAGGTGATTAGTAACAGGAAGATAAGGCCGCTCCTTCCTTCTGACCTTTGAACCCTAATAAACCGTCAGAGAAGCAGGCCGAAAAAAAGAACATATGCCCAATTGAAATAAATCCAAATCATTTCATTTTCGAGCCCTGAACAGAGACGAGGATGCCCCTGAATAGACTAACTGATGATCTGATCTCTTCCTCTGACTCAATCATGAACTAAATATGAAACTGGTGGGAAGTTTGCCACCAGATAATCTGACATTTTACAAGAAGAGATAAAAACATAGTGACGACATAGTTAAGGAGCGACAAAATATGTCTTGAAAATAAAAGATTTAATTGTGTGTATTGTCATGAAAACAGCAACACCTTCAAAATAATATCTTCTTGTTGTTTAATATAGTAAAGTTAATACAATAAATCTCAGTATGCCTTTAAATGTACCAGACATCATAATAAATTCAGCTCTATTATTTTTACTGGAGAACGAGTGAGAAGAAAAATAATGTGGAAATAAAGAAAGAATTTATGTATTTATTTTAATCTGCATTATTTTCTTCTCATTCTTTAAAATAATATATTAATGTATTTAACATGCATACAATTGAAAGCAAAAATACATGAATAAAAGGGAAATGTAAATAGGAAAGTAAATGAATTGGGGAATTGATTAAAAGGTGAATTAATAAATAAACAAATAAAAACAGGACTATCAATTCATGTCGTCATTTATCATTTCTAGTGCATTCAAAGGCACATATATTTATGTATCGAGTCATTTACAGCTTTCGTTCTCCACAGTAAAGCTGGTTGAATTCTCCAGTCGCGCATGTGCTTTTATTTTGACGGCACCCAGCGGAAGTGCGACTCTTGTCTTGGCACGCTTGACTCCACTGCGGCTCCTGGTTGGTTGTTGTTCTAATCAAGATGGCTGCCGTTGTTCTGGATGGAGAATGATCCCCGGCTGTCATCCGAACACAGGCCGACGAAACGCGCACTGACCCCGCCCAGAAACCACCCGACTGGTCCCGGACCTGGAGCAGGACCGCTAGACCCGAACCTGATTCTGTTGTGAAGGTGAGATGCCGGTTCTTTTCCTTTCAGCATCCCCTCGCGTCATCGATCCGCGTTTGATTGACAGATTGAATCGATCAGGAACGTTTTGATTCGTTTGATTCGTTTGATTCGTGCGAAGAAATACCATAACCAGAACGGTCTAACGGTCTAACGGTCTGGTTCCGGTCTCGTTGAAGGTTATTGAGGTTTTATAACAGATGTACTGACGCAGTGCTGCGGTTTACTAACAGCTATTGTTGTAATTATATGCGAATTATGAAAAACAGGGCGTCGCCTCATTCCGACGTAAAAATAATAATACAAATATCAATAATAAGGTTATTAAAGAAATTCATCTGTGTCTGAATATCAAGGAGAATTTTAAATAATAATAACGAAAATATATCTAACAATCTTTAAAATAACTAGTGTTTTATTATGTATATATGTTTATATATATATATATATATATATATATATATATATATATATATATATATATATATATATATATCGCTATATATAACTAATAAGTATTACTCCAATAATTGGAGTGCTTTTTATTTTTTAAGTCAGTATATCATTTTGTATTATATTTTATTATATGTAAAATAACAGAAATGTTCTTATTTTGTAAATTAATGTATACATTATATATAATGATTTGTAACTATGTTTAACTGGAGTGTTGTTAGTATGTAAATAAATGTATGAATTAAATTGAGTGATATTCTTTTATTTGTAGTTTAATTTAACTGTTAAAATGATAATAATCACTTCATTTGATGTAATACAATAATAATGAATCATAATTACAATAGAACTGAGTGATATACAATATGAATAGGTAGAAACCAAAACATGTACTTTAATGTGGTCTACTCTCTATAACTCTACGTGCCATACTATATTTAAATATGACATTTCCATAAGGTACCATAAATATCATCTATATATCATTACATATATTTACACATTATAAGAAAGTAATATTTGGTTATAAAGAGTGTGTGGTGTCATACAAAAGCAGGTGTGCTGGAGACTGTTTCCATGGCAACAGCAGAAGAGTTCATTGAAGTGCTATCAGGGTCCAGATGGGGGGGGGGGGATGAAGAGCAGACATCATCATCAGGGGGCCTTTAACTACGACTCTGGTTCAGGCTGCAGACTGAACTACATCCTGCCATGTTTAATACATTGGTTCTCAAACTTTTTCTGTCACGCCCCACTTTGGAGGAAGAAAACTGTTCGGGCACCAACAAAATGGTCCAACTTTTTGTGACTTCTCCATCCGTGCTTTTTCAAATAATAGAATAAAGAAAATTTAAATCCCTTTCAAGTAAACCAGATTGCTCCATCAGACAAAAACTAATAACATGTGCAGTCATTTTGTTAGAACAATGCAAAAAAGTTCTATCTGTGCAAATAATTACTAATATTTGGCAAAAAAATTACCTATTGCGGCTGCAAATAACCTGTTTTGCGCTGAATATATTTTCAAGACAATAACAATAACGTTCAACCTGTGGAAAACAGAATGAGTGCAGATGTGTGAGCCATCACGTTGTATCAGTATTAGATTAGTGGCTGCAGTGAGCTGCTTTCCTCTACAAATATTTTTGCGTTAGATCTCAAAACGGCAAGAATCGGCGAGTCGCGCATGCGCAAGAGTAACCTGTTAACAGCGTAACGTAAACATTTCCATGAAAGTACAGGCATTTCACCATGTATTTATTAATGATGTGTTATGTCCGTGTTCTTTGTACTTTTGTAATATGTAAAGTTAACATGGGGAGAGTGTTCGTCCTGAAATCACAAGGTAGCCGGTTCGATCCCTGGTCTCCCCATAGTTCGCATGTCAAAGTGTTCTTGAGCAAGACACTGAAGCCCCAGTGCTTCACAGCAGCACACTGATCCTTAAGTGCGCCCCACCTGTAATACCTCCGCACCCCACTAGAGGGTCGTGCCCCACAGTTTGAGAACCACTGGTTTAACACACCTGTCAGTGTGTGTGTGTGTGTCCATCTCACCGTGTCCTCCCTGCGTTTTCCTGAGTGTGTGTGTGTGTGTTTGTGTGAGTGTGTGTGTGTGCGTGTGTGTGTATGTGTCCTGCTCACCGTGTCCTCCCTGCGTGTCCTCTAGTGTCCCCTAGAGGAGCAGCAGCAGCAGACATGGACACCACCACGTCCATCAAGATGACCACTCTGGCGATCCAGAACCTGTTCAGCTACGTGGAGGAGGAGAACCTGGCGGCTCTGAAGGCTCACCTTGACCGCTTCAAGGAGGTGGACGGACGCAGCGACGTACGTGCCGCTCTGCCTGTCCTCTTATTACTATTACACGTTATTACACGTTATTGCACGTTATCACACGCTATTACTATTATTACATGTTATAACACGTTATTACATATTATTACATGTTATTACTATTATTACATACTATTACATATTATTACATATTACATGTTATTACTATTATTACATGTTATTACACAGTATTATGACCGGCTCATTCAATTCTCTTCCTTCAGTAAAGAATAATATAAGACAAGATAAGATAATCCTTTATTAGTCCCTCAGTGGGGAAATTACAGGATTACAGCAGTACTGCTCACAAGTGAATAAAGAGTAAAGTAAAATAAAATAAAGTAATATAAATAAGCAGTAAAACAGTACAATATTAATATACAGACAGGATAGAAAAGTATATATAAAAAGTACTTAAACGTAAACGTATTGCACATAATATTGCAGCAGGTGAATGATAAAGTGACCAAGTTCAGATCAAAGTGTTCAAAGTGTTCGATTGTCAAGTGGTCTACTGTGAGCTCAGCTGGTTGTGCAGCCTGACCGCAGCGGGAAGAAAAGACTTTCGGTACCTCTCCCTCAGACACCGGGGATGAATCAGCCGGTGACTGAAGGAGCTGTGCAGCGCTGCCAGAGTGTCCTGCATGGGGTGGGAGGTGTGGCTTATCATGGACGAGAGCTTCGTCATCATCCTCCTGTCCTCCACCACCTCCACGGTATCCAGGGGACGCCCCAGCACGCTGCTGGCCTTCCTCACCAGTTTGTTCAGTCTCCTTCTGTCAGCTGCAGTGATGCTGCTGCTCCAGAAGACCACTCCATAAAAGATGGCTGATGCCACCACAGAGTCAAAGAAGGTCTTCAGGAGTGCTCCCTGCACCCCAAAAGACCTCAGTCTCCTCAGCAGAAAGAGTCTGCTCTGTCCCTTTTTATAAAGTGCGTGTACGTGGTCAGACCAGTCCAGTTTGTTATTCAAGTGAACACCCAGGTACTTATAAGATTTGACGATCTCAATGTCCAGTCCCTGGATGCTCACCGGTACCGGAGGAGGGCGTTTACCCCGGTGGAAGTCCACCACCAGCTCCTTGGTCTTACTGGAGTTTATCTGGAGGCGGTTTCGCTGGCACCATCCTAAAAAGTCCTGGTTCAGCTCTCTGTATTCCCTGTCGTCATCGGCGGAAATGAGGCCGACGATCGCAGAGTCGTCAGAGAACTTTTGCAGGTGGCAGTTTGCAGAGTTGTGGTTGAAGTCCGAGGTGTAAATGGAGAAGAGGAATGAAGCCAGAACAGAATAAACACTAACAAAGACGGATTGAAGCAGAACGTGTCGTTAATAATAAATGATGAAATAAATGATGCAGCAGTGTGAACAACCCCTGACCTTCAGAGGTCACAGGGTCACAGATAGTCACGGGGTCACAGGTCACAGGTTGTCACAAGTCACGGGGTCACAGGTCACAGGCTGAACTGGTGCTGTGTTCACAGAACGGTCAGACTCCTCTCATGCTGGCGGCGGAGCAGGGCAGCCTGGAGATCCTGCAGGAGCTCGTGAGGAGAGGAGCCAACGTGAACCTGGACGACGTGGTGAGCAGATCAACACCCCTGCTCCTCCTCTTCTTCCTCTTCTTCCTGTTTCCATGGTAACCCTTCTGTGTGTGTGTGTGTGTGTGTGTGTGTGTGTGTGTTCAGGACTGCTGGTCTGCTCTGGTCTCTGCAGCTAAAGAAGGGCACCTTGAGGTTGTGAAGGAGCTGCTGGAGAACAGCGCCTACATCGAGCACAGAGACATGGTGGGCCACCGCTAAGACTCATGAGAGTAACAATGCATCACAATAACAACAACCTCACAATAACACTTCGACATGTGAACTATGGAAAAACTGGGGATCGAACCGGCCACCCTGTGGTTGCAAGTTGACCACTCATCCCCATGAGCTACAGCAATAACAACAACACAATAACAACAACGTCACAACAACATCACAATAACAACAACATCACAACAAAAACAACATCATAATAACAACAACTTCACAACAATAACTACAACGTCACAATAACAACAACGTCACAATTACAACAACGTCACAATAATAGCATCGTCACAACAACAACGTCACAATAACAACAACATAATAACAACAACGTCACAACATCACAATAACAAAAACATTACAATAACAACATTACAATAACAACATTACAATAACAACATCACAATAACGACATCACAACAACATCATAAAAACATTACAATAACAACATCACAAAAACAATATCACAATAACAACAACATCACAATAACAACATCACAATAACGACAACGTCTTAATAACAATGTCATAGTAACATAGTAACAACGTCACAATAACAACACCATCATCACAATAACAAAAACATCACAACAACAACATCACAATAACAACACCACAATAACAACAATGTCCCAATAACAACATCACAATAACAATACATTGATCGTTGTTGTTTCAGGGCGGCTGGACGGCTCTAACGTGGGCGGCTTACAAAGGTCGTGTGGAGGTCACCGAGCTGCTGCTGGAGCACGGAGCCAACCCCAACACCACAGGACAGGTAACACACACACACCTAATGTCATGGTATCACAGTGACGGCCCTCTGCAATTGGCTGGAGGCAGCTGTCATTACGCTGTGCTAATGCTAATCGCTAGTTAGCACATTGCTACAGATCTCTTAGAAAACACATTGACATTGTCATTAACTCCCTTTCTGTCTGTCTGTCTGTCTGTCTGTCCCTGCCTGTCTTTCCCCCTGTCTCTGTCTGTCTTACAGCAGTACAGTGTGTATCCGATCATCTGGGCAGCAGGTCGAGGACACGCCGACATTGTCAAAGTTCTTCTGCGTGAAGGAGCCAAAGTCAACTGTTCCGACAAGGTGAGGACAGCTGGACCACTACGGCAAGCAATACCTGATCCATAATCAATACTAACTGTGTGTGTGTGTGTGTGTGTGTGTGTGTGTGTGTGTGTGCGTGTGTGTGCGTGTGCATGTGCATGTGCGTGTGCGTGCGCGTGCGTGCGTGCGTGCGTGCGTGTGTGTGTGTGTGAGACAGTATGGGACCACTCCTCTGATCTGGGCGTCCAGGAAAGGCCACTTTGACTGTGTGATGCACCTCTTGGAGAACGGAGCGGACGTGGACCAAGAGGGAGCGGTAAGACCCGCCCCTTTACTGTAGTGCATGTACATATACACGCACTTATGTACAGTATACATGCACTTATGTACAGTATATACGTAGTTATGTACATATACACGTACTTATGTACAGTATACACATACTTATGTACATATACACATACTCATGTACAGTACATGTACTTGTGTACATATACCAACCCTGTCTCCTAAAAATTACGTTCCCCCCAGAACTAAAACGTATTCTCAATTACGCCGGGTCGGTCATCTCTGGCCGGTAACAGCCTCCGTCACGCCGTGTCCGGTCATCTCTGAGTCGGGTTGTTTGGGAATGCAGCCTAAAGTGTGTGATAAACTCCATCTAGTGCAGTAAACCACTGCAATCAACTCAGCAGACACTCGGATCTCTGTGGTCAAATCAGCTGGAGAATCTGACGTGAAAAATATTCAAACGGCCCGGAAACACAACATCCGGTTGACTGGATGTGGATGTGTTCAGAACATTTCTGACCACATCCACACATCTTAACTGTACTGGTCATACAGAAATGTTGTAATACGTCAATCACAACGTACTGGTACAGTTAAGATGTTTGGATGTGGTCAGAACTGTTCTGAACACATCCATATTAGGCGGCCAAGCGGTCTTTAGACCGGACCCCGGTGCGACCGAACCCCGGCGGCGTGAGGGGGGCCGTAACCGGCCTAGCGGCGGCGGCCAAGCGGTCTGAAGACCGGCCCCGTTACCAGCTTCAGACTGCCCTTTTTTTTTTCTCTGCAGAGTTCATAAATTAAAATATGCTTAAATTCAGCGGGAAAGCAAGAAAACAATAACACAAACACACGATTATAAACGTATTTGTAATTCGTCAAACACAAACAAAAAAACTAAAATATGTGTATAATCAACCTCCGTGTTTAATCAATGTATACTTGTATAATCAACGTATTTGTAATACGTCAAACACATACGTAATCAGGGAGGAGATACGTTTCTGGTTCTTTTAGTGCTGGGGGAACGTCATTTTTAGGAGACCGGGTTGCATATACACGTACCTATGTACAGCACACGCACTTGTGTACAGTATTACATACTTATGCACAGTATACACAGACTTGTGTACATATACACGTACTTATGTACAGTATATACGTACTTATGTACATATACACGTATTTATGTACATATACACATACACATGTACAGTACATGCACTTGTGTACATATACACGTACTGATGTACAGCAC
>NC_136591.1:16759460-16901960 GCF_910589615.1 Taurulus bubalis | reverse complement strand
CAGAGCACCAGAGCGCTGCCTGTCAGGTAACACGCTCCCTGCTGCCGCCTGGAAGACGCCTTCAGGGGGCACAGAACACACCAACGTAATACGGACTGTCTGTCGTCGAGGAAGTGATGTCACGCTGATGATGTCACCGCATGCCCCTCAGGTTCCTGTTCACCGACTACAACCGGCTATCGAGCGTCGGTGGCGAAACGTCGATGGCCGAGATGATCGCCACGCTGTCGGACGCCTGCGAGAGAGAGTTTGGCTTCCTGGCTACCCGTCTGTTCAGAGTGTTCAAGACGGAGGACACGCAAGGTGACGCATACAGAGACACAGAGACACACAGAGACACACACAGAGACAGACACACACACACACACACACCCTCCCTCACTCTTCTTCTTCTTCTTCTTCTTCTTCTTCTTCTTCTTCTTCTTCTTCTTCTTATTCTTATTCTTATTCTTCTTCTTCTTCTTTTGTGGTGCAGCAGGCAGCAGGAAGTGGAAGAGGTCTTGCTGCGTGCCCTCCTTCCTGGTCTTCGTGGTGGTGCTGGCCTGCCTGCTGACCGGCTTGGCGCTGCTAGCGGTGTTCCGGCTGGACGGGGAGAGCCGCGCGGTGAACGGCGTGCTGGTGGCCGTGGGCGGCGTGCTTGGTCTGGCTCTGCTGCTGAACTGCCGGACCTGGTGGCGGGTCACGGACTCGGTGCTGAACTCCCAGAGAAAGCGGCTCCATGGCGCCGCCAACAGGATGCACAAGCTGAAGAGCGAGGGCTTCATGAAGGTGGGGCCTTAAAGGGCCAGTCACGGGGAAAGCTCAGCTATGCCAATCAGCATGCTGCAGCTGCTGATTGGCATATGTATATATATATATATATATATATATATGTGTTATGTTATGTAAACATGCACCCTCAGGTGTTATAAGTGTGTAAACATGCACCCTCAGGTGTTATAAGTGTGTAAACATGCACCCTCAGGTGTTATAAATATATAAACATGCACCCTCAGGTGCTGAAGACGGAGGTGGAGCTCATGGCGAAGATGACGAAGACCATCGACGGCTTCACACAGCATCAGACCAGACTCACTGTGGTAATTGATGGGCTGGACTCATGTGAGCAGGACAAGGTGCTACAGATGCTGGACACGGTGAGGTTGCTGCTGCTCTTCCTCCTCCTTTTCTACTTCCTTTCTTCCTCCTCCTCTTCCGCTTCTTCCTCCCCCTCTTCTTCCTCTTTCTCCTCCTCTTCTTTCTCCTCCTCTTCCTCCCTACCTCCTCCTCCTCTTCCGCTTCTTCCTCCCCCTCTTCTTCCTCTTTCTCCTCCTCTTCTTTCTCTTCCTCTTCCTCCCTACCTCCTCCTCCTCTTCTTCTTGGTCTTGGTCTCACGTGGTCCTGTCCCTGCAGGTCCGGGTCTTGTTCTCCAAGGGCCCCTTCATCTCGGTCTTTGCCAGCGACCCCCACATCATCATCAAGGCCATCAACCAGAACCTGAGCAGCGTGTTGCGGGACTCCAACATCAACGGCCACGACTACATGAGGAACATTGTGCACCTGCCGGTGTTCCTGAACAGCCGAGGCCTGTCCAGCGCCCGCAAGATGGCTGCCGCCGCCGCGCCAGCTAATGGGGATGCCGCCGACGGTAGCCTCTGTCTGTCTGTCTGTCTGTCTGTCATTCTGTCTGTGTGTCTGTGTGTCTCTCTGTCTGTCTCACTCTCTCTGCCTGTCTGTCTGCAGGTTGGCATGAGGAGTTAGACAGGAAATTGTCTCAGCACAGTTTGGGAGAATTAACCAAGTTTGGCAGCAAAACAACGCTGAACCGCCGGGTAAGTGTGTGTGTGTGTGCGCGTGTGTGATGTCATATGACCTGTCTCCAGGTGTGTGTGTGATGTCATGCGACCTGTCTCCAGGTGTGTGTGTGTGTGTGTGTGTGTGTGATGTCATGTGACCTGTCTCCAGGTGTGTGATGTCATGTGACCTTTCTCCAGGACACGTACCGCAGGCGGCAGGTCCAGCGCTCCGTGACTCGTCAGATGTCGTTCGACCTGACGAAGCTGATGGTGACGGAGGACTGGTTCAGCGACATCAGCCCTCAGACCATGAGGAGGCTGCTCAACATCGTGTCCGTCACAGGTACTTGTGTATATGAGTACAGGTATACGTATACACAAGTATACATATACAAACATATATATTTGAACCTGCAGGTCGTCTGCTGAGAGCCAATCAGATCAGCTTTAACTGGGACCGCCTGGCGTCCTGGATCAACCTGACGGAGCAGTGGCCCTACAGGACCTCCTGGCTCATCCTGTACCTGGAGGAGACCGACGGGGTCCCGGACCAGGCCACACTCAAGACCATATACGAGAGGTCAGAGGTCACCCATCCCTCCCCGTGTACGATTCCCCTGGAGAGACGTGCCCGCCCTCAGCAGTAAAGACTTCTTCTTCTTCTTCTTCTTCTTCTTCTTCTTCTTCTTCTTCTTCTTCTTCTTCTTCTTCTTCTTCTTCTTCTTCTTCTTCTTCTTCTTCTTCTTCTTCTTCTTCTTCTTCCTCCTCCTCCTCCTCCTCAGAGTGTCCAAGAACATCCCGACCACCAAAGACGTGGAGCCTCTGCTGGAGATCGACGGAGACGCTCGCAGCTTGGAGGTGTTCGTGTCCTCCAGGACGCCTGTTCTCACTGCCAGGGACATCCGCACCTTCCTGCCCTGCACCGTGAACCTGGACCCCAAGCTGAGGGAGATCATAGCAGGTACTTCTACTACTGTAGTACTACTGTAGTACTACTGATGCAGATGTTTTCTCTCTGATCCAGATGTTTTCTCTCTCTCTGATCCAGATGTTCGTGCTGCCCGGGAGCAGATGAGTGTGGGCGGTGTCACGTACCCTCCCGCCCCCCTGCAGGAGGCCCAGCCCCGCCCCACCTCCATGTACAGCCAGGTGTCATCGGCGTGCTCTCCCTCCGCCACCTTCGGCGGCCCCTTGTACCCGCCGGCGGGGGGCGGGGCCTCCCCGACGCCTCACAGCAGCTACTACAGCGGCATGGCCGGACCGCAGCACCCCTTCTACAACAGGGTGAGTCCAGGCTCCGCCCACACCTGCTGATGTCACTCACAGTGACAGGAAACAGCTTTCAGGTTCTGTAAAAGTCCAAAACAGGGTCCCCGCCTTGCCGTCGCCTCACCTGATTGGTTGATTGGGAAATAAAGCCGTGATGTCACAGTTTCCTGTTCACCTCCTATCATTTGAGTTTCTTTCATTTGATTTGTGTTTTCATTTGTTTCACTCACTTAGTCAGGTGAATCTCAATCACACCAGCCCTATTTCTCGTACCTGGCTTACTGAGTTAGCGGGCTAATTTTCAGGATAAGATGCTTTTCGGTTCTTCAAAGCAAGCTGAGATAAATCACCATAGCAACACAGCCAAAGATGTAAACCTGCTCCTGGGCAGGCTTACTGAAATTCACTGGATAAGCTGGCCACTCCCACCGGACAAAAAAGGCAGCTCCCTTCCTCATTGATGAAGGAGCGATATTAGTTTTATAGGGAGAGAGTTCTTCCAGATTGCCAAGATCTGTTCTCACATCAGGATGGCTTCCTGTACGCGGCGCTATAGCTTCTGCCGGCAAGGAATCATTTATTTACGAGAGCTTCTCGAGCCGCGTACATTGATCACCACAGGCCCATTGCCCGTCTCACTCTGTAGACTATTGCCCGCTGCATGCCGCGCTGCATGAAACTTATGGATGTGTTGAAAGCTCTCATAATTATATGACAGTGTTATTAGTACACCATACATATCATTATTGTAGAACATGATTAAGGTGGATTCATGATGAGAATACAGAGAATCATACACAATTTATTTTCACTGCTTCAATTGATTGAATTTCTGATTATGAATAATACATACATACTGATCCGCCCATACACATATTCAAACTCCTAGTTATATGGTAATCTACACATACATGTATATACACATATATAGTACATGATTCATACGCGCATACAGTACATATATCCTCATGAGTATATATGTATTCGTATACTACTTTTAAATAAATATAATCTGATTGATTTGGGTGATGAAGCACTTAAAATTTGTCGATACATTTTCCCAACACCGACGCATTTAACTTGTCTGATATATTTGCGACGCTTGTGTCTTGCAGCTTGGGCGGTGTTAAGCTGCGTTCACACCAACAACGTTGCAAAAATGTTGGAATATTCTCAACACGCTTTGTTAATGCGTCCTAATTATTGAATGCCTGGTAAACTGCAAAGTAAAAACACAAGGGGAACAAAACGTATTCTGGAAACAGACACTACTAAGGCTCACATACGGGTATACGAAGACAATCTGGCAGGGGAGTATATATAAGAGAGGGGAAACACAGGTGTAGGGCATGAACAATCAGGACCCACACACACACACACACACACACACACACACACGGGAGGCAGGGGAGTGGCTGAGGACAGGTGAAGGGAATAAACAATCAACAACCCAACACCGTAACAGGCGGGGCATAAAGCCAGCTGATATGCTCTGCTTTACAGTTTTTTTATTTGCTTCCTTCTTGTTGTTGTTTGTTATTGAATTATTTTGATTATTATTTCTGCCCCCCCCGCCCCTCAGCCATATTTCCCCCATCACCTTTACCAGCTGCCTCGCCCTCTCATGGCCTCCACCTGTCCATCACACCTCCACCCACGTCCTCCACCCAAACTCTCCTTCGGCCGGGATGGCACCGCTGTGAGTACCACGCCCTCTCTCCAGGACCCAGAGTGACCCAGTAGGAGTGACTCGTTAAGAATGACTTGTTAGGAATGACTCAGTAAGAGTGATTCGTTAGAAGTGACTCAGTAAGAGTGACTCGTTAGGAATGGCTCGTTAAGAATGACTCGTTAGGAGTGACTCCTTAGGAATTACTCAGCAAAAGCGACTCAGTAAAAGTGACTCAGTAAGAGTGACTTAGTAAGAGTGACTCGTTAGTAGTGACTCAGTAAGAATGACTTGTTAGGAGTGACCCATTAGGAGTGACTCGTTAGGAATTACTCAGCAAAAGCGACTCAGTAAAAGTGACTCAGTAAGAGTGACTTAGTAAGAGTGACTTGTTTTATAGTGACTCAGTAAGAATGACTCATTAGGGGTGACCCGTTAGGAGTGACTCAGTAAGAGTGACTTGTTAGAAGTGACCCATTAGGAGTGACTCAGTAAGAATGACCTGATAGGAGTGACCCGTTAGAAGTGACTCAGTAAGAGTGACTCGTTAGGAGTGACTCAGTAAGAATGACTCGTTAGGAGTGACCCGTTAGGAGTGACTCATTAGGAGTGACCCATTAGGAGTGACTCGTTAGAAGTGACTCGTTAAGAATGACTCAATCAATTGATTAATGAGGAAAGTGTTTTAAATGTTTAATAAAATCAATAAAATGTGAAACTCAGAAGTGAATTTACAATATTTATTTCACATCAGATTCAGATTTTAAAATAACAATAAAATCTATATCTAATCTTTATATTTTCACAGCCATCTCTCACTTAATGAAATATCCATTATTATTATTATTATTATTATTATTATTATTATTATTAAAAATAATTGTCAGGTTTGGATAGAAGGCCACTGACAATTAAATAATAACTAAATAATAGTTATTAACTAAAGATTACCGTCATTATTAAACTGATCATTTAAAAAAAGTCTTGTTTCAAAACCTCCAAATATTGATTTTGATGATCACGGATGATTTATTTATTTAGCATTTAAAATCCTTCCCAGCATCCTCTGCTTCTTTGTTCTTCTGCCGTTGATGACGGCGGACTCTTCTTCTGTGGTTTGTGGCAGCGTAGTGTTCAGGGGCCTTTAATCTACAGGTTGATTTCTTTCTTCAGACGATCCGAACATGAAATCAGTCATCAATATTGTCAGCAATCATTTCCACTTTTCTGTCATCTGTGCTCTCCAGATGTTTCATTCCTTGTCTGTCTGTCTGTCTGTCTGTCTGTCTGTCTGTCTGTCTGCAGTATAAGGTTTCATCTATGAAAAGGAAGCAGGTATTGAACTCTCCCTAACTCCTTCCTTCCTTCCTTCCTTCCTTCCTTCCTTCCTTCCTTCCTTCCTTCCTTCCCTCTCTGCCTGATCACACTAACTCCCTCTGCCCACTACAACTCTCAGCATGCACCTTGCCTGGACTAGCCTGTAGCCTCAGTAGAGCAGTGGTTTAGTTTATTTGCTGTGACTCTTCTGAATAAAACACAAAGTTGATATAATTCTTATTATAAAGAGTTTATTGATTTAATAATAATAATGATCAGCTTCATTATCTCTCCCAGGGTCCGGCCTCCGTGGCGTCCGCGGCTCCGTGCGTCCTCCTCAGCTCCATGGCGACAGAGGCCGTCTGTGAGCGTGTGCGGCAGATCGACGGCATCGACCAGAGCATGACGGCCCAGTACGGCGCCACCATCAGGAAGGTGGGCGCCGCTTCAGTGTGACGGTGTCCTAGTGTCCTCGATGACACCATGACAACATGACACATGACACATGACATCATGACACCATGACAACATGACACATGACATCATGACACCATGACACATGACACCATGACACCATGACAAATGACATGACACATTACACCATGACACATGACCACATGACCCATGGCACATGACACCATTTGCATTGATGCTTTTTAATATTGTTTCAATAGATCAAGCACCAGACCTTCATTTATCTCAGATAAATAACACATGATATTATGACACATGACACCATGACACATGACACTAACAGTTCTCTGGTTTCAGGCCAACGTGAACGGCAGAGTTCTGTCTCAGTGTGACATTGACGAGCTGAAGAAGGAGATGAGCATGAACTTTGGAGACTGGCAGCTGTTCAGAGCCACAGTGAGTCACATGCTCACATGCTCACATGCTCACACGGTCACATGGTCACGGTGAGTTACATAGTCACATGATCACGGCTCGCCGTTTGAACCGATCAGCTGCCGGCACCGAGTATAATGTATTTAACTGGATATACTCACTGAAGTTAGAAAATTATTGAAAGAAATGTTTGTAATATTTAACAAAAATATAACTATATTTATGGATCAATCAATGAATCTAAAAATATGACATGTCTTTGAGCTCATGTCTTTGAGTTTATTATATATCAGAATATCAAATAATAATTTATTATAAAAATTAAATATATATATATATATATATATATATATATATATATATATATATATATATATATACACATATACACATATACACACACACACACAGTAAATATCCATATCAAAACAAATAGTGTGTAGGTACACCTGGACACCTGGACAGGTGTCCAGGTGTGACGTTACCTGTCTCCTGCAGGTTCTGGACATGCGTCACATAGAGAGTCAGGTGCTGCACGAGGAAGCTGCCAGTGAGCAAGGCAGTGTTGTGGGCGGTCACACCGAGGCCGGCCGGCGAGCGCCGGCTCCGCCCCACACCGGCGCCGACGCGTCCCTGATGTACAGCTTCAACATGAGCTTTGAGGAGCTGAGCACCGTGGGACTGGACGAGGTCCAGAGACGGAACATGCCGTGGATGGTAGAGTTTTAGAATCATAATATTATCTCATCTTATTGTATTAAGTTATCTTAATTTATCTTCCATCCATCCATTATCAGCCGCTTATCAGTAGGCCGACCCGGGCTTCCCTCTCACCCGCAACACTTTGCAGCTCATTCTGGGGGATCCCGAGGCGTTCCAAGGCCAGCCGGGAGATATAATCCCTCCAGCGTGTCCTCGGTCTTCCCCGGGGTCTCCTACCAGTTGGGCGTGCCTGGAAAACCTCTAATGGGAGGCGTCCAGGAGGCATCCTGACTAGATGCCCGAACCACCTCAGCTGACTCCTTTCGACACGAAGGAGCAGCGACTCGACTCCAAGCTCCCCCCTGATGTCCGAGTTCCTTACCCTATCTCTAAGGGTGAGCCCGGCCACCCTGCGGAGGAAGCTCATTTCGGCCGCTTGTATCCGAGATCTCGTTCTTTCGGTCACGACTCAGAGTTCGTGACCATAGGTGAGGGTTGGAACATAGACTGACCAGTAAATGGAGAGCTTCGCCTTCCGGCCCAGCTCCCTCTTCACCAGGACGGACCGGTACAGCGCCTGTTTTACTGCTGCAGCCGCACCGATCCGTCTGTCGATCTCCCGCTCCACCTTACCCTCACTCGTGAACAAGACCCCGAGATACTTGAACTCCTTTGCTTGGGGTAGGCAGTTTGTCCCCACCTGGAGGGAGCAATCCACGGGTTTCCGGCAGAGCACCATGGCCTCAGATTTGGAGGCGCTAACTCTCATCCCTGCCGCTTCACACTCGGCTGCAAAACGCCCCAGTGAATGCTGGAGGTCACAGTCCGAGGAGGCAAACAGGACCACATCATCCGCGAACAGCAGAGAGGCGATCCCGAGACTCCCGAACCGGATCCTCTCCGCCCCCTGGCTGCGCCTAGATATCCTGTCCATGAAGGTCACGAACAGGACCGGTGATAAAGGGCAGCCCTGGCGGAGGCCAACACCCACCGGGAACGTGTCTGACTTACTACCGAGGATACGGACACAGCTCCTACTGCAGGCGTACAGAGACCGGATAGCCCGTGCCAACGGGTCCGGCACCCCATACTCCCGCAGCAACCCCCACAAAAACCCCCGAGGGACCCGGTCGAAAGCCTTCTCCAAGTCCACAAAGCACATGTAGACTGGTTGGGCAAACTCCCAGGACCCCTCCAGTAGTCTTGCAAGGGTAAAGAGCTGGTCCACTGTTCCACGACCGGGATGGAATCCGCACTGCTCATCTTGAATCTGAGGTTCGAAAAGGCGGTCGGAGCCTCCTTTCCAGCACCTTGGCATAAGCTTTTCCCGGGAGGCTGAGCAGTGTGATGCCACGATAGTTTGAGCACACCCTCCGGTCCCCCTTCTTGAAGATGGGAACCACCACCCCAGTCTGCCAGTCCATGGGCACTGTTCCCGACCCCCATGCGACACTGAAAAGACGTGTCAACCAAGACAGCCCAACAATGTCCAGCGCTTTCAGCATCTCAGGGCGGATCTCATCCACCCCTGGCGCCTTGCCACCAAGGAGCTTTTTGACTACCTTAGCGACCTCTGCCAGGGATATGGGAGAAACCACCCCAAAGTCTTCCGGCGCTGCCCCCTCTCCGGGGGACATGTTGGCCGGGTTTAGGAGTTCCTCAAAGTGCTCTTTCCACCGCCCGACGATGTCCCCAGTCCGGGTCAGCAGTTCCCCCCGCTGAGAACAGCCTGGGGTAGCCCCTGCTTTCCCTTCCTGAGCCGTCGGATGGTTTGCCAGAACTTCCTTGAGGCCAACCAAAAGTCCTTCTCCATGGCCTCCCCGAACTCCTCCCATGCCCGAGTTTTAGCATCCGCGACCATCGCAGCTGCAGCCCTTCTGGCCTGCCGGTACCCGTCAGCTGCTTCAGGAGACCCCTGGACCAGCCAGGCCCGAAATGCCTCCTTCTTCAGTTTGACGGCTTCCCTCACCCCCGGTGTCCACCACCGGGTTCTCGGGTTGCCGCCACGACAGGCACCGATGACCTTCCGGCCACAGCTCCGAGCAGCCGCGTCCACAATAGAGGCTTTGAACATGGTCCACTCGGGTTCCATGTCCCCAGCCTCCCTCGGGATTTGTGAGAAGTTCTTCCGGAGGTGGGAGTTGAAGACCTCCCGGACAGGATCCTCCGCCAGACGTTCCCAGTTCACCCTCACTACACGTTTGGGCTTGCCAGGTCTTTCTAGCCGACTCCCCCGCCATCTGATCCAACTCATCACCAGGTGGTGATCAGTTGACAGCTCTGCTCCTCTCTTCACCCGATTGTCCAAGACATACGGCCGCAGATCAGATGATACGACTACAAAGTCGATCATTGATCTCCGGCCTAAGGTGTTCTGGTACCAGGTACACTTATGAGCCACCTTATGCTCGAACATGGTGTTCGTTATGGACAAACTGTGGCTAGCACAGAAGTCCAACAACAAAACACCATTCGGGTTCAGATCGGGCAAGCCGTTCCTCCCAATCACGCCCCGCCAGGTTTCTCTGTCATTGCCCACGTGAGCGTTGAAGTCTCCCAGGAGAACTATGGAGTCGGCAGGCGGCGCCCTTTCCAGGACCCTTCCCACCGACTCCAAGAAGGCCGGATACTCTGAACTGCTGTTCGGTGCATAAGCACAAACAACAGTCAGAGCTTTACTCCCTGCAACCCGTAGGCGCAGGGAGGCGACCCTCTCGTTCTCCGGGGAAAACTCCAACATAGCGGCGCTCAGCCGGGGGCTCGTGAGTATCCCCACTCCTCAGAGCTGCACACCAGGAGAACAAGACCAGCTATGGACTAAATCTAGCTGGTACCACTCCACCTCCTGCACCAGCTTCGGCTCTTTCCCCGCTAGCGAGGTGACGTTCCACGTCCCTAGAGCTAGTCTATGCTGCCGGCGATCGGCTCGCCCAGGTCTCCTGCCTGGCCCGCCGCCCGGTCTGCATAGCACCCGACCCCGATAATTCTCCCCGCGGGTGGTGGGTCCACGGGGTGACTGCTGCTCCATGTTGTTTCTTCGGGCTGAGCCCGATCGGGCCCCATGGGCGAAAGCCCGGCCACCAGACGCTCGCCGACGAGCTCCCCTCCTGGGTCTGGCTCCGGGAGGGTGCCCCGGTTTCCCTTGTCCGGGCGAGGTAGCTTTAGTCCGTGGGCTGCTATTCATCAGGGTTTTTTGAACCGCTCTTAGTCTGGGCTCTCCCCCGAGACCTGTTTGCCTTGGGAGACCCTACCAGGGGCTGACGCCCCGGACAACATAGCTCCCAGGATCACTGAGCCACTCAAACTCCTCCACCACGTTAAGGTGGCGATTCATTGGAGGAGCGATTAATTTATCTAAATGTATCTTATTTTATCTTTATTTAACTTAATTTATCTTAAGTTATCCTATTTTCTCTTAAGTTATTTTATTGTATCTTATTTTATTGTATCTAAATTCATATTAATTGATCTTATTTTGTTTGATATAAATTGATCTTTATTTATGTTAATTCATCTTATTTGATCTAAATTCATCTTAATTTATCTTATTTTTTTACTTTACTTTATTTGATCATATTTGTTTGATCTTATTTATTTGATCTTTTTTGTTTGATCTTATTTATTTGAACTTATTAGTTTGATCTTATTTATTTTTACCTTATTTATTTGATACATGGAAGCCCGTTTCCGTAAAAAAAAAATATAATTATGCGATAATAAAGTCGAAATTATGAGATAGTAAGTGAGCATGTGCTTAAGTGACGCTGGCTCTGATCCTTTCTTTTTATCTGCACTGTCTTCACAAGTCTCTTCATCCCCTCGCCGGTCTAACAGTGCAAACGATATGCAAGCGCAACTGTTGACCTTTTAGCTCAACAAATAATAACACTGCTATTAATGTAGCTGTTGCATGTGTTTCTCAAAGGGGGGTATTTTTTGTTGCCGGAAACGGGCTTCCATAATTTGACCTTATATTTTTGACTTTATTTATTTGACCTTATTTATTTGACCTCATTTATTTGACCTTACCTTAATTCCCAGTCCAGATGAATCTCTTCTTCTGTGGTGTCCTCAGGGTGGCACTCACCGCACTGCTAGCATGACCAGCCTGAACTCCCAGGAGTCGTCCAACGACATCGCCCGGCTGACAGACCGGCAGCAGGACGAGTACCGCAGCGCCTACCAGGAGTACATCGCCCAGATGGCGCAGGTGGAGACGGGCGGCGGCGGCGGCGGTGAGAGACCTGTCCAGCCGCTGCCGGGGCAGTTCATGACGTCATCGTCGGAGGACAAGAGCAAAGACGGCGGCGAGCAGGACGGTCGCAAATCCTTCAACAAGAGGAGCAGTGGCGGCAGCGGCGGCAGTGGCGGCGGCGGCGGTGGCGGTGGCGCCAGCAGCAGCAGCAAACCGCCGGCGGACATCGCTGACTTCGCCTCCAACGCCGACGCCCTGGACCCCATCACCGAGGAGGACGAGAAGGGGGACCACGGGTCCTCCAGGTCCCCGCTGACCCACAAGACCTCGGTCGACAGAGGCGGGTTGTTCCAGGGCGCCGCCGACTTGAAGCTGAAGGCCGGCGGCGGGCTGCGCTACCAGAAGCTCACCAGCGACGACGAGGAGTCGGAGGAGTCCGACAACGCCCCCCTGCTGAGGGAGGGGAAGAAGCCGGTCAGCCCCAAACCAGCCGGCGGCTCGCTGGCGCTGAAGGGTAAGGACTATCTGTCAGACGCCACGCTGGACAAGAAGGACTCGTCGGACTCTGGCGTGCGGTCCAACGAGAGCTCTCCCTACCACTCGCTGCAGGACGAGGAGGCGGAGCTGTCGCAGCTGGAGAGGGCCGACCTCATCGAGCTGGACGAGGAGGAGAGCCCGGGCGGGAAGCGGGGACTTCCCAGCAGCCTCAGCGGCCTGCAGGACCCGGCGGTCGCCCGCATGTCCATCTGCTCTGAGGACCAGTGCAGCCTGCTGGCCAGCAGCCCTGAGGAGAGCTGGCCCTCCTCCAGGTCCTACAACCTGAACCGCACGCCGAGCAACGTCACGCTCAACAACAACGCCAACGCCCAGCAGGGCAACCGGCCACGCCCGCCGCCAGGGGGCTCCGCCTCCTCCTCTAACCCTGCCTCCTCCTCCGGTGACGTCATCCTCTCCCCGAGCTCCTCCTCCTCCTCCACCACCACCAGGCCGGGTCCCAACAACGAGAACGTGCGAGTGGTTCACCTGAAGAGGGGCCTGAAGCCCGGAGACCCGCCGGAGATCTGCACCGTGTCCTCCGACACCGTCACCTTCGGCGAGGAGCGGGAGAGCATCCTGTGACCTCGTTGTGACCCCGTCGTGACCCATCGTGACCCCGTTGTGACCTTTTCGTGACCCCGTTGTGACCTTGTCGTGACCCCGTCGTGACCTCGTCTTGACCCATCGTGACCCCGTTGTGACCTTGTCGTGACCCCATTGTGACCTTGTTGTGACCTCGTCTTGACCCCATCGTGACCTTGTTGTGACCTCATCCTGACCTCGTTGTGATCCCATCCTGATCCCCTCCTGACCCCATCGTGACCTCGTTGTGATCCCATCCTGACCCCATCCTGACCTCGTTGTGACCCCATCGTGACCCCATCGTGACTTGTGTACAGAGAGCACTGAGGGTTCACCAGGAGCCGCCTCTCAACCCTCTGAACCAATCAGGATGTTTAGAGTTTGGGCTGTGTATCGTTGAAAAATAACACCAGTATTAATATTAGTTCCCTTAAAGTGACACGACACATTATGAATATTAGTGCCCTTAAAGTGACACGACACCCGTATGAATATTAGTTCCCTTAAAGTGACACGACACCAGTATGAATATTAGTTAATAATAATAGAAATGGCTGCTAGCATACGGAGGTTCCACTCGGTTACGTTACGGTGCGTTCAAGCTCTGAACAGTAAAAATGTGTATAATCTCGTAAAATGTATCTTTGGGGATGAACATGAATAAATCCGGTAGATTGAAGATGTTTTCACATGAATATAAAATAGATATTAGAACCTACAAGCTGCTGATGAGTCGTTAAAACAGTGTTTAAATGTGAGGAGGAGGAAGAGGAGGAGGAAGAGGAGTGTCTCCTGGTGGACCGGTGGTTTACATTAGTCCGCCCTGTCATTCAGCTCGTCTCAGTAGAAGAACGGGAAGTTCTGTTGAAGCTATGCATGTTATGGTTGTTGTTGTTGTTGTGGTGAACCGTCCAGATTAACTCTGGTGAAACGAAGTTAAAGAAGTGAAACTATAAACTCAACAGAAGATGAAATGAGTGAATATTAACGTTTGTTTATTGTGAGTCTCATGAAGAATAATTAAGATTTCGTATTTCATTCTGACTTTGAGCCAAAAGAATAAAATCAGAGGCTTTTATTCTGAAGTTTGGATCGAAAGCAAGAAATTGAATCTAAAATATTGAAAAAAATCGTTTATAGATCAAACGATTGATTGATCAAGAAAATAATCTTTAGTTGATTTAAATACAAAATGAATTAATTCAAAGATGATTAATATTTAACAGATTAATTCAATTAAAAGTTATTAAAGTAAATACAGTTCAACGTAAAAACTGATCAACTAACGGATCAATAAGTTCATTTGCTATCATGAATAACTTAATGAACAGACCTGAGATCTGTTCGTCTGTCAGTGTTCTTCATCAAGTGAATCTGTTGTGAACTCAAATAAATAAAATCTGGATGTTGATTCTTTGACTCTTTGACTCTTATATTGATCGGCTTCAAATGTCGAGGTTAAGAAGTATTCACAAGTTTTACTGAGGTAAAGGTACCTCAATGCATCATCAGCAAAGAGTACTTGAAGTTTTAAGTTAAAAGTTACAATTTATATATATATATATAAATATAAATTAATTAATTATATATATATATATATATATATATATATATATATATATATATATATATATAGATAGTGTTTATTAAAAATGAAGTCATGACTTCACTTCCGGTCGAGCTTCTGAAACTCATTCAGTATTTACTTTGTGAAAATATAAATATTAAAGACTAACACTTTAGTTTAGTACAAAACCCTGCTGTAGTTTTACTGCAAGAACATTCTGAATACAGAACATTGTAAGTGAGTACTTGTACACTGAGTATTTGTACACTGAGTCACTGAGTATTTGTACACTGAGTACTAGTACACTGAGTATTTGTACACTGAGTACTTGTATACTGAGTATTTGTCATGACGCCTCCAGCAGGTGGCGCCACAGATCAGCTGAGAGTTCACGTTCAGGGGAGATGAAGAAATATAACTGCAACCTGGTACTCTGTTCTCTACCTGTTCAGGTACTCTGCTCACGTCGGCCTGACCTTTGACCCCAGAGCTTAGCTTCTTGTAGTGTGAAGAACTAACAGGTCAGCGTACACTGCTAACAGGTCAGCTTACGCTGCTAACAGGTTAGCATACACTGCTAACAGGTTAGTGTAGAAGCAAATTAAAACGTTTCCTGCGTACAGGAAGTTGATTTGGATCAAAATAAATTATACACATGATATAATATATATATATATATATATATATATATATATATATATATATATATATATATATATATATAATATATGCAGTAAGCGTGTCTTATTGGAGGTAGACGTGTTTAATTGAAGTTAGGCGTGTCTTATTGAAGATGGGCATCTCTTAGTGAAGGTAGGTGTGTCTTATTGAAGGTGGTCGTGTCTCTCTGCTCCATCCCTGGTTTCTTAACGTGTTCAGGTAAAATATACCAGACGTTAGTGATGAGGGTAAAACATTTGATTGGTTTTACAATTGAAGAGGTTCACAGCTCCATTATTTATATGTTTATAGTTATATAGTTTTATTGATGATTCCCTAATCTTTCACCCGATTTTGAGCCTTTTTTCAAGGTTCCCCCATGATACCTGTTTTTATATTATAAGTTCTATAGGGCAAAATAAAAGAAGAGTACTTTAACTTGCCTTGCATTGTTGTATTTTAATATAGTTTGATGAGAAGTATATTTATCAGGTACATCATAGCGGGTCTATGACTATTTATAACATCAGTGTTGGAGGGTTAAGAGATCAACACCAAACCGTGGACTCCATTCCAGCTGGTTTATTCAGACATGAAGTTTACGAAGGTTCTTCTGCTACAGAGAGACAGACGCTCCTTTGTCTTTTCGCTTCTTTTATATTGCACAAAAATAATGAGCAAACAAATATGTGCCATTAATGTTATAAAAAAAGAAAATCCAGTTTCTCTCACAGAATATACATCAAGTCCTAAACTTTTTCTTATATTTTACACCACATGTACTGGTCCCTGGACCTGGTCCCAGTCCTCCCAAACAAACCACTTCCTGTCTGGACACATTTAAAACAACAGTAAGGCATTATGGGAAGGCAGGCCGGCTGGGATTTGAACCCTCACATGCTACAAAATCATAACGTCCCTTTGACTAAGAAAATAGTTTAACTTCTTAATATTGCCAGTAACAAGAGAGATGAGGTCTGTTAGGTTCTGTAAACATCAAACTAGTGTTCAGTCTCGCTCCTTCAAACCTGGCAATCCATGTGGGAAATAAAGAGGAGGATAAACGTGTGGAGACTCAAAGGAGTCCCATGAATGGGTCCTGGGAGTTACATCCTGATATCAGAGTTCATTAGAATGCATAGTTCTGGTTCAGACCCGAGCCACAGAAAACTAAATCCATAAAAACCCTGTTGAGGTGGTTTCACATCATTCTTTTTTCAGAAGTTCCACAGTCCGGGTCCAGGCCGGCTCCCCGTGCGCTGAACCCCCTGTCACCCCAGTCCCATACTGGCTTTGGTGCTCCAGGACCTGCTCCGGGTGCGGGGAAGCCCACCTCCCCTCCTGAACCCGGTACCGATGCCCCGGGTCGTGCTGGATCAAGACGTGAACACCAGGTCCGAGCAGTTGGCCTCCAGCCAGCTGCCCGCGATCATCTCGCTGAGCTCCGGGGTGCAATAATCCGGGAAGTCGAAATGGGACCCGAGGCTGCCCTCGCTGCTGCACGAGTCCAGGTCCTGGTCCACCAGGGACAGGCTCAGGTTCCCCGGGGCCGAGCTGGACCACGAGCTCCAGGGCTCTGAGGAGGCGGAAGAGGAGGCGTGGAGGCCGGCCAGCAGGCTCAGGGTGAAGTCGCCCCCCTCGTCCCGGTCCCCGTCCCCGCAACAGGAGGACGAGGACCGGGACGAGGACGCGGGCGAGACCGGGTAGAACGGGGTCCCGGTCTGCCGGGTGATGTTCTTAAAGCTGTAGAAGAGCCGCCCGGTTCCCTCCGGTTCCCCGGAGTTCTGACTCAAACCCACCGGCTCCTCCTCTTCAGAGTCGTCTTCATCTTCATCATCATCATCATCGTCGTCCTCCTCTTCCTCCTCCTCCTCGGCGAACTCCCGTTTAGTGAGCTTGCTGGTCCTGCAGCCGGGGCCCAGCAGGTACCGGTATCGGGGGTCGTGGGCGACTGCGCCGACCGCCGGCCGGCAGGGCTTCAGTCTGCAGCCCCTCTTCTGCGGGGCTTTCTGCAGCGGCCTCGCGGACGCCTTCTCCGGGGACCGGGCGGCCGGGTTCCCCGCGGGGGACGGGCACCCATCCGCCTTGGGTTTCTTCTTGGGCCTGTACTTGTAGTCCGGGTAGTCCGCCATGTGCTGGAGCCGCAGCCGCTCCGCCTCCCGGATGAACGGCACCTTCTCGGCGTCCTGCAGCATCTTCCAGCGCTTCCCGAGCCGCTTGGAGATCTCCGCGTTGTGCATGTCGGGGGCCTGCTCCATGATCTTCCTGCGCTCCCCTTTGGACCACACCATGAAGGCGTTCATGGGTCTCTTGATGTGGCCCGAGGCAGTCTGGCACCAGGCGGGTCGCGGCGGGGCCGCCTGCAGCTCGCAGGTCCCCGCCCCGCCATGCGGCGTCTGCTGGACCATTGGTCCGGAGAACGATTCAAATGGACCGCGAGGAGACTTCGTCCTGCTCGGCGTCTCTCCGCCGCCTCGCTCTGTTCAAACCGCGACCCGGCGGCTGCCTCCCCGGCTGATCAAGCGCGTGACGTAACCGCGCTCAGCCAATCACCGCTCTCCTTCTCCGACAAGCCTCCCCACCTCCACAGAGCGCTCAACCAATCACCGCTCTTCTTCTCCAAAATAAAACCTTCCCGCCTCCACAGCGCTCTCAGCCAATCACAACTCTCATGCCCTCCCCCCGCGCGTGTCCGCTCACGGCCGCGCGGCCGTTACTTTCAGTTGATAAATCAGTGAAAGGATCGATATTTATTAAAGGATTTTTATTGGTGTTTAGTGGTATTATTATCAATTATCTTACAGGATCAATACTTACAAAGACTCTGGATCAAAGTAAACACGTTGAAGCTGGAAGCTTCTTACTTCCTCCATGTTTTTTCAGTCAAATGCAGCCTGTATGGACACAGTATTCTGTTATACTTTAACTATGTTTAACCATATCATCATCATAATGTATCTTTTACTTTATGTTCTAATGTTTATATTTCTATATTATATTTTTTTCATGTCTATGACATTTTTCTATGTTAGCAGACTTGCTCATCTGCTCTGCTGAGAGGGTGATTGGGTGTAATCTGCCATCCCTCCAGGACTTGTTCGCTTCCAGGACTCTGAAGCGAGCTAGGAAGATTGTAGCTGACCCCTCTCTCCCTGGACACAAACTGTTTGAGTCCCTTCCCTCTGGCAGGAGGCTGAGGTCCATCAGGACCAAGACCTCACTCCACACTAACAGTTTTTTCTTCTTACCGGTCACACCCCTGCACACTTCATATTTAAACACTCATGCCACTTAACATACACTTTTTTACTTAAACACGTGTCACTTTAACATACACTTACATTAACGTTGTCTGTTTTTCTGAGCACTTTATCTTATACTTAATTTAATAACGTTGAGGACAGAAAGAAGAACATGAAACATATGAATATATGAAAAGCATGAAATATATGAATATAAATATATAAAGAACATGAAACATATAAATATAATCACATGAAGAACATGAAACATATGAATAATATAAAAAATGAAATGTAATGAATATAAATATATAAAGAACCAACAGTCAGATGAAACCAAGCCGGAGGATGAACAGCTGAGGAGACATGAGCCGGAGGGAGCAGGCGGAGGGATATGGCAAGAAATAGTTCTAACGTTCAGAAAGGCTTCTCTAGCAGTAAAATGGGTAGATTTTTACATGACTATTGATTGTGTGTGTGTGTGTGTGTGTGTGTGTGTGTGTGTGTGTCCATTTACATAGATGAGCTGAGCCGTTACTCAGGAATTTGGCTGTTGTTTTCTGAGCTAACCGGGGTCAGGGGTCAAGGGTCGAGCTGCTGCTGCTGCAGAGGTGACGGCTGATCAAAATATTATTAATAATCAATTATATTGAATCTACATTTATACATCAGATAATCTCCTGGTTCAAGGATAAAAATCAATAAATAAGTAAGTACACGCATTTCCAGCTCATTAAAGACAGAACAGTAGAAAATTCAACGGGACCGATACAGAGCTTTGAGGCACGCCGAGTCTTTAAATATCTAATTTTTTTCTTCATTTTATATTAGAGATCTCTCTCAATCTGCTTTATTTCATTTCATAGATATTATATTATAATCATATTATTTTTATTTTATATATCATATCACATTATTATGTATTTTATAAATATTATATTATATCACATTATCTTATGTCATATTATATCACATTTCTATTTTGTACATCTGCTTTATAGTCATTTGCAGAACATTCGACTAAAAAGTGCTGTTTTACTGGATATATGATATAATAATGAACGCCAAAGTGTAGATT
This sequence comes from Taurulus bubalis, assembly GCF_910589615.1. NCBI lineage: Eukaryota > Metazoa > Chordata > Actinopteri > Perciformes > Cottidae > Taurulus > Taurulus bubalis. The sequence goes on along the minus strand of NC_136591.1, from coordinate 16,882,518 downwards.
ATTTTGTCATGAGAGACCTTTTGGTTTCCTGTTGTTGTTCCGGACGTCAGTGCAATATGATCCAACAAACAGAAACTCATGTATTCTGTGTATTCTGAAAATGTTTCGCTTCAAGATGCATATTTAAAAGTAAACGTTTCCTATATTTAAAAGACACCATGTTATCGATCCTAGAGGATGTATTATGTATTATTATTGTATTCTCGTTCACGTATATTATAAATATTATCACTCTTCCTCTTACTTTATTACAGAAAGACTCTTCAGGACGTTCTGGCTGTGAGGAAACAATGCTTCATCAGTTAAACCTAATCTATGGTTCTCCGTCAGGTCGACGGCGTAGCTACGACCCCTACGCCGTAGCCTGACGCGCACCTCCAAAAAATCCTAACTACGCGTCGCGTCGACGCGGACCGTAAGCGCTGTGATTGGTCCGCTCAGAACGTAATTTCCGGCAGTTGCTTTTTCCCAGCCTCGACCGGTTTAGTGGTCGTACAGACCACCTCCGCAAACGTCTTCTCTGTCGCCTGCGCTACAACATTTGCAATATAAGCATTTGCTCTTCAATATTGATGAGCTCCAACTCCAAATGCAGCCGCTCCAACTTGGACGCCATTGTTTACTGTTTACTGTGACCGGAAGAATAAGGATTCGGCCCCTATATAACCCCTGAAACCACACAGCCACACCCCTGGCGGCATGGCGGTAACGCGTTCCCTCGACGCAGAACTTCGAATGCTCAACGACTGCGACGGAGAACCATGAACTAGGCTTTACCTGCTGGTTGTAGCGTTAGAACCCGTTAGAAGTGCCGCTCTGCACCCCCCAACTGCACACCCGAGCTGCCCCGTTTCCTTACACATGTTAAATGGGGGTCGGGAGGGGGTCGGGGGGGGGATTAGCGAAGAGCTGCTAATCAACACCCCCACCCTCAAACACAGCGGGACGATGAGCCGTCACTACCTGGGACAGAAGATGTTCTCTGGTGGACTCTTTAGGTCCTTCAAGGATCCTTGAGGTCTCAAAAGTCCTCGAGGATCCTTGAGGACTCACGTCCTCATGGTCTCACATCCTCTAGCTGCCTTGAGGTCTCAAGTCCTTGAGGATCATTGAGGTCTCATGTCCTCTAGGATCCTTAAGATCTCACATCCTCGTGGTCTCACGTCCTCTAGGTGCCTTGAAGTCTCAAGTCTTCGAAGATCCTTGAGGTCTCATGTCTTCTAGTCCTCTAGGTCAGTGATTCTTAACCATCGCGCCACCTAGAGGGCCGCCAAAAACGTTCAGTTTTTTACCTGTGGGCCGCGTGACCGCATAGGTTATCAATTGAAGACAGCAGAGATATTACTGTTGTCCATGAGACGCTCAGTTACAATACAGCATCCCACCACTTGGTGGCGGTAATGTGTCATTCAGTTGTTTAACAAGCTCTAATATGCAGAAGAAGAAACTCAGCCAGCAGCTAGCTTGCCTGTAGCGAAAGTTATAGAGAAGTATTTAAAACGAAAAAATTAAGACGAAAGTGCTGCCGAACCCCCCCCCCCCCTTAAACATCTAAATGTTTGTGCAAGTATAATCCCGACTTCACGAAGCAGGGCTTTGTGAACGGAGGTGTGTGGAGTGAGGGCTAACACAGCTGGAGTGAGGGCTAACTCTAGCCTCGCTAGCTAACGCAGCACTGAAGGCTTCAAAGCTAAAGCTGTATCTAGAGACCAAACATCCAACGCTTGTGGGAAAGCCGATTGGATTTTTCCAGATAACGGAAAATGTACTCCAGATGCAGAAAAGGTCTGTCGTGTCACTGACGGGCAACTCCAAATGTGCAGTGAAAGCCAGCTGTCACAGATATGAAGAGCAACTTCTGGTTCTGCAAACATGAACTGCTGAAGCATATCATCAAGGCTATATTTTAATTTGCACTTTATGTAAATGTTATTTACAGTTTATTTAATTTGAAAATTAGTATTTTGAATTGTCTGCACACTAATAGTTGCCCAATAATTGTGAACACACAGATATTCTCCTAAGAAAGTAAAAACCTCACTTTACTGTCTTGAACATTTAAGGTTTATTAACATGTTGGATTAACCGAGAGCACTGTAGTTGTTCAATAATACAATGAATCCTCAAAAAAACTACGTTCCTAATAATTGTGCAGTGCATTTATTTTATTATCACATATTATTTATCAAATTTCAATTTTTTTCTCAGTTTTTTAGAGAGTCTCCCTTGTTTTTGTTGAAAAATCAAATTATTCGTTATTTTTGTATTAATACGCCTGACTTGAGCCTTTAAACTAGTTATTGTATTAGCTTGTTTTGTTCCATGACTTGATGTCTTTACATAAACATGATCAATACATGTCTTTGTGATGATTACATTGTATCATGTCATTTATTTGACAAGGTTTTTGCTTGTTTAACTGTAGGTAGATTTGATTTAGTTATTGAATAAAAGTCAAACCAAGAGTGAGATCAATTAGTTAATAAACCAATACAGTGTTAATATTTGAATGGGCCCCTGGGCACTTTGTACTTGAAAAGTTGGGCCCCGAGGTCAAAAAGGTTTCTTGAGGTCTCAAGTCCTCAAGGATCCTAGAGGTCTCAAGTCCTCTAGGATCCTTGAGGTCTCTTGAAAAGGTGTAAACATGACATATCACGTCATGGCAACGCAAACAAATATTGTGTACAATTGTGTGTATTTATTTGATACTTTTTATTCCCTGATTCAACGTCTTCAGACTTCTTCCTCACGAGAGGAGACAGTCAAGGTCCATCATCATAACAATAAAGTGAAGTAATACAAATAAATATATACAAAATGCACAGTTACAGTGAAAGTACTAATACCACAATGTACAAATACTCTGTTCCAGTGAAAGTACTAATACCACAATCTAAAAATACTCTGTTCCAGTAAAAGTACTAATACCACAATGTACAAATATTCAATGAAATATGACACGAAGAAGAACATCTGTTAGAGAACATGTGAATGGTTGTGTTGTAGTTCTACAGCAACTTTGAGTTTACAACAAGGTGAGATAATCTGTGTGTGTGTGTGTGTGTGTGTGTGCGTGTGTGTGTGTGTGTGTGTGTGTGTGTGTGTGTGTGTGTGTGTGTGTGTGTGTGCGTGCGTATATATATATATATATATATATATATATATACATATATATATATATATATATATATATGTATATATATGTATATATATATATATATATACGTATATATATATATATATATATATATATATATATATATATATATATATACGTATATATATGTATATATATATATATATATACATATATATATATATATATATATATATATATATATATATATATATATATATATATATATATATATATATATATGTATGAGACCAGGGTTTAACTGGGACAGAGCAGGGTTTAACTGGGACCTCTCCTCGAGCGTCTGTCTGGTTCACATTTAAATGTCCAGACTTGTAGCTCCGTCACTGCGAGCTAAACACTCAACAAAGTCATGACTGTTTGCTGTCCTGGCTCCTCAATGGTGGAATGAGCTCCCCATTGACATCAGGACAGCAGAAGTATCTACATTTTACGTCGCAAACTAACAACACTTCTTTTTTGAATACACCTTGAATAGGGAAGGTAGCGCCGTAGTAGCACGTTAGTAGCACTTAAATGGCACTTACTGATAGCACTTTGTGGTTTAACTTTATTGAAGAACTTGTACTTTCTTGATTCTTGTTGCTCTGAGTTTGTACTCACGGTTGAATTGCACTTATTTTAAGTCGCTTTGGATAAAAGCGTCAGCTTAATGAAATGTAATATAATATATATGTATATAAGTGCTGGGCAAAGTTGAACAAATTTAATCGATTAATCGCATTATGCGCAAAATTCAATAATGAAGTAAAAACTAGTGTATTGCATGCTTTTATTTTAAAATAATGTTATCAGAACAATATAACAGACACTCTTGGAGCAACAGCAAGTTAACAACAGTATATAAATCAGTTTTCTTTTTTTTATGAACAGGTACCAGAACACCATAAACAGTCTGTTCAGTAGTAAGGGTCCCTGTTAGAGTGACAACCGACTCCTCCTTTTGTCCATGTTCAATGTGTTGCTGTTCTAATTCCGCAGCACTTGCTGGACTCCTCGTACCTGGCTTACTGAGTTAGCTGGATAATTTTCAGGATAAGATGATGCAGGTCAGGCATTTTGGATCCAAGAAGCAAGTTTGGAAAAATCACCATAGCAATACATCTAAATCCCTTAACCTGCTCCAGCGCAGGCTAACTGAAATTCATTGGATAAGCTGGCCACTCCCACCGGACAAAAAAGACAGCTCCCTTCCTCAGAGATGAAGGAACAACATTAGTTATATTAGTTTTATAGGGAGAGAGTTCTTCCAGACTGCCAAGATATACAAGATGGCGCCGCAAATGGCAGCCTCGGTGTGTTGGTGCTCATTGTTTTTTGTTGTTTTTGTCTTAAATGCTGTTTTCGTTGATTATTGATTGTTGTTTGTCTCGTCTAACATCTCATGTCTAATGTATGCACCTTCCGCCTAGAAAAAATCCTTGTTTGTGTAAACATTCCTGGCAAATAAATGGTTTCTGATTCTGATTCTGAAGATCCGTTCTCACATCATGATGACTTCCTGTAGGAACGCTATCGATTCTGCCGACAAGGAATCATTCATGTACGAGACCTTCTGGAGCCTTGCATTGAACACCACACACCCAGCCGAGCATTGGCCGTCTCACATACTGTTTGCATAGCCTGCAGGCCGTGCTGTTTGTGAAGCTTATTTAGCGCTTAAGAAACTAATGGATGTGTTGAAAGCACTCATAATTATATGACAGTGTTATTAGTACACCATACATATCATTATCATTGTAGAAAATGATTAAGGTGGACTCATGATACAGAGAATCACACACAATTTCTTTTCACTACTTCAATTGATTGAATGTCTGATTATGAATAATACATACATACTGATATGGTAATCTACACATGCATGTATATACATATATATAGTACATGATACATACGCACATACAGTACATATATCCTCATAAGTATATATTCATTCATAAACTACTGCCAGCAGGCACATATAAATAAATATAATCTGATTGATTGGGTTGATGAGGCACTTAAAATTAGCCGATTAATTTTCCCAACACTTACGCATTTAAACTATGTCTCGCAGCGGGGCGGTGTTATGCTGCATTCACAACAAACGTTTGATGTGAATGCAGCATTAGACTTTGCCATGATTATGGACTTGACTTCCTCATATGCGTTCATGATCATCTCCTGCTCCTCAGCGGAGAAACAAGAGGCTCTTTCTCTGAGTTTAGTTGCCATTGTAGCATTTGAAGAATGCTACGCGTGCACGCGAAATTATCCAGATGACTGACGTCTTGTTCGAATTAACAAGACTGTTTGAGGGCGGACAAGCCATTGAGAAACTAACATAGCCTGACGTCAATCATCTCGGTAATTTAAGATGGATAATAGGACATTTGATCGACTTTGTTGAACCAGGTACGAGGAACGGGGCCCTGTTCTACATTGTGTCAGGACATTGTTAACGCACTGTTCTGCAGAGACACTGTGACAGAGACACTGAGACACTGTGACAGAGACACTGTGACACACTGTGCAGGGCTCTCAAGTGTCACGCATTGAGCGTGACTGTCACGCATTTCGGTCTTAAGTCACGCCCTCCCGCCACAGATCGTATTTCTCACGCTGAAAAAAAACTCTAGGCTATTTAATGTGCCGCAGCGCACAAACATGACCTGGTCGCGCTGCCCTCACCATGGAGGAATCAAGCACGTCTCCCCCGAATCCCCTGGAGCTCTGCCGTGAGGTGCCACTCATCAGCGAATCAAAAAAAAGAAATGGGCTACACGAATAGCCAATCAGAAAAACGTATCTGTTGTATCTGGGTGAAATGTAATCCAGCAACCAATGAAAATGAAGCTAATAATTATATGGGGGAGAGAGGGGGCTGGTCTGTGGGCATACGGCATGGCCGGAGGCGCGGCCGGGGGGGGGGGCACCCAGTTCATAAATATAATGAACTGTGGTTACAGCGATGTCCAGTAGTCTCAGTGAGAGCAACAGTTGGTGCACGTTGTAACGCAGTCACTTGTGTAGTGCACTCTGTTTCATACAACTTGTGTATTCTCCTGACGACGGTGCGTCTTGAGGCTCATATGCGCCGTCATTCTTTGGACGCTGGTTGGCTGCATCAATGTTGTGTAACACCTTTAATTAAGATACTTCAGGCTCGTAGTACTCCGTGATGAGATCATTACAGTTTGCAGTGGTTACAAATAGCTTTTGCTTTTATCAACTCCACCGTCTGGTAGAGATTTAAAATGAAAATGTCCATTTAAAGGCATAACACTGGTACCAGTGTTAAGCCCCTCCCAATGCTAAAAAAGACAAACATCATTGTCAGCGTTAATGGATTGCTACGTTTACGTATTTATAACGCGTTAACGTGCCCAGCCCTAATATATTCATATTAATCATCATGCGCTTTTTGAGTGTTCATTTTTAAAAAGACATTCCTTACTTCATAATATTGTTTTAAAACACTGTTTTATTCATTCATGAAGAGTTTTTCCACCATCAGAGAAATAATATATATATATATATATATATATATGTAATATTTATCTGATATCTAATATATATATTATATATAATAACATGCTGTATAATTTGTATGTATATATATAATAATAATAATAATATATATTATAACAAATACATATATATATATAATATCAGAGGTGAAGAAGAGGAGGAGAAGGAGGAGGATGAAGAAGAGGAAGAGGATGAAGAGGAGGAAGAGGAAGAGGAGAAGTCTTTTCTCTCTCCTGTGAGCATTTCTGCTCGAGGCGTCTTCACCTCTGAGGGTTACAGGCCGGCTCGCTAATAAGCACCAACACAAAATCCCCAGCAGGCCGAGGTGGGGGGGGGGGGGGGTGGGATGAATCCTGAAAAGGAGGATATGAAACCCGGAGAAGTTGCCAAGCGGCCGGCTGTAATTATCGGCCTTCGGATTCATTGTCAATTAGAATGGCGGTTGGTCTAGAGACAGCTGGGGCAGATGGTAAGGGGGGAGGGGGAGATGGAGAGGGAGGGAGGGGGAGGGGGAGGCTCCTCTCTGCATCACGCTGGGATTTGTTTGGGATTTGATTTTTGGAGATTTTCCTGAATTAACTTTGATTGAACACAGAGTGACATACGTTAACATATTTTATGTGTTTATTATGTCTGATGCACAAGGTGTGAAGGGCTGCATGAAACGTTATGTTTCTCTGAAACAGTTTACATCAAAGTTATTGTTATTATTAAACATGCATGTCAGCATGCTAACATTAGCTAATTAGCAGTAAATGTCCCTGTCTCCTCCTCCTCCACCTTCACCATGATTGTAAGTCACTCTCTCTCTGTATGTGCGTGTGTGTGTGTGTGTGTGTGTGTGTGTGTGTGTGTGTGTGTGTGTGTGTGTGTGTGTGTGTTGGGCTCCATCTGCTATGAAGGGCCACTATTTGGGGTCAAAGGTCACCCTTTCCTAAGCCATTAGCAATGCTCACAGGCTGCAGTCAGCCAGGCAGCTAGGTTGCCATGACGACGGCAGCGTGACCACCATCATCTTCATCTCAATCTTCATCATCTTTGATCATGACAGACCTTTTACTTTTTAAAGTTTAAACCAATGAGAAGAATGGACCGTTGTTAGTAATAATATAAATCGTTACATTCTGCAGATATTTCTTTTCATTTTTCTTTTCTTTTCATTTGTTGACAATATGAAAATATATATAAATAAACACCAGAATGATGTCCTGCTTGTTGTTATTGTCGTGCACCATTTGGACTTTTTGTTCCACTATATCTTTGCGGTTTAATGATTGCTGGGACTCTGAGTTCAGCAGCTCGACATGAATAAACGACCATTAATTCAGTTTAATTCAGTTGAACTCCGTGTGACTGATATGCAGCTGCTCTATCTCAGAAGCACACATGTGGCCCCTGAAGGAACGTGTTAATGATCCTGATTGAGTTTATTAAGAGTCCATTCAGGAGAAGCATTGCGGTCGTTATCTTTGTCCTCCTCACGTTATTACAGCTTATTAAACATTCTGCCTGCACCAATAAAACATGAAGGAGCTAATTGTAAAATAATAACACTGCTGTCTGCTGGTCTGGTGTCCGTTAGCTTGTCCGTTAGCAGCCGCGGCTCGGCATCGTTATATCAGAGCTGCCAATTTTTCAAAAAACCTTGGAGTGAGATTTTGTCGGGGGTGACCAACATTTTGCCGCGCACGCAGCGACACACGTTGGTGGCTCAAATATCAGGAAATTTTAATTAGTTTGGCGTTGTACCCATGTTGTACCCATGTTGTACCTATGTTGTACCCTGCATTTTGGTGGTTTGTAGGGCCTAAAGTCGTTGATCGGGGCGGCCTACTGGAGATACAACATTGGTTACATTCTGTGAAGCAAAGACATAGCTGATGGTCCACCCCCAGGATATTTTGGATTAAGTAGATGTTATTTCATGCATTCTAGTGGATTTTTGGGTGGTATGCTAAAGATGTAGCCTGGTACCAGCCGAACTTAGCCCCGCCCACAACATTTGAGGTCTGGAAGTTTGGTCTGGCACTGCTCCGTTGGGGAGAAATGATCCAAAATCCAAAATTGTTCGGACCAATCAAATTATCAGGGCGGGCTTTATACGATGATGGACAGATGACAGTAACGTAATCAACCACGTCACCAAAGAGCGTTTGGGAACCACATGTCATTAACATACCTTAGTCCAGGGGTGGGCAATTCATTTTCCCAAGGGGCCACATGAGAAATTTGGACCGTTGGACAATTAACTCAATATGAATGTTATTACTTTATTAAAAAACTGTAAATTATATTGTTTTGAGCTGCTACTGATAAGAATACATGTTACAATAAGGCTATGAAAATAAGTTTAAAAAAATGTAAACCGTACTTTAAATATGTATGTTAAAGACCAGCAATTTATTAACTTTAAACAAAACCAATAAGTGCTTTTGATGTTTTCCAGTTCAGTTGTTCTTACTTAGTCCAGTCTGTGTTGCTTGAACAAGAGCATGAAGTCTGGTTGAATGAGGTGGAGATGTGAAGGACAGCTGACAGGTATCAGAGAGAGGATCTGATCTGTTGAACTTCATCACTAGAATGTTTGTTCTCATGTAGGTAGAGCCAAAGAGAACCAACATCTTCTGAGCATCTTTCCTCATGTGAGGAACGTTCTCCTCTTTGAGAGAAGAGTGAAGATCCTGACTGAAAGTGCTCTGCCATAATGGATCAGATCCGCGGCGCTCTTTGCGCGACTAATTTTCAATCTGGAGGCGCAGACTGCAGCGCGAGGCTCCTTGGGAGGCGGGGTCTCGCGACAGAAACTGCAGAACAATACGCTTTCACTTCAATCTCCAAGTCGGCAACACTGCCCGTAGTGCGGCTGCATAAGCGCTCGCGCGCACACACATAAATAAATCGCCTTCAAAGTAAAAGCCGTGCCGTTTGTATTGCATTCATGGCGTGCACCTTATTTATTTATTTTTCATTTTTGATTGACCTCACGCGGGCCAGACTGGGAGAGCCGCGGGCCGTAAGATGCCCAGGTCTACCTCAGTCTCTGCTCCTTCTGAGTTTCTCCCGCGGTTGTGTCTGTTTGAAAATCTTCTTCTGTTGCTAACTTCGGGACTCTTTGGGGTAAATAGGATGTCTATGCAGCGAATAGGTTTACAGATGCGCTCCTTAACGCCATTTATCGTCGGGGAGTTTGAAAAGGAACGAACGCGCCTCGGCCCAAAATCAGAATTTTTTTTTGCCGTGAGAAATTAGTTGTGTGGCGTGAGTGCGTGTGAAAACATGCAAAAGCGTGTGTCACACGGCGAAACCGTGAGAGTTGGTAGCTCTGGTTATATTAAGACGTCCGGCACAGATGAAGGTTTAATAATTAGCATTAGCAGCTAAAAGTCAAAGGAAGGACATGTATTGATTTGCAGTGACATCAGTGGTCGGTGGTCGAGGTTTGGTGACTACGTGACTTCCCACAAGGCTAGTTAGTGAAATACTGCAGTTGCTGAGCTATTCAATTCAATTCAGTTTATTTTATATAGCCCAGAAGGAGGTAGAAAGGAGGGGCATCAGCAGGGCCATGGCATGCTAGTTAGCTGTGAACATGCTAGTTAGCCGTGAATATGCTAGTTCGCCGTGAATATGCAGATGCTGGCTAGCTCGCGTTAGCTGATCATGAAAGAAAGCTCTGCTGTGGCATTCGTACTTCTGTTTATTAGCAAACCAGCTAATTTACCAGAATACAACTTCTCCCAGTTCATCAAGGATCTTCTGCTCTGGCAGAGGAGGGGGACTTTTTATCTGACAGCTAGCAAGCTAAGATAGCTTCCTCCACATTCGTTGGTGAAAGTTCACTAAAGTTGCTGTAACTGCTGGTGTGACTGAGGTAAACATTAAACCATGAGAAAAGTGAAGACCACAAACCAGTTAGACCACCTGAGCCGTGCTGCTCACCAAATATAACTTCCATCTGATAAAGTTTAATTTTGGCACTCGACCCCAGAATGAAACATCTTCAATAATTCTGATGAGGATTTACAAGTTTTTCTCTTCATTCGACATGAAAAGTCAAACCTTTACCAAAGCAGGGCAGCAGGCAGCGGACTGACAAATAAAGTAAAGTGTGTAAATCAAACAGCAGCGGGCCAAGAAGTGATCTTTGGGGAACCCCAAAGGTTCTGGAGCCGAGAACAAGACCTGATGGAGCGGCTGAGTCTGTAAATGACATAATCGCAAAGGAAACGAGGAAAAGACAGAAAAGGAAAAGGAAGGTGAAAAGAAAGAAATCAGGATAGAAGCTAATGGAGGGATAGAAGCTGATGGAGGGATAGAAGCTGATGGAGGAATAGAAGCTGATGGAGGGATATAAGCTGATGGAGGAATATAAGCTGATGGAGGGATAGAAGCTGATGGAGGAGTAGAAGCTGATAGAGGGATATAAGCTGATGGAGGAATAGAAGCTGATGGAGGGAAATAAGCTGATGGAGGAATAGAAGCTGATGGAGGGATAGAAGCTGATGGAGGGATAGAAGCAGGACCGGCTGCTCCTGCTCTGGGTCGGTCTCCGGCCGACAGCAGCAGGGGGTCTTTAACCTGATTATAGGGCCGACGGCTGCTGAGCGAGAAGGAGGAGGAGGAGGAGGAGGAGGAAGAAGAGGAAGAGGAGGAGGAGGAGGAGGAGGAGGAGGAGGAGGAGGAGGAGGAGGAGCTATAAAGCAGCTGCAGAGCTTTAAAGCAGCTGCAGAGCTTCAATGCAGCGATTAGCATGAGAAAGCAGAGCAGCAAACACAGCGAGAGAGGACAGGAGACAGAGGACAGAGGACAGGAGAACAATGAAAATAAATGTTAAACAATGAATGTAAATGTTGAACAATGAAAATAAATGTTAAACAATGAAAGTAAATAAACGCTTCTGTCAGAAATTGTGATATTTCATCAACAACATTTTCTTCTACATTTCTCATTTTAAATCTCATCCCAAATAAACCTTTTACTTTAACTGTTGTTTGAGGACCTCCAACAGGCCCACTTATGGATCGTTTTTCCTTCTGTACTTTTGTTCCCCGTGTATGAACCCCATTGAGTTGTATTACTTGTATTATTTTATATAATTCTTTTCAGAATTTCTTTGTGAAAAAAATGTATAATTTAAAAAAAAAATACTTTTATACCATATTTTTTCGGTTTGGAGCGGTCGCCGACTTGTACCACCTCCATGGTTCAGACCCTTACCAAAATCCCACATACTAATAAAGCACCTTTTTGGAAAGATTATGAACTAAATAATCGTAATCTGCAATCACAGGAAAACGAAGTTTATGGGTGTTGGCACCTATTTTTAGTAAAAAACTGTGTTGTTCGGTTAAAAAATGGTACGTACTCAAACTTAACGGTTTATTTTCTTAATTACATATATCTTCTCACGAGGGTTGCAGTATTGTAGAACTTTAAATGAAGATAAACAATGCTGTGGTTCCGGAGATAATTAATGAAGCGTTACATTTTTTTTGTGAAGATTTTCACGTCTGATATTAGGCGCAGGGCGGCTCAGTTGACAACGAGTTACGAGAGAATCCCTTTTGGAAGAGAAACGTCACTCTCAGAGTGTAAATCTAATTTCTAATTTATGCTCCCACGTCTGAAGGCAAAGTGAAGCCTTTAACAACAGACGGGACGAGGAGCGTTCTGCTGATAACGGCGCGTTGGACGTCGTCCAAACAGCCGACTGGCACTGTTTCTGTGATAATGGAAGAAGCGGACGGACAGAAGCATCACCAACATTTGTCCTCACACACACTGATGGGAGTTTTAACCACACGGAGGATGACCTGCAGGTTCCAACAATCTGTTCCATCTGCTCCGCCATCAAACCCGATCAGCTGAATGACACGTGACATGTGTTCATATCTGTCAGGAGACAGAAGCCCGTTGTAGGGTCTGCAACGAACCCACGACCTGGAGGTCACTCTGACAGAAAGACTCATAAGGGTAGACGCTGATAACGGCACTACGGAACCAAGTCTACGTGGCTCCATGTCAGGCACCGAGGAGTCAATGCCCGGGGCATTTAATTAGTTAGTGGCACTCAAAGATAGTCTGAGAACATATAAGAAGGCCCTCCGTAATGCCAGAGGAGCCTATTACTCATCAATAATAGAGAAAAACAAGAACAACCCCATGTTGTTGTACTGTGGCCAGGCTGACTGAGAGTCACACCTCTGTGGATTCGTGTGTTCCTACAGACTTCAGTAGTAATGACTTCATGAACTTCTTCAATGATAAGATGGCTATTAAAGGCAGGATCGGTGATCTCCTGACATCGGCTACTGCCGGTCCATCCTCAGGTGGGATGGCCATGGAGGAGGCTGTGGGCCCTGTTGTGTGTCTGGATGGCTTTTCTCCCATCAACCTTGACCAATTGTCTTCAACGGTTTCTACTTCTAAATCTTCTACTTCTCTCCTGGACCCCCTTCTGACGAGGCTGCTTAAAGAAGTTTTACCTTTAATTAACGCCTCTCTACTCGATATTATCAATGGGTCTTTACTAACGGGTCATGTACCACAGTCTTTCAAATTAAACATCTTCTTAAGAAGCCCACTCTCTATCCAGAGGTGTTGGCTAACTACAGATCTATCTCTAACCTTCCCTTCCTCTCTAAGATGCTTGAGAAAGTAGTCACATATCAGTTGTGTGACTTTCTACATAACAATAGTTTATTTGAGGACTTTCAGTCAGGATTTAGAAAGCATCATAGCACAGAGACAGCAATGGTGACAATGACTAATGGCCTTCTAGTTGCATCAGATAGAGAACTTTTGTTTGTCTCTGTTCTTGTCTTGTAAGACCTTAGTGCTCTGAGGGGAGTTTGTAATTTGTGATTTTGGTCTATACAAAATAAACAGAATTGAACTGAATAGTTTAGTTGTCTAAACCTAACTGAGTAGTTTAGTTATCTAAACCTAACTGAGTAGTTTAGTTGTCTAAATCTTACTGAGTAGTTTAGTTGTCTAAACCTAACTGAATAGTTTAGTTGTCTGAACCTAACTGAGCCGTTTACTTGTCTAAACCTAACTGAATAATTTAGTTGTTTAAACCTAACTAAGTAGTGTCATGATGTGAGTTTCTCAATATGTGTACTTCTCTGTACTTGTGAACTCGTGAACTTGTGAAACGTCATCAGTCCGAGCCCAAGTACTATTCCAATTCAAAGTTCGCATCAAGCCAAGCACGGTCGAAATGCCCTGATGTGGCTCGCTCCTCCCATTTTACCGATCTGCATCGCAGCTGACTTGTGTGTACTTTGGACGGCCAAATATGCATTTCACTCCAGCAGATGAAGAAATGGCGGAGGAAACGACACACAACTGGAAGTTGAAACTTTCTAAATACTACTGCTGTTAAGTCATGCAAAGTAATTTTAGGATGTTTTTAGGCAATAAGTTAGTTGTTTAAGAATCAAATTGGTCTTCAGTTTGTCGAGATTCAGCCGATTTAAAAATTTGCTCGGATGATGGCAGAGCCGCTAGCGGGACCGTTAGTAAACCAGCACCGGGGGTTCAGCGTCACAGTGCCCAGCTAGAACAGCCTGATCTCGGCCAGTCTTTTTGAAATTTGACAGTGGTATTGACGTCTCTGTTGTACGGTTAAACATGAGCTATAATTCAGTTTGGTTGAATCTAACGAACAATCTTTGACAATAGTCTATTGTTTGTTTACAGGTAACGTTAAATCCGTTTTATTATTACAATTACATTTTAATTTAACTTTAACGTTGACGTAGAGCACTGTCTTTTAACTTTTGACCGACTTGTTAGCTCCTCTCTATCCATATTATACAGACTGATTATGCTGTCTATCATTGTGCATTATAACCTACAATTTAAAGTAAGGGACATCTGAGAAAACCTGGGCCCTTATAGAATGAGAAGCTTGTAAATAAACTGTAAATAAATGTAATGTTTGAATTTCAACCCAGGATATTCATTTTTGAAAGCAATTGTATATATTTACAACAACAAACAGTTACAAAGTCCTATTGTTTACAGGTAGTTATTTACAGTCAGGCAGTTACATTTAAATTAGACAAAACAAGAAAAAGAACATTGCAAAAGATATATATACACAACTTAATGAACTATTTTCTTCCAGTGGACATAACCTCATCTGGGGAGGTTTAGTATCTACAAGTAGTCATGTTGACCCAGACATATATACAGTATATATAATGTCCTCTTGTTCTCTGCAGGAGGAAGAATCCGGACGTGACAATCATCGATGGCACCGGTAGCACAGCGGAACGCCTCATGGCATGTTGATGCTGTTCCTGGAGAGCCTAAAGGCTGGTCTCAGGTCAGCTTCAGACCAGAACATGGAAAGAATCGGGACATGGTCCTTCAGTTGCACATATTGCTGAACAGTATTTTGGTCCTGATAAAAAACAAAAACAGGATATTATTTTGAAACATTGTTTATTAATTGTTGTAACATTAATGTATGTAGTATATTTATTTGTTTTTTGACTATTTAATAATAAAAAATAATGATTTCTAAATATGAATTGTTGAAGTCAACGAGTATTAATATCTGACCTGTGTGGTCAGGTGCTTGATCATGCTTCAGAAGGTTTCTATTTATTTTACTGCTCGACAGATAGCGTAAAAACACACACCTATCTTACCAGAATCCCGAAGTCACTCTAGCTTCCATGATCTCTGGATCGTAAACATGAAATGTCCTGTTTGTGTCTGTCCTGGTTAATGACTAATGTACGAGACACAGATGTGGTTCAGGTACTTTAGTTTAATGTGTAGTGGTGTTTGTGTATCTAACTGCACTGATAATCAACCTCTTGATGTTTGCGGACCAAGAAGACACATGGTAGATGTGTACGTGGAATATAGTCTAATGCAGTGGTCGCCAACCCGTCGATCTCGATCTGCATAAATTCAGAAACACATTCTCGAAATCTTTTTTAACCTCTTAGCTTTCCTGTAAAATTTGACGAAAAACCCAAAGTAAATTGCAAGCTGTACTTGAACTATTTGGAGTAAATGCATGGTCTTGGTCTCTTTTGAAAGGTAACAATCTGAAGCTTTTTTCCCTTAATCACTTTAAGTGCTCCTGACACTGAGTTATATAAGTTTGAACACACAAAAGTATAAGGTTTTTATTTCCGCCTGAACATTTCTTTGCAAATAGATGTCTGTAGATGACTATAAATGGGACTTATGAACTGGAAAACACAATGGAACCATAGCCTGAAGCCTTATCTAGTCTAAGTAAAAAGCAGATAACAATATCACAGAAAATGAATATTTTATACATGTTTTTCTAATGAAATGTCTAGGCGTTTTTTCATTTTGAGACTGAAAATATTCATGATATACATACTATATACCTAAAAAGGCTTATAGTCTTGCAAACTTATAGAGGTACTATTCATATTTACTACCAGTATTGCTGACCCAGAGAAAATGGAGTATAAATGCATTTTCATGCTAATTCAATGCCAAACTGAGGCTCTATCAGCAGCTGTCTCTTCTCATCAAATTGAAGGCTGTCCGTGGTCTCTGTAGCCACCAGAAGGGTCATGTCCATCAGGTTACGGACCCTGAGCGCAACCCATGGTTGGGTTCCCGGCTGGCTTATGTGGGGCCCCGTAGCCTGAGGGGCAAGACTCCTGCCGCCAGGGTTCCTGATCCGGAGGCCCGAACCTCTGGGCCTCATCAACGTCGACGTCGGGTTCCCGCTGCTGCCCCCGCGCAGCAGTCCACGGCGGTTCCAGTTGTCGGCTACCCGTATCCCGTCGGCGTCCGGGCGACTTCCTGCCTTCTGCCAGCGGTCTGGCTGACACCGGGTCCATGTCTCCAGACGGCGGGCCGGCCGATCCCTGCTCCATGTCTCCAGTCGGCGGTCCGGCTGATCCCTGCTCCATGTTTCCAGTCAGTGGTCCACCTCTGTGCCGCTGCCAGCCCCAGACCCGGCTCCCGCCGCTGTGCCGCTGCCAGCCCCAGATCCTGCTGCCGCCTCAGGGCTGCAGTCGACCCTTGCATCCCGGGCCCTTCTGGATCCCCGGCCGATTCCGGCCCCCCGTGTCCTGCCCCTCGTGTCCTGCCGGCTCCCCGGCCGATTCCGACCCCACGTGTCTTGCCGGCTCCCCGACCTGTTCCTGGCAATCCCGGTCCCGTTCCCCCGTTGTAAATATAGTCTGGACAGTCTTTTCCTCTCAACGCCTCAATAGGTAGATCTTGCATGTCACCGAGGCAGAGGTCAGGGATCTTGGGCTTAAAAAGGTTGGTGACCACTGGTTTAATGGATGTACTATTTAAATACTGTTATAATTTTACTGTATCAAACCTTCTCTGTACCTGCCAGCTTATTAGGCGTGGATAGATTATATATTAATATTACAACAGCCATGCAATAAATGTTAACATGAGCAATGTTCTAATGTAAATGTATTTTCTATTTAATCTAGTTTTTTAGGTATTTCCTTCATCCAATATGAAAGAGAATGGATGTTAGATACACCTCCCAGTATAACCAGTACCATACAACAGCAGCAGAAACTGCATTAAACTAAATGATCATGTGCCTAAAACATTAACTCAATTTTTTGTATACAATATTAAACTACATTAATTTTTCTTTGGGTGTACGAAGTAAACCCAAAGAACTTATAAGTGGGAGGACAGGTTACAAAGAAGAACAATGGATAGCCTTAAAAAAAGCGTAATGTTAAGACAGACTTACAAAGCAATAAAGACATGCTGTTAAGGCACGTCTCCTCTCCGTCCTCCGCTGCATCACGGCTCTTCTTTGAAGGATTCGCCTCCTCTTCGGCTTCTTGATAGAGATGGCGGACCGCAACGGCAATCCTCTGGGTCCGATCCATTATTATTATTATATATAATATATCTATAATATATAGATGTGTAATATATCTATAATATATAGATGTGTAATATATCTATATAATATATCTATAATAATATATCTATATTTATATATTATAATAATCAGAAGCAGATTCATTATAACGGCATTATATATTATATATATTATATCTAATATATATTATATTAATCTATATTATATCTAATAAATTAATATCTAATATATATTATATCTAATATAACGTTGTATCCACAGCAATCTTCTATACCTTTTCCCGCCACTAGCTCTTTAAATATATATGAAGAAAGAGCGGCCAACGTGATGATGTCATCAAGTAAGCTTCCGTTCCAATTCACCGTACTTCTGAAGTCCAAAAGTTCACAAGTCCGTACCTGGGTATTGAGAAACGGAGAGAGGGCAATCTCAAATTGCGGCACTGGCACCTTGTACAGGCACTTCCTGTGGCACCGCCTAGTTGCCACAGTGCTGGAGGCACATGCCGCGGAGCTGGAGGGAGGTGCCGCGGTGCCAGAGGGAGATGCCGCTGTTCCGGAAGCTGCCACTACATTAGAGGCAGCATTTCCGGTGGCACGTCTCATGTGCTGCGAGCTGCCACTACTTTAGAGGCAGCATTTCCGGTGGCACATCTCATGTGCCGCGAGCTGCCACTACTTTAGAGGCAGCATTTCCGATGGCACGTCTCAGGTGGCGGGGCACTTACGAGTTGCCCCTCGTGTGCCATTAGTTTTAGAGGCATCTGCCTGTGTTAGAGAGAGCGGTGCCACAACTTGCTTAAGGTCCTGGAAGATGTATATTATCAGAGCTACCAACTCATGTTTTCACACGCACTCACACCACACAACCAATTTCTCACGGCAAATTTTTTTTCTGATTTTGGACCGAGGCGCGTTCCTTCCAGCGCGCGTTCCTTCCAGCGCGAGTTCCTTCCAGACGCGCGTTCGTTCCAAGTGCGGGTTCCTTCGAGACGCGTTCTACCCAGCTTTTGATCTCCTTCTAATACCTAATTTTTTGTTATTTTATTTATGTGTTGATCTATTGTTTTGCTTTAAAAGGCTACTGTTTAAGCACTTTATTTGTTGCACTTTTTTGTTTGATAATGAAAAATATTTTTCCCTAACTAATCTTGTGTCATTTTTTGCTGTGCTCTTAAGAATACAAGTATTAACAATATAGGTTAGGTTTCAGTTAAGAATTAGTTGAATACCATTGTAATCAAAATGTCAATCAACCTACCTTGGTCAAATCTTAAACACAGGTCTATTAATTAGGCTATATTGTGGTACATAGACAGTCATTGAGGCACAACAATAGTTTTCTGGTTGAATGTTTAGCTCAAGTCTAGAAGGACGATGTGGCAGGTATTTGTGGCCACAGCTGTCATCGCTGCAGGATAGATTCAGAAGATGTTTTGGCAACTGCCTGCCACTATTTGTGGCTTCTGGTGAGATGCACAGATGCACAGTTTAAGGATGTCAGTCGTTTTGCATTCATTTGCAAGGTTCTTTATCATTATTTTTAACAAGGCATCCAATACACGTACATTGTACATTGTCCCTCTTGAACAAATAAAAAGAAAATAAATACAGTTTGTAACAGAAAGGGAAAATTAAGAGCACAGAACAGCCCTTTCTCTTTCACCAGGGCAACTCAAGGTTGTGATTCCATCCACACCTACTGTCTGCTGTACTGTTGAGAGTGTTGGAGGGAGACACTGAGCCCCATTAGAAGCCCATTGGTAGTAATGCTTAAGAAGATTAAAAACCAAGGCCAATTAAAAAAATAACTTAATAATATCAGAGAAATATTTACTGTTGTTACAGTAAATATAAAAAAAGTTGTTGTAAACAAATGTCATTATCTCTACTTACAGTCATAAAAGACAATGACAAATAAGCATATCACACAAACCCACCGTGACACTACTCTCACAAAGCGAGAGAGAGATTTCAAAAACACTTTATTGACATACTTATAATTTTTCCAATTTCTACAAATAAAGTGCTAATGCGTAAAAATCACGGGTTGTTTTGTTAAAAAAACACACACATAACTTATCTGATAAAAAAAAACAGAACAAACGACATCATTAAAACACCAACGTTGTTTAAAAGCGTCTAAGTCTCCAATGTGTCTATAAAAACGAAACTTTAGCCAGAGTCTGGCCCTTATGTTGCACAGCCAGATTGCCCTGGCCTCCTGCCCCTCCCTGTTCTCCACTCGGGCTTTCCTGTTTAAATAAATAGCAATTTTTTCTTCTCCTGAAAGATAATTCAGGAGCTTCCGCTTTTCTTTTTCTATCTTCTTGTAGGCAGCTCCCATGATAAAAACCTTTTCAGTAAAAAACACATTAAAAAGACTAAAAATTAATGTTAAAAGAGAGAAGAAACTTGCAAGTCTCTTGCACTCAGTAAAAACATGATAGATAGTCTCCCGGAGGTCACAGAAGGGGCACTGGGTCAGAATAGAGGGATTAAGAACAGAAATAAAAGCATTTGAGACAACAGCACCGTGTAAAATCCTCCACTGGAGGTCGGCAGTCCGTTTCTTCAGAGGAGGTTTGTATAAAATCCTCCACTGTGGGCCAGGTCCATTTTGTCCCTGTCTGACCACACAGTGGGGCGCCGGTTGCACAGCCTAGACCTGTTTATGCCTTTCACACAGTTAAAATACAGAGTCTTCTTGTCTGCTTTGTGCAGTGTCAAGTCTTCTGGGCGTGTCGTAGCAAGCAGGGGGCTCGACTTCTCTTTGGCTGTAGTTTCTGAGGAGGCTCCTCTCCTATCAGGTCAGCCTTTGTTTCCACAGCTCCAGGAGCCTCCTCGCCACCTGGACTGAATGTAGACCCAGCAGAGAGCACGTGGTCAGGGCCTCTCTCAGCAACCAGTACAGAGAGTTAGACTGTGGGCACCTTTTATGGGTGAAAAGGGCCCAACACTTAAAAACACCCTGATAAAACGAAGGCAGCCCACTTAACTTTAGAACACTAGAATCGATTAAAAACAGAGCAGTATCCAGCCCCAGGTTATTTGTACGTCTGAGGATGCAGCTAGCCACATCTCTCCACACTAAACCCTCCGGACTTGTAAGGTATTTCTGTATGAACTGGAGTATAAAAGTGTTCGTCCGGCTGGCCAGGTGGATGAGGCCCTGTCCCCACTCCTCTCTGGCTAAAAGCAGCCCTCCTTGTGGCACCCAGTGTAGATCCTCACAAAAGAAATCCACCATCCTGCTCTGTATGTTGGCTAGAAAGCCTGAGGGAGGGTCTAGGGAGGTCAGACGGTGCCACAGCTAGGATGCTATAAGATTGTTAAAACCAGTACTCTAACCTTTTAAACCTTTTTTAAGACATCTGAGGGAGCACCACTTCCACTTGGAACACTTTCCCTCAATTTTTTTCTGTGACGCCCTCCCAGTTCTTCTGGACTATGTTCTTATTCTCCATTACTCTTCATGTCTATTAACGTTCAGGTTAGCGAGGTCAGTATAACACAGCTATGCAGCTGGAGTTGGTTGTTTCTATGAAATGCCCAGTTCTCAAGGAAAGTTAGTTACACACCTGCGCACTTCAACACCCACAACTGTTTATCAGTATATTGACATTATGGAAGGAGACTGGTCGTTGCATGTTCCAGTCTTGTAAGAAAAGATGAGAACACGGAATTCTCCTTGACAGGATAGAGCGAATCAGATGTTAGGACGAGGCGAGACAAACCTGTGATGATAACCTGTGTATGAAAGGCCCCACTTCCGTTTGTGGGGCAGTTGTTCTGTGCCCAACCTGCGTGTTGGCTGTACCACTCACTGCTTTTGCAATTGCAGCGCCTATTAATAAATAAATTTAGAGAACGAGAGAAGTTGTTGAACTGAGTTCTTCCGGAGGCTACACCAGGCCTCCAATAATTGACACACGCTATCAATTTCCTTCATAGATCTCCACACATCCACCAGGCCATGATAATGGATCAGCTGCATCCGAACCTGCTGGGAAGCTGGATGTGGCTCTGTGTGATTATGGTCTTTTAATTCATTTTCCCTACAGTTAAAATCCCCACCCAAGAATACAAAATCCTCCGAGGCACAGCCATTTAAAACATCATTATTTTTTTGTAAAAACAGCTTCCTCTCTGCACCGGTTGCTGGGGCATACACATTGATAAAAAACGTTGTTAAAAAGGTCGAACCATGCTTTAATTAAAAACAACCTCCCCTCGATGATGTGTTTGACCTCCAGTGAAACCGGGGTAAAAGACCTGGAGAAGAGGAAGCCCACTCCTGCACTGAGGTTTGTGTTGTGACTCGGGAGGACTTCCCCTTTCCACTCTCTCCTCCAGTCGGCATCGTTGGTGTTGCCCCTGTGTGTTTCCTGTAAGAAGAGAACATCAATACTTTCATTCTTGATGAAACGTATAGACTGATACACTGCAGGGTCACTCTCTCTCACCTGTGCATAAAGGAATCTGCCTTTTCAGCTGAAAGCCTTAACTTTGCTAAAATAGTCTTTGCTTTATAAGAATTAATCAAAGTTCCTCTTATTATAAGGACGAGTGTATTCTGTCGAAATCAAATATGTGGGTCAAGCTGTGATAAAGAATGAGGTCATAAAGCAACTAGAATAAACGGCCTATCAGCTGGAACCCTTAATATTGCTAAATATTCCTTGCTTTATTAGAGTTAATCCGGTTCCTCTTGTTATAATGAAGAATGTATCCTGCTGAAGTCAAAGTGTGTGTGTGTTAAACTGTGATAAGATTGATGTCAGGGGAGGGGAATGAATGACTCAGTTCGGCTAGAATAAATAATGATGCGCGGAGCTTGCTCTGGGAATTCCGCCTCGGACGTGGCCTCGTCTGGCCAGGCAAGGTCATGGCCCGGTACAAGCGGTTAAAAGAACTCTGTCTCTGCTCACGGCTCAAAGGACCGATCGCGGACAGGATTTGGCTGACGGAGTTCATATAATTTATATTTACACAATATACATATTCAGAAAATAGAAAACAGATCCGGGCTGGTGGTGCTGGCAGTGGTGAATCCTCTCTGTAAAATAAATGACTAGTCAGTAAGTTCACACAATTTGAACAGTTCAGCAGGTGTACATATACAGCTGAGCAGTGTACCTGATGATAAGCAGTGTCCAGGTCAGCCCAGAAGAAATTAAGAATGCATGTGTAATCTGCCTGAAACCAACTATCCTGGCTATTCGTTGGGAGGGACCTTGGAACCAGAAACTGATTTGGGTCCCCGAGAAGAGGAAAGAGTTAAAGGGATATCTGCGAACTGTGAAATGTTTCATGTTTCACAGTTTCACGTATTCACGATAATGGCGTCGAGGAGGATCTATGCAGATCCCGGATCGTGGGTGGCCATAGCAGCCACGCCCACAAGAGCACGCCCAAGCAATGAGGAGAAAGTTGCGGAGAAGCCCGTCTGTTCGAAGTCGAAGGAATGTATTCTATCGGAGCAGATCTTGCCGGAGTGGAAAAGACACCACCGCCTCTGGAACCTGAGGCATCAATGGGAGACCAAAGGAAGGAGAAGAAAGAAAAGAGTTTTTACTTTTCTTTCCTCAACAGGGAAACTGTTGTGACGAAGCTATCAGTTGGTTACACACAGTTCTAAATTTCGCATTGGCCCAATGTTTTCACAACGTTTTCACAACGTTTTCACAACTGATATATATATATACATATATATATATATATATATATATATATATATATATATATATATATGTATATACATATACATATATATATATGTATATATATGTATATGTATATACATATATATATATGTATATATATATATACGTGTATATATACATGTATATATATATATATATATATATATATATATATATATATATATATATATATATATATAGCATATAGTATCTAGTATACTAGATATCTTTTGCACCTCTGTTGTGGCTCCCTGAGGCTTTGGAAAAAAATAAATAATAACTTTATTTTTTTTTCAAGTGGAAAATCAAAAGGTAACTCCTCTTATCTTCGAGTTTGAGGTGATATTGGGTCACTGAAAAAAAAATGTAAATGTTGTTTTGTGCGTCACATCCTATTACATCGCTGTCAAGCAGTTTCCCCTGCAGGTGGCTACTCGTGATTCACAGAGCGGATAAACGGATAAAATCAATCAATGAAAATAAATACATAAAAGTCACGGAGAACAAAAGAGAGTGTAATTCGTGAACGTATTAATTTGCTTTCACTGCCAACGATATGTGGCGAAAAATTAGCAAACAAAACATTTATTATTGAAAGACTCTTCCAGAACAAGCACACAGTATTTTCTGAAAAGTATCATGCTACAGATGAGCGGAGGAGAGTGATTCCTCAACTGCTGCAGCAAACTGAGTAAAGTAAATATACTTTCAGGAAGTGGATCAAGTCTCCAAGCTCCGCTGCTGCTGCTGGTTCTGTGTCAGCTCATGAGACAATGAGGCGTCCGTTAGTAAAAAACGGATCCGTCCTCCTTTTGCGGTGCTCTAAAAGTCCGGCGTAGTGAGGACGCTCAGTGTAAACGAAGCAAAAGGTATGCGTTTTAAAATCTAAAGCTCCAGTGGGGATCAAACCTGCTACCTTGCAGTTGTAGGACGAACACTCTACCACATTAGCCACAAATATTGATAAGACAAAAGTTCCACATTGTTGTCATTTTAATTGACCTCAATGTAGCCGACTTCATAAGAGTTTGATAGTTATAAACAGGTAAAATAGCAATACAATTTCAAGAATTGTCTTTATTCTTGTTCTATAATTTCATAAACACAACAAACTATAGTTTTTGTATTTATAATATGACTATATATACAACTTTATAAGCTGTGATATCAAGTAGCTTTTGCTACACATTTGCAGACACATTTTTTGGGTGAAAAGAAAGGGAAAATGGCTGGATAGGAAAGGTTGCTGACCCCTGATTTAGTAGATACTAGATATATCTAATATATAGTATACTAGATACTAGATAATAGATACTAAATATATCTAGTATCTATTATCGTGGTCTTTGTTGGTGAAATGTCTCAATGAACTGAATCTGAGACGTTGAAACTAAAACAAGATGAACACTGAGTGAATGATGCTGTCAAGTCATATGCTGTCATTGCCGTAGAGCATTATGGGATGTTTTATCATCTGTGTTAATAACTTGTGTTTAAAAGTATTAATGCCCAAAAGACCAACTTCATGTTTTATTTCTGCTCGACTAAACACAGATCAGACACTCTCAACCCGTTCTGTGTTCGGAGCTTCAGAGTTTGGACGCCGGACTCTTCTGATTGGTCGGAGCAGCAGCGGTTGGGGCCGCGGGTCGACCCCAGAGCCGGAGCCGGCTGACCCCTCCGTCCGGGCTGATGACGATACGGACGTGACTGACAGGTGAGCGGAGCGCAAGCTCGGCCTCGCTGTAGAGATGTCTGCGATGAGGACGGAGCTGCAGCACCGCGAGGAAGACAGGAAGCACTTTAATGCACCAACAGGAAGCACTCGTTTGATAGAGCTGCGCCTCGCCTGGAATCCAGACGAGAGCAGGCGGCCGCTGCAAGAGGCGCCAAAAAAAACTGCGGTCAAGTCGGACAGTTTTCAGCTGCCTTCAAAGTACACAGGAAGTCACAGAAAAAAAGACTTCCTTTTAGTTCCGATCTTTAGGCTACTTGTAGTTTACAGATCATGTTTGGATTTATTCATATTCATATGTCTGCCTGTGAAATACATTACTACTGGTTTAGATATGTGTTGTATACATAATCTTTATTATTATCAACCACACAATATATGTTTTTAGATTAAACATGAGACGAATAGTCAACAATCCAGCGTTAAGTATTAAAACTACACATAAGCTCTCTGATGTGGCGACAGCCAGGCGTCTCCCATCCGATGGAGAGCTCCTGCGGCGCCTGGCTCTAAAATTGACGGCCGGCTTGGTCTCGTGAGAGTATCGTTGACCACGTGTGCATGACGTCAGAGCAAGTCGGGACCAAACGTGATCTGTAAACTACAAGAAGCCTAAAGTTCGGAACTAACAGAATGTTTTCCTGTGACTTCCTGTTTATACTTTGAAGGCAGCCTAAAATTGTCCGACTTGACTACAGTTTTTTGTCAAAGCCTCCTGCTGCGGCCGCCTGCTCTCGTCTAGATTCCAGGCGAGGTGCAGCTCCTTCGAACGAGCCTTATGTAAATGCACCAACAGGAAGCAGTTTAATGCACTAACAGGAAGCACTTTAATACACAAACTCATTTAAGAAGTCAACGCTGATAAACTAACTTTGATTCTAACAATATACAACTCTTAGCTAGAGGACCCCTGACCAGTTCAAAGCAATTTTGGTTGAAAAAAAAAAAGTAGCACACAGCGTGCAATCAGTTTCTGATTTATCATAGAATGTATACAATTCTGTTTATGAAATTACACTTATATCAAAAAAATCTCCCTGGAGTGCCTTCACGTAATCCAGGGGTTCACATACCCGCATTTGAGAACCACTTAGCTAACCTGTTTTGTTCGAGGTTTCTTGTATTTAAGTTACATCCCAAAGAAAATATTACATGAAGTTTACTCTTAAGTCTTTAAATTGGTCGTGTTCAGATTTATTCAGTTCAGATTTATTCATGAAAATAAAATCATCGCTGAGAGTTTTGTTGTCAGTTAAGTTTTCTGAGGGAAGAGTCACTAGGCTCGTTCGAGATGAGCCAGTTCTGCGCAGAATCGATCAGCGGCGATTGGCGCGCAATGCATGCCGGTTAGATTTGTGTCCGACTTGCTCCCGACTTGCTCTGACGTCATGCACACGTGGTCAACGATACTCTCACGAGACTAAGCCGACCGTCGATTTCCGAGGCAGGCGCTGCAGTGGCTCTCCCCCGACTGCTTGGCCCAGTGCATGATGGGAAACGCCTGGCTGTCGCCACATCAGAGAGCTGATTGGCTCTTAGATCTGACAGCAAACACCACGTGTTGTATAAAATCCTTATTGTGTGTGTAGTTGTAATATTTCACACTGGATAATTGACTATTCGTCTCATGTTTGATCTAAAAACACATCTTGTGTGGTTGTTAATACAAAAACATATTTATATAACACATATCAAAACTAGTAGAAATGAATTTCACAGGCAGACATCAAAAGACCAAAGGATGCAGCTACACACTCATTTTTACATAAAAATATATTTATAAACACATATAATAAATCCAAACGTGATCTGTAAACTACAAGTAAACAAAAGTTCGGAACTAACAGGAAGTACTTTTTTCTGTGACTTCCTGCGTATACACAGCTGACAGCTGACAACTGTCCGACTTGATTGCAGTTTTTTGTCAACGCCTCCTGCTGCGGCCGCCTGCTCTCGTCTGGATTCCAGGCGAGGCGCAGCTCTAACGAACGAGTCTGATGTTTCCAGATCTGTGAGATTTTGTTGGCTGGCGGCCATTTTGGCAAACAAACAGAGCTTATTACAAAAGGAGAGATTCCACTTCAAACGGACTCTTCATGGATCCTCTCTGTTATACATAATTACACGGTTTGGACATTTTTAGAATACCTTTTTTACAGATATTCCATACCTTCTGATTGGGGAGAAGGACCTGCCATTTCCCAGAATTCCACCTGGTGCTGATGCACTGACCTTCATCCTCAGGGGTCAAAGAGCAAGCCTCAATCCTGCAGGAGTCCGGGAAGTTACCTGGATGGAGACACACAGGTAAACGTGTTCCGCTCGTGGCGAAGCCAACAGAAGGAAAGCAGCAGTTGAGGCGTGTGCGGACCTTTGAAGTGTTCGGTGTCGACCTCGATGCTGCGGACGAGTCCAGGATGACCGAGACGAAACACCGCCCACTCCCAGCCGGGGACCTGCAGGATCCCTTGCTGGTCCACCTGCAAGACCGGGACACGTTCAACAGGTGATTCATGTACGTTGTGAAAAGTGCGGACATTGTTCAGTTTGTTTAGACCTTCAGGTGTTTGGGTCTGTCCAGTCTGCGGGCCGTTTCCCAGCCGTCGGCCATGTTGGCAGCTCGGCCGAGACCTGAAACACAGCACACTAGTGTAACCGGTGTCACGTGTCAACAGTGTCCAGTGGTACCAGTTTCACCGGTTTCACCAGTGTCACCGATTTCACCAGAGGTACCGGTGTCACCGGTGGTACTAGTGTCACCAGTGTCTCTAGTGTGCAGTGTTACCAGTGTTACTAGTCGCCCCACAGACAGCAGGTGAGACCCAGTGACAAAAGCTGACTGAACTTAATGTCATAACAAATTTGAGGCACAAATTATTTCTGCTGATTCCAACCAATCATGTTGCGTGGATGTCCAAAGTGGGCGTCGCTGTAACCGAGGCAGACTCCCCCATTGGTCAGAGCCACCAAGTCGACGTCCTGGGGGGAGACAGACGACCAGTCTCTCTGCCCGACACCGTACACCCGCAGTCTGGCTATCCCTCCGTCTGGTAAGACAAACACATTGTACAGCTTTGTTATTATCATGAGGGTGTGTGTGTGTGTGTGTGTGTGTGTGTGTGTGTGTGTGTGTGTGTGTGTGTGTGTGTGTGTGTGTGTGTGTGTGTGTGTGTACCTGGGTGCATGTTGAGGCGAAGGTGTGTGACTCTGTGGTTGAAGTTGACCTTGAAGTAGTTATGGCAGCAGTCTGAGTATCCAGGCTTCAGCTCCGACACACACACCAGCTCAGGCCATGTCTCCGAGCCCAGCTGTCAATCAAACAACACATCACGTCAGCTGTCAATCAAACCACACGTCATCTGTTAACTGTGCAGTATCACATACGTGTGATACTGACTCTAGAGGAGAATGTAGAGTGTGTTGTGACTCTAAAGCAGTGTTTTTCAACCTTTCTTGAACTGCGGCACATTTTTTACAATAAAAAAATCCGGCGGCACACCAATAACCAAGAAAGTCACAAAATGTCACATTGTAGCATAATACAGCATATATTCTTGATTTGTTGATATTTACTCAGTGTGAAACCTAGGCCTGTTTGGATGAACACAGAGCTGATATCCGCAGAAACACAAAGCTTTTCTTCAACAGCTCTCAGTCGCTCTGTTTTTACTTTATACTTTAAAAAAGCTCATCTCACACAGATATGTTCTGGAAAATAGGAGCAATTTTGAAATTGCTCTTTCTGCAAGAATGGGGAACTCCTTGGCAACAGTCAACCAGGTAGATCAGCAAAGCTCAGCTTTAAACCACGGTCCTGTCTCAGTTCAGTTAGTTCCTCCTGCTCGTGCAAAGTCAACACAGGAGCTAGGTCTGCTGGTTTTAAAGTCTTGGCGACGAGCGCCTCGCGGTGCAAAAAACATTAACAAAAGCATCTGGGTGTCTCGCTTTCACTCTGCTAGCGAAGCCTTTGATGCGCCTGCCATGGTGGCTGCTACATTAGTGCAGACACTTGTGAAAGTTACCCGTGTCTCAGTTTGCGTGCGCAGGTGAACAAAATAGTCCCTGTTCTTGCTGTTCAGTGACGGGTGTTTGGTCTCAAGGTGACGTTTCAGCTTACTTGGGACCATGGCGCTGTTTGCTAGCTTTTCCCCACACACCAAGCATAACGGGATCGGTGCAGTCGGATCCCTGGTGAAAGTGAATCCAAACGAAAGATAACTTTCACTGTACTTCACTGACAGTTTCCCAGGGCCCAGTTCTGTATTTTTCTTTTTGAAATATTTCTCCATCGCCATTCTTCACCACAACCTAATTCTACTATCTTAAATTAACAAGGTAATTATTGCGCTACCTATTGCCTGTCACGTGGTGGTTGCAATTAGGACCCAAACGATGTAAAGTAAATTTATTTACCAAAAACAGACTTCCAAAAACCAGAGGATCAAGCATCAAAAACAGGGATCAATAAGGGCACGGGAACCAGAGGTGTCAAAAGTATTCACATTCATTACTCAAGTAGAAGTATAGATACTATTGAAAATACTTCTGTAAAAGTTGAAGTATCAACTCAAGCTTTTTACTTAAGTAAAAGTGTAAAAGTACTGGTTTCAAAACTACTTAAAAGTATAAAAGTAAAGTAATGTAAGGGGATTTTTTTTCCATTAAGGACAAACTCTTAAGCCGCGTCTCAGGGGCCTTTAGTGCACTACCCCACCTCCCCCAAAACAATAATTTTTCTAAAGGCCATAATGACTATAATGTTTTAAAATGTTATCTTGAAAAATGTGGGATGCACTATGCTACCCGTTTCAGCTGCATATAAGCCCATTTAAAATTATCACATTTTATTACAAGAGCCAGCAGCTCATTGTTGGTAGAAGACACAAGCACTTTGGCTCGTTTCACCCAGAGCAGGAGAGCTGCTCCAGCTTCAGAGAGCTGCTCCGGTGCGAGGAGAACTCCGGTTGCTCATCACAGGAGAGCTGCTGGGTCCGTGTATGTTTTGTTTGTTTGTTTTTGTTCGAATGAACGAAAAAACAAACAAAGAAAACGTACACGAACCCTGCTGTTGCCATCTTCACCCTGGGAGCGTTTAAAACGCAGATATAGCGGTCTGCTTTTCACGCGAAATATTGTTCGATGCTCTCTGTCCGCTGGTGTGCATTTCTGGGTTCAAGCTGTGCGGGATAGCGGTTCGGACTTCTCCAGTGCCTTCAACACCATACAGCCTTTACTTCTGAGGGACAAGCTGGAGCAGACCGGGGTGGACTGCATGGATCCTGGACTACCTCACCAACCGTCCACAGTATGTGTGGATACGGGAGTGTGAGTCAGATCGGGTGTCCTGCAGCACGGGAGCCCCACAAGGAACCATTCTGGCTTCATTCCTCTTCTACATTCACACCTCGGACTTCAACCACAACTCTGCAAACTGCTACCTGCAAAAGTTCTCTGACGACTCTGCAATCATCGGCCTCATTTCCGCCGATGATGACAGGGAATACAGAGAACTAAATCAGGACTTTTTAGGATGGTGCCAGCGAAACCGCTTCCAGATAAACTGGTCCACCACCAACGAGCTAGTGGTGGACTTCCGCCGGGGTAAACGCTCTCCTTCGGTACCGGTGAGCATCCAGGGACTGGACATTGAGATCGTCAAATCTTATAAGTACCTGGGTGTTCACTTGAACAATAAACTGGACTGGTCTGACCACGTACACACACTTTATAAAAAGGGACAGAGCAAACTCTTTCTGCTGAGGAGACTGAGGTCTTTTGGGGTGGAGGGAGCACTCCTGAAGACCTTCTTTGACTCTGTGGTGGCATCAGCCATCTTTTATGAAGTGGTCTTCTGGAGCAGCAGCATCACTGCAGCTGACAGGAGGAGACTGAACAAGCTGGTAACGAAGGCCAGCAGCGTGCTGGGTACTCTGGATACCGTGGAGGTGGTGGGGGACAGGAGGATGATGACGAAGCTCTCGTCAATGATGAGCCACGCCTCCCACCCCATACAGGACACTCTGGCAGAACGCTTTGACAATTGAACACTTTGAACTGAACTTGGTCACTTTAGCATTCACCTGGTGCAATATTACGTGCAATACGTTTAAGTACTTTTTTATACATATTTGTTTTCATTCAGTCTGTATATTAATATCCTTCTCTACTGTTTCACTGCTTATTTATATTTATTTATATTACTTGTTTCTATTTTATTATTCTTTTATTCACTTATGAGCAATGCTGCTGTAATCCTGTATTTTCCCCACTGCGGGACTAATAAAGGATTATCTTATCTTATTTTATCTTATCTTTGCGTGAAAATGTAAGGAGTAGAAGTAAAAAGTCGTCTGAAAAATAAATACTCCAGTAAAGTATAGATACCCAAAATTTCTACTTAAGTTAAGTAACAAAGTATTTGTACCTCTGACGGGAACACACGGTACGATCTGACACTGGGGCAGAAGACAGACAGGGTTTAAATACAAGAGGAAGGTAACGAGGCACAGGTGGAAAACAATGAGGGCAGCACATGTGAAGGGACACAATCAGGGAACAGGGCAGACAGACCATCACGGACAATCACAGTGGCAGGAAGTGCAGGAACACAGAGGACACACAAGACAAGGACTTCACAATAAAACAGGAACCCAGAAAACCCCAAACCGTGACACTGCCACCCACTGGCATGGAAGAGTATGTAATTACTCTGCCAGCCACTATTGCAGGCTCAAAGCTCAACAATTATTTACGACAACTAAATAATAATTGTTGGGACCGATTAGGTGAAATTGGACCTGGCGAGCTCTCACAGTGGTTGAAACTTACTGCTCTAAAGGTCATGTGACTCTAGAGAAGAACGTAGAGCGTTTTGTGACTCTGTAGGAGGGATACGTAGAGCATCATGTGACTCTAGAGGGATACGTAGAGTGACATGTGACTCTTGAGGGGAAGGTAGAGCGTCATGTGACTCTAGAGGGGAACGTAGACCGTCATAGTTGGAAGCTTATGGCGGCTGAACAGGTGTTTGTATTCAACGTGTTTGGAGTGTGATAATATAAATCCAGATATGTATTCTCCATTACTCTTCATATCTATTAAAGTTCAGGTTAGCAAGGTCAGTACAACACAGCTATCAGCTGGAGTTGGTTGTGTCTATGAAATGTCCAGTTCTCAAGGGAAGTCAGTCACACGCCTGCGCACTTCAACACTCACAACTGTTTATCAGTATATTGACATTAGAGAAGCAGACTGGTCGTTGCACGTTCCAGCCTTGTGAGAAAAGATGAGAACACGGGATTCTCCTCCTCTTGACAGGATAGAGCGAATCAGATGTTAGGACGAGGCGAGACAAACCTGTGATGATAACCTGTGTATGAAAGGCCCCACTTCCGTTTGTGGGGCAGTTGTTCTTTGCCCAACCTGCGTGTTGGCTGTACCACTCACTGCTTTTGCAATTGTAGCGCTTACTACTTTGCTTGTGATCATTTAGTAAATACATTTAGAGAACGAGAGAAGTTATTGAACTGAGTTCTTCCGGAGGCGACACCAGACATCCAATAATTGACACACGCTAACAAGTGAGAGCCTGTTGACACGTCACACATCAGTGTTACCTTGGCGACAGCAGCGAGCTGACCGTCGGAGGCTGCCATGCCGGTTCGGTCTCCCTCCAGGCTGAAGGGGGGCGGCTTGTCTGGGGAAGAACAGCTCAGTGTTAGTTCAGGTTCTGTTCTCCAGCCAACAAACACTCAGTGGTCACTACATTAGGTACACAATGTTTCCTCCCGAGTCACAGTTACAGATAATGTTGTATGTGACGACTGTATATCAAAGACCATTATGTCTCTATTTGTGCACATTTTATCCTGTCTAACAAGCAAAACAACACATTTTTGTTCTGTAAATGTCATATATAAAATATAAATTTCATGGTAACATAGTTTATTTGGAACAGCAGGAGAAAGATTTTCGTAGAGTTCGTTATCGATATCATTAAGTAACTAAAAGAGTGGCCTAGTTTGGAGCTAATGGGGATCGGAGGAGTTGGTACCCAGACAGCCGGCCTGGATGGAGACGGAGGGCGAGTGGTTCCCAGTGAAGAAGGATGTGTCCACATCAAGGCCGTGGATTAGCCCGGGAACTCCCAGCTGGACGATGCACCAATCGTGACCTCCACAGAGAGCGAGAGAGAAGAAGCAAACAGAAACATAAATGTACGAGCACAACAATTTCATGTGACGTGTCAACAGGTTCTCACTCCAAACTCGTTAAATACCAAAGCCTGTTTAGACGCAATCAGCTTCCAACTATGACGCTCTATGATCCCCTCTAGAGTCACATTGCGCTCTACGTTTCTCTCTTGAGTCACATAACGCTCTATGTTCACCTCTAGAGTCACATAACGCTCTATGTTCCTCTCTAGAGTCACATAGCTCTCTACGTTTCTCCTCTTGATTCACATAACGCTCTATGCTCCTATCTAGAGTCACGTAACGCTCTATGTTCCTCACTAGAGTCACATAGCGCTCTACGTTCTCCTCTTCATTCACAAAACGCTCTACGTTCCTATCTAGAGTCACATTGCGCTCTACATTCCTCTCTTGAGTCACATAACGCTCTATGTTCCTCTCTAGAGTCACATAACGTTCTATGTTCACCTCTAGAGTCACATAACGCTTTATGATCCTCTCTAGAGTCAAATGACGCTCTACGTTCTCCTCCAGAGTCACATAACACTCTATGTTCCTCTCTAGAGTCACATAAGCCTCTATGTTCCTCTCTAGAGTCACATGACACTCTATGTTCTCCTCTAGAGTCACATTGCATTTAATATCAAAGAGAATTACCGACATCCGTTCATTGGAAACATATTTACTCGAGTCAGCTGATCAGCAAGTGCCAAAGATTTTGTTTGAGGACATTTAGAGAATTATTAATGTATCACATTGTATATCGATACATTAGGTAAGTAAACAGGTTTGTTGCAGGTCGTCTTCCATTCGTGGCTCACTTGAATCATTTTAATGTTTTTGTTCATTATTAAAGAGAGATTCATGTAAATAGATGTTTATTTTAAAGAATATATAAACACTGAGCATCATACAGTTTTAAACATAATTCCCTCTAAATCACCAATGTCCAGACTGAAGAAGGACAATGTAAATAGCCCACTGAGTTCTGGTGTGGTACTGACCTGCCGTCCTCTTCCTCCTCGTCTCCCATCCATCCATCCACTTCCCAAACTCGGTGAAGGCAGAAGCGTTGAACTTGGGCGGCTCTCTCTGGACGAACAGACACATTAATATTAATATTTACAGAACTAACCAGCACACAGCAGCTGCTGGACTTCTGTTTCTGGGTTAATTTGGTATCGGTCACATGTTCACTATCCTGCTGCTACAGATACTCTCTACAGCAGATGTGGTTCCATCCGTGCGCTGAAAATAGTCCCCAACAAAGTCCCTGTTTCCTCCGGTTTGTTTGATAAAGCGAGTCAATGATGAAACTCTGGATTTGTGCTTGTAAAGAGTGACACGTCCTTCAGGAGTCAGTGGGCTTGGAGCTGAGTGTACAGACTAAATGAAATAACTTTTTCTTTCAAGCTTCATAATTGTGTCGCCAATAATTGATTCAACTCCCCACCCATCTGTCCATATAAACCGAGGCATCGTCACAGGCAGCTCATGTGGTCTGGGGTCCTACACTTCCTGGTTTGTAGGGGAATTCTGGTGTTAAGACGTGTTGGTCTTAAACTCAACAATTCAGTCGGAGCCTTTAAAGGCCGTCACACCTCCAGCAGCTGCAGCCTTTGGTTCTGCACGAACAGTCCTGATGTGTTCAGGTAGAGTCCAGAATGTGGGAGACTGTTGCACCAAGACACGGGACCCCCGACACAACTGGGAGCCTTTTGCACAGCTGCTGTTTTAGGGGTTTCATGCCTTTTCAACAGATTTCCCTTCATTTGACGCTCCTTTTTAATCCCTGACCAAAGTTGGAGAGGTTCAAGGTTTTCTAGAAAGCTGTAACTTATCTGGTGTGTTATGAGTTCTCTACTCTGCATATCAGAATCGTACCTTCAGCAGGTTGGCAGCAGGAGCGAACCATTCATCTGTCGCAAAAATAACCTGCAAGAACACCACAACCCGCTTTATGTCAATAACAAGAACAACATTAAAATATGGACTACAATAACACATATGTTAAAGGAGTAGTTCTCCATCATGAAGGCTCATTCAGATTGATAACACTCTCATGTCTGTACAGTAAGAATGAAGCTACAGCCAATTTGCTTAGCATAAGGACTAGCAACATGGGGTCTGATCCGCTGGACCAATGTGGACATGAAGAAGTTCAAACTAGCTCCACCTCGAACACCCTGCTCTAACAACCATGCATAGACATAAAGAGCTGCATATTAGTGTCTTATTCATTCCCGGTATATTCATATGTTTGTATTTATCATGTGCACATATCTCAAATGTCTTTAGGTACCGGTGGTTGTTGATAATATTATTATTAGAGTATTAATATAGGATACAACTCTATTGTCTTGCATCACTTGCTCCAAACAATAATCAGAATATAATAAACATCTTCCAGGTCACCACCCATCAAAAGACACATGTGCGTGCATATGTTCAGTGCATCGACACATCTAGATGCATCTCTACAGCTCTGTTACGACAACTCACCTTCCCACCGACCGCCTCACGGGCCAGATCGTTGGACTGCAGGAAGTGCGGCTCTGCTGCTGCCGTCACGGCTGCTCTCCTCTCCGCCATGGTCTCGCTCAACTGGAGCCTCCAGAGGAACATGCAGAGGAACGGTGAAGCTGCTGCTGCAGGACAAAGTTCAGCGGCTGTTTATTTGGAGAGAGTGAGGGGTCACTGACTCGGTGGACGTGTCCGACTGATTGTTGGCTTTATCCTCGATGAACGAGAATGAAAAAGACTGTCAGGTTGCAGCTGGTACTGAGTGGACTCAGGTGAGGACTGAGAACTCCAGAGCCCGGTTCCAGAGGGCAAGTTTAGGGGACCCTGAAACGAAGGAAACTCTGGGTTTCCACTAAGGTAAACTCTGGGTTTCCACTAAATTAAACTCTGGATTTACACTAAGTTAAACTCTGAGATAACTCAGAGTTCAGGGTTAGTTAACTCATAGTACATGGTTAGTGAACTCAAAGTTCAGGGTTAGTTAACTCAGGATTAGTTAACTCAAGAGTTTGTCTGAAACAGAGCCCATGTTTCTGCTGCTGCTGTTTTTTTTAACAACAAAGAACAGATTATCAAAAAGCTCCCTGCTCTTTGTCATGAGATGGTTAATTACCAGCATCTAGATGACAGGTAATGGAACTACACCGTCTGATCAGAGACTTTTGACCAGGTGCTGTAGAGGAAAACTACAAAGTAGTGAAGTCCAAGTGATAAACAACAGCATGACTTAGACCCAGTGTCCCCCCTAGGGCCTCA
Organism: Taurulus bubalis; assembly: GCF_910589615.1. Classification (NCBI taxonomy): domain Eukaryota; kingdom Metazoa; phylum Chordata; class Actinopteri; order Perciformes; family Cottidae; genus Taurulus; species Taurulus bubalis. Next base: position 16,846,062 of record NC_136591.1, on the reverse strand, counting down.
TATCCTGAACCCTCAGCGACTCACTGACGTCACCTGGTAAGTGGTTGAGTGTGAGAGGCTTTAGGGCTTGAACTGGTGTAAATATGAATGGGACAGTACTTTGCTGCAACATATCATGTTATTATTTATATATATATATATATATATATATATATATATATATATATATATATATATATATATATATATATATATATATATAGATAGATAACTGCGTGTTTAATGTCACATTGCAATGGATTGTGGGTAATTCCCTTAGGCAAAGTCGGCACCTAATGCTGATTTACAGAAAGGGTTCATAAAGGAATCAAAATGTCTGAGAGACTGAGAGACAAACACTCGACATCGTCGAGTGTTTGTGAGTGCGACGATGTGACAGCGGGACAGAACCAAACCCTCACAGAGAGGGAGGAGCCTCAAAGTCTGTGAGATTGGAGACTGGGATTGGGCCGTTGACTCATCTACAGGTGAGGGAGAGGAATGAGGAACTAATACCACCTGATAGAATGACATCTACCACCTGTTTGACTGGTTCTGGTCTTGGGGTCAAAATGACCCACGTATGAGTGTATATGTATGTATGTATGTATGTATGTATGTATGTATGTATGTATGTATGTATATATGCAGCCTGTTGTCCTGGGGTCAAAATGACCCGCTTACGAGTCAACGTCGTCCCAACCCCAACTCTTGTATGGTGCTTTTGAGAGTCTGATCGGCTACAGAGGACGTTGAGAAGCCAAAGACACCCCGATATGTCAACGACCCCGACCTCATACACGTAATGGAGGTTATATCATCGTTGCCTTTACTTTCAGAATTACATTTTGACTCTGATGTGTGTTGGGTGTTCGAGCCCAAGTGTCAACCACGATGAGGCTTCTCGAGCCCGGTTCAGACCCACGTGTATGTGTAGTTAATTAATTAATTAAGGTTATCAAACAAATCTTTTTTGTTATCAGGCACAACAATGTTTTTGGCCAGAATAGTTAAACAGCCACAAAATAATCATTGAAATCATCAACCATACTTTTTAAATCGTCCACAGTGGCATCAGAGCTGTTTAGAAAATAACATGGAAATGCAGATTTGTAGCCTTTATTTCGGATAATCTGATTGATTACTTTCCAAGTCCTTTGAATATTAATTTGACTATCCTCTTGTATTTTATTATAGTATTCCTTCTTCTGTGATCTCATAATGGAAGTCAGTTTATTCTTATACATCTTATATTTGCCTTCACTTTCATTGGTTCTCAGTTAGTTCTCAATATTTCTTCGAAAGTGAATGTTTCCTTTTGCCCTTTGCAGACTGTGTGAACAAAAATGCATCATAGGCCTGATTATGATCATCAGCATAGACCTCATCCCAGCTGTTGTTTTTAAGTTCCATCTTAAAGCCTCAATTCTCTCAGGTGTTCTTATTCTTAGGTTTATCAATAAGTAGTCACTTCCTTTAGTTATCCTACTAGGTTTGTCAATAAGTGATCACTTTCCTTAGTTATTCTACTAGGATTATCAATAAGTGATCACTTTCCTTAGTTATCCTACTAGGTTTATCAATAAGAGACCAGAGCCCAAAGCTAAACGTTGCATTACAAAAATTTGTTGTAATTTGTGTTCATTACATTTTAACAGATCAATATTAAAGTCCCACAAACAAAAAGTGATTTCTTATGAGAAACTTTACCAACAATATCAACTAAGGTTTTCATAAACTGGTCGATGCAGAAACCATATCATACTACACCACAACCCCTCTTATTGATCCAGTTCCCTCTGAACACAACATGCTACACCACCACCCCTCTTATTGATCCGGTTCCCCCTGAACATATCATGCTACACCACCACCCATCTTTTTGATCCGGTTCCCTCTGAACAAATCGTGTCGGACAAAGTCAACACCCTTTTCATTTGTTAAAACATAGTCTCACTTATAGCAATAACTTGAAATGTATATTTTAAGGATTTTAAATAGTCTTTTGAACAGAGACTTCTACTATTAAAATGAATGATAGAGAAACCATCCACATTTAGAATATTAAACTGATGCTATAATATTCAGAATTTGATTTATGAAGCTCAAGTGTAAATTCAGTAAGGAAGACACTCTGTACATTCGGGTTAATTCATAAACTCAATCTCTAAATCTCACAGTGATTACTCCATCAGCTGATTGGGGGCGTGTATGTTAAATGAACCAATCGGAGTCGGCGCAGTTTCCGTAAGCCAATCACAGCGTTGTTGTCAAACTTTTAAATAGGTTCTCCTCTCTGCTGCCGTCAGTTGTCATTTCAGCTCAAACCAATGTGACCCTCCTCCAACCCAGTCTCCTCCAATCAGCATCAGTCCTGCTCCTCCTTCATCATCAGGTTACAGCAACTTCCTTCTTCACCACCAGGGTCTGGACTCCAGGGGTATTCTGCCTATCAGAACTCAAGTCTCTCCTGATTGAAATGATCATAATAATCCCATCAACTCTGCTAAAGACAAACACCTCTGCCATCTCTCCACTAATTACCAAGATCATAAACCACTCCCTCCTGGATCCAGGGGTATCCTATCACTGCTATGCTGATGACACACAGCTCTATATGAGGACAACCCCCACTTCTTCTGATTCCCACTATATCCACACTCACCACCTGCCTGGAGGACATAGAGACGTGGATGAAACTCAATTTTCTTCAGCTAAACAGTTCAAAAACAGAAGTCATCCTAGTTGGCACACCACATCAGCTCCGCTCTTCCACCATCACCTGTATCACCTTCTCGGGTCAAAACGTCCCTCTCTCCACATCTGTCACCAACCTTGGTGTTAAAATGGACCCCAATCTCACTTTTGACACCCACATCAAACACCTCTGCAAGACAGCTTTCTATCACCTCAGGAACATCGCCAAACTCCGTCCAAGACTCACCCTGACAGATGCAGAGAAACTTTTCCACGCCTTTGTATCGTCCAGGCTGGATTACTGTAATGCTCTCCTCACCGGAATCTCTAACAGGAACATCCAGAGACTACAACATATTCAAAACAGCGCTGCCAGGATCCTGCTGAGAGTCCGCAAATACGACCACATCACCCCTGTTCTGAAATCACTACACTGGCTCCCCATCCCACACAGAATTGAGTATAAACTCTCCCTCCTTACTCATCAGTGCATTCACGGACATGCCCCCCAATACCTAAAAGAACTACTCACCCCACAGACCTCCTCATTCAACCTCCGTTCTGCAACCAAAAATACCCTCCAAGTCCCCATAACCAAGCTCCGCACTATGGGCGACCGGGCCTTTCCCTCTGCAGCTCCGAGGCTGTGGAATACCCTCCCCGACCATCTGAGGGCCCCACAGACTGCAGAGGCTTTTAAACGTGACCTGAAAACTCACCTTTTTAAGAAAGCTTACTGCTAAAATATCTTTTATGGGCTTTGCTTTTAAATATATCTTAAAAAATGTTCTTGTTTTATTCTGCTCTGTAGCACTTTGAGATTGCTCAAATATAAAGTGCAATACAAATATAATGTATTATTATTTAATACAAATTTGCCTCAGGTTCAATGTTATCTTCAAAACTAAATGATTTATGTTCAGTCAAATTTAGATTTAAACCTTTTTTGTTACACCTATTTTCAACTAGGGAATTTTCTTTTTCAAGAATTACATTCAGTTTCTACTGATAAATAGTTTTCATCTGTCATTTTATGAAAAACAAGAATTGATTTAGAAAACAGTTTTGCAGAAATCTTCGGTTCAAGCTACATTCCGCCTCTATGACAAGGTCTACACTACTACACTGGAAGAAGTTATTTCACAAGAACCAGGATTTTAAATGTGTTTAGAGTGACATGGCCATTTAACAAAATGTCTGTTTATAAAAGAAGATGTAAGCAAAATGAAAGCAACTCATGTTTATGATGAAAATATTGATTAAGTGTGCATCGATATTAGAAAATCTGTGTGTAGTTTTGTAGGCTTGCAGGCTGACATACTGTAAGATCACAGAGGAAGGCTGTTAATCTCTGGGATCAGCTCTGAAGTCAAACCCCTCCAGTCTGAGAGAACTGAATCTGAGTGACAACAAGCTGCAGGATTCAGGATTCAGGAGTGAAGCTGCTCAGTGGTTTTCTGGAGAGTCCACATTGTAGACTGGAGACTCTGAGGTGGCTTCACTGTCTTCAATGTCTTCTGATAGTGTAGCACCTTCATGTTTAATCAATAACTGTATTGATTTATCTACGTATTGATCCATCAAGTGGTACATTTTCTGGTAATATGTTCCACTTCACATCAGCTGCCTCGTTGTTTGCATGTCGTCCTCTACAATCATGAAATGTACAACTTGTCTTCTTGCTGCTGTTGGATAACTGGACAGGCCTACCGGCAGGCCCGGCGCCAGGCACTGATTTGCGGGGGGGCCTTACGTTGCTTTGGGGTGGGCACTTTTTTTTTTACAGTTTATGGTGGCATAGTAGTTCAACTTTCCACCTATAATGGAACTCCGGCACAAAAAGGTGACAGATGGTATTATTTAGAATCTCACAAGCTAATAAATAGGCCAGCTGAGCAGGTAGCTTACCCAATAGAATTAGACATGAACCGTAGATCTATGGCAATCAATCAACACAGCAATCAAGCAACACATAAGTCCCACAATATATTGTATTGAAGGATCAGTAGATTGCAGATTCAGCCACAACAAGACATTAAAAAAAAAAAAAATAGGCCTAAAAAGGTCTAAAATGATTAGGCTAACACATCCAGCAACAACATTAACAACAACAATAACGATAACAACACACTCAACAACAACACACTGTCCGGTGTTTGTCCGAAACAGAGCGGAGCGCAGCAACGACGAAAAGGGCCTACCAACAGCTAGCCTACAACAGAAATTAAGAAGACATTGCTTTGCATTACATGTTTGTTTGTTTGTTTTTCCAAGAAAGAACAAACACATAGGCCTACAACCAATCATTTAGCCAAGTCCATAAGGCCAGCAGGCTGGATGAAACCAGATAACTCACCATTAGTAGAGCGGGAGACGACGGTTGGCCGCCAAGTGAAATCTGCGTAGGACCGTGTCCCTCCATTCACTCCACTCAAGTCTTTCTCCAAAGCATAATCAGGTTAGCATTTCATTTGTGGAGCATCGACTGTCTGCGATCAAAATGATTTTGCTCCTTTTTTCAGGATAAATGTAAAAATCTGGCAAGTATTTGTCATTATTATGTGTTATAAAGGCTTAAAACACTGTGTAAAAGGTTAAGAAATGTATTTGAATTTGTATCATATTTCTCTACTAGACAATTGAAAATTAACATGACCAAAGCTTTTGAGATTACAAAAATGAAATTTCAAGCTGTTTTGTTTGCATAGGGTATTCAATGTCCATGTTATAGGCTTTTATATGTGGCAACACCCTGGCTCTGTGCCCATATATATATATATATATATGTATGCACACACACTTGAGTGACTCAATGTTCATCATAAAAATAAAAAAAATTTAATCACACGTAAAGAACCAAACCTTAATAATCTTTCAGCAAATAACTGTTAAAGTAATTAAAAATAATAATAATTTTGATACTGACTTTTTTGTATTTGGTATTTTTAAATAACATTTTATATTTTCTGATCTGCTCTGAAGAATCTGGATCAATACTGTTCAATACATTTTGTAACAGATGTCTAAAAGTGATAGAAAGCATCATCAGTTCACATCTTTTAGCAACCTGTTGTGCTCCAGGTTCATTTGAACGTTTGCTGTGATGAGTTTGTCCTAAACGTTAATATTCATCAATTCTCCTCCGTGAGCTGCTTCTACATGTCTGCTACCAGCTGCAGGAAATCTTGTGAAGTGGAGTTCCACATTTAAAACCTGAACACATCTGATGGATTATGAACAGATTGGATCTCTTCATATTTCTTCTAGAAGCAGATTGAGTTCCTGCAGCTTGACAGATGTCAGCTGTTCTTCTCTGCTCTCAGCTCTGAAGTCTGAAGTGCTCTGAAGTCATCTACTGCATGCCAGTTCATGGTGGTGTTCCCAACATGTTACTGTAGGAGAACAATGTCTACTAGTGTCTCTGCTGATATGCTTTTGGACATAATGATGTGAACTGAATGATGAACTGGCCACTATCCTGTGTGTTGTAGGTCCACCAGGATGCTCCCGCTTCTAGGGTCAGCCAATCAATTTCAGCAAACATCCCAGTATGATTCAATGCAAAAAAAAGTATCACGCAATACTACTTTGCAGTTAAATATTTAACATTTATTCCAACACTTTGACATAATAACGACATCTTATTAATACAATTCAGTATATATCATGTCTCATACCCCTTCGAAAGATAGTCCTGCACTTGACTGATGATTTCAAATGTATTGATAAATTCTCAAAACCAACGTAAGAGCTGTGTTCAAAGGCACATAACTATAATTATGTTTGCTTACTCCTAGTTTGCATTAATAACACACACACACACACACACACACACACACACACACACACACACACACACACACACACACACACACACACACACACACTCTAATGATAATAACAAAGCTATACAATGTGTTTGTCTTACCAGACGGAGGGATAGCCAGACGGAGGGTGTACGGTGTCGGGCAGAGAGACTGGTCGTCTGTCTCCCCCCAGGACGATGATAAATGTGTATTTATGAAATTATAGAACAAGAATAAAGACAATTGTTGACATTGTATTGCTATTTTACCTGTTTATAACTATCAAACTCTTATGAAGAGGAGAAAAAAAAATAGTCATGTGTGAGGTCCATTAAAAACACAACTAAGCAGACCTTGGGTCCATCTATATATGTGGCTCATGTGTAGAGTGTTTGTCCTGTAACCACAAGGTAGCAGGTTTGATATCTGTCATCCTCACGTGAGGTTTACATTTTAAAACGCATATCTTTTGCTATGTTTACACTGAGCGTCCTCACTACGCCAGACTTTTAGAGCACTGCAAACGGAGGAGGACGGATCCGTTTTCACGAGCCGACGCCTCACTGTCTCATGAGCTGACACAGAACCAGCAGCAGTACTGGAGTTTGGAGACATTTACTTTGCTCAGTTTGCTGCAGCAGTTGAGAAATCGCTCTTCTGCAGCTTGATACTGTTCAGCAGATGCTGTGTGCTTGTTCTGGAAGAGTCTTTCAACATAAAATGCTTTGTTGTTTGCTAACTCCTCGCCACATATCAAGCATACAGGTCAGCAGCATCGTTGGCATTGAAAGCTAATTAATACGTCCACGCAGAATTAAACTACCTTTCTCTGTTGATAGTTTAGTGAGGGCGGAGCTCTGTGAATCACAAATAGCACCTACAGGGGAAGAGTCCGGTAAAGAGATTCACAGATTCGGACTTCCAGGATCAATAACTCGTGACAGGATGTGATGCACATTTTAGTTAAAGAAATATTTAATTTAATATATATTTTTTCAGTGACCCAATATCGCCTCAAACGCCAAGATAAGAGGAATTCTTAAAATAAAATTCTTAGATTCTTAGAATAAAATAAAAACATTTTTTTGTGTTTTTTGTCAAAGCCTCAGGGAGCCGCAACAGATGGACTAAAGAGCCGCAATCAGCGTTGAGAAGCTATCGACCATGGAATAAATAACCATTACTTCTGCTTTATACTTGTTGTGGAAGTCCCAAACATGTCAGAACATGAAACGCCTTCGTGTTTGGGTGCATAACATCATCCGTAGCCGCACACAGCTCAGTGAATTTCACCGACTCCTCCAGGAACTGCGTCTGGCTTATCTCCGTAAAACGGATACCGTTTCCTTCATCCACCATGCAAATAACCACTAGTTTTATACTTTATACTCTAGTTTTTATGCTTTATACTTGTGCAAACTCCACATACGTTGGAACATCAAACTCCATGGTGTCTGGGATCATAATATTATCCGTAGTCCCACAGTAGTGTCTGAATGACGGCCGCTACCAGCGCTACTTCAGACCAGCAGCAGTTTGATTCAGCGGCGGCAAGACGGCGGTGGTGACGGGTGGAGCCTCTCAACGCTGATTGACTGACGCAACTATGAGTCACGCGACTTTGTCGCCGGAGTTGGGAAATTTCAACTCTTGTTGCGTCTGTACATTGACTTTGCATGTAATCTGGTCGTGCGACAAAATCGTGTCGCGTCTGGTGTGAACACAGCATTAGTGTCAAATGTAAATAATTACTCTGAAACACTGTAGATTAACACTGTAGATACTAGGGACCATATGATCACTGACTTAGTGTTACATTTGACTCTTTAAGTGTTGCATTAGAACTGTCAATTTGACTGTGTACCAGTAGAGTCGTTCTGCTCACCCAGAGGATTCACTACCAGTAGAGTCCTCCTCACTGGACTCAGACTCTGCTGTTCCTCCCCCAGCTTTCCTGGAGCCCACTGCTCCCTTCTTTGGCTGAGAACTTCCAGCGTCCCCCCTACACTTCCTCTTCCTCTTCAGATGACCGGCTCTAAGCCCCTCCTCCTCTGTTAGCCTCATTCCCTCCCAACACGACATCTTCCTCACCTTCTTCATGATCATCATCCTCACCCGCCTCCTTCTGACCAGCTGGTGGCGATGCTAGAGAGGGAACTCAATTTGACACTTTTACACTCACTAAGCTGTATTTTAATTAAAAACCCCAAAGTGCATCTTCAGGACATGAGGTATTATAACATACATAACAATTCAACAGACTCAACAGCTTTAATGCGCAAACAAAAAAGTCCAACAATAAGAAGTAGTTTCAAAAAGACTCAAATGACCTAACTTTATCCCTTCTGAACACACAACATTTTGGGACCCTGAGGTCGTAACCATGACATATTCAAAGTCCTCCACCCTGACCTTAACCACGAGGTTGAGGTCTTTGCTCCGGTCGCTTAGGACCATGAGGGGCTGCCTCCTGTGAGACACCATGTGTCTCAGCAGTGGAGACCTGAACCCTGAGGAGACCTTCCTCACCTGTGAGACCACCTTCCGTGCCTCGCCAGCTCTCTGGCCAGAGCCTCGTCTCTAATGAACGGGGGCACGTTGGATGCGGTGACCCGGGCCGCCGGCGTAGAGAGCAGCATCACCGACACGAGCGCGCCGTTCACATCGATCCCGCTCACCACCACCGTGTAGGCCTTCTTCACGCTGTCGTGACCCACCACCCGCCCCACGTGACCAACCACACGCTCCACGGCCACGTGACCCGCCAGCGACAGCCGGCCGGCCGCAAACAAACACACACAAACCCGACAAACCCCACGTACACACAGTCACACAACCCCAAAGCCCCCACTGTGACCCTACACTACACAAAACGCTATATTCACCACTAATTACCATATGAATCACGACTAACTCACACACTCTGCTCTCAGCCGCCATGCTCAGAGAGAGAGAGAGAGAGAGAGAGGGAGAGATCTCTCATGTGTCTAACCCCGCCCACCCCTCCCCCTTCGGGCTGCTGCTCTACAGATCCAATCCTCGCTGAGATGAGAGGTAGGAAGCTGCTTTATGTCGTTTATACACATAATACGTTTTATTCTGAAGGTGTCACTTCAGCTCGTCACGTCTCTGATCAGACTATTGATCCTTTTGAAATGCTGAAAACTGCCGGAACATGATGTAATTTGACATCATTTGTACTGTATGTTTGTGTCTGTGAGCTGTCCCCTTGGGAAAGAATACAGTATAAAGTATTTATCTCTATCTTCTTCTTCGGTTTTAATTATTGATTTGTAACGTGACGCTGAAGGAACACGGATCCATGACATCATTTGAACCCGATTCCATATTTTGAACGTTTTATTGATGTCATTATGTCGTATCGTCATTACATTTCGTTTAGCTGACACTTTTATCCCAAGCGACTTACATTTTTGCTCTATACACCGTAGACACAGCAATGGGGAGCAATGTGGGGTTAACCCAGATAGCAAACTGACTCCGTTCCGGATCCGCCCAGGAGGTATCATAGGCTCCGGAATGGATCCGCAAAACGGGTCCGGATCGGAGGCTAGATGCACAGCGGGACGGATCCGGAACGGATGCACGTCGAAGATCCGGACCAGATCCGGCCTGTATCCGCCCATATTCAATTTGGACCCGTTCATAAAGCGGCTCATTTGGCCCGGATCCTCCATTACTCAAAATAACTACAGAAAAATCTCAGAGCTAACCAACATATATTTAAAATGCATCAATTGAAAAAAGAAATGCAACCATAAATGATATCAAAAACAGTTTTTTATTAAAGGACAAACAATTATTTGTGTACAGTTATCAACTAATAATGATTATGAGACAACTAGTACTTGAAAGGTTTCATGTTTTATTACAGATATTACCCTTATAGAGCAATTTGTACCTTTAATATAACCTAATATAACTAACCTAATAGAACTTAATAGAACCCAGTGGACATGGTTACATGGTTAACAGCAATCGCTATTGGAGAACCAACAAGTCTCTGTGTAACTGGTTGAAGATTATTATTCCATTCACAACAGTGAAAAAAAAAGAAGATTGGCGTCTGCAACTCGAAGAGTAGCAAGAATTAGCGGAAAATAATATGGGGTTTAGTTTAAACTTCACACGATTAATTTTCAGCCCAAAATGTGCATATCTTTCATTCTGAAAATATTCAACCTGACTGCACATACACATTAGGTTTGTTCAGTGGGGGGGGATATTTCCAGCACGCCGAAGTCTTTGACACCACCCTGCTGAAGGACTTTTTCCCATTCACCCCTTTCCAATTGATGGTCTTCCCAACGTCATCGCTGAACATGCGGGCGAGGATGTTCCATGTCACCCGTTTTGTATCATGTCCAATGGTTGCCAGGGAGGAAATCTAAAATGGATCAAAAAAGTAAAAGGTCCACTTCCTCCACTGAGGTAAACGAACCGGGTCTCCAGTCACTTCGACTTCTTGGCCAGTTGAGTGTTGCTTACTGGCGAGATTGTCAACTTTGACCATTAATTGGTCAAGCTGATGCTTCATGTTTTCTAATAAGCTCATCATATGAACTTGAGCAGCTGTTAAAAAACATTAGAATAAGGTTAAAAAATAATTTGGACAACCGATTTCACTTAAAATATGGAAACATCAAGTTTTATACAATTCCAGTAATGCAATCCTAATAATCATATTCGCTTGGATTCAATGTGGCAGTGTGTATTGTAATATACGTGGTATACAATTAACTGTTAACGTTTTAAAAAGTGAAATGATTAAAGGTTAAATTTGAATCCCATAGCTGTTATTGCTCACCACAGCAGGCAACGGTGTCTGATCCACACCTTCCCCCTCGCCCAGTTGGTCTGTACCCCTGGCTTGTAGGTGTTTGCTGTTTGCTGACACCTGTATTGCTCCATGACATAAATTAAAGCTTGTGCAACGTGACGCTGAATCGTCATCACGACGTCCTGCCGACTGAAAGCAGCTGCATCCAGACGCAGCTTATGTCATGGAGAGGCTAAGTGGGCTACGGATATTATGAACCCAGATCCAGGGTGTTTGATGTTACGTTTGTGGGACTTCCACAACAGAAATAGCACTAACCACGGCCCCTCTCCGGCGCGTCTACAATAACCACAAATAGTCCAGCATAATTCGACAGTAGCAACCAATATAATATCGAACACTTACCTAAAACGTTATAAAAACGTGTGGTGCAGCTGGGGTCAGATTAGAAAAGACAGGTGTGAAATGAGACATGAATATCAGTTGGAAGTAGGGCGTAGACATACTTCATGATCATGATTGGTTGTTTGAGTTGTCATCTATCATTTCTCCTAGAATCTTCTAGAACACAGCATATGGGAAGAGGCTATTTTTATTATGATTCTTCTATGAATATATATTTAAATAAAAAATAAAATTGTTTGTTTGCTTATAAATTATATATATATATATATATGCGTATCCGGTGCACATGGCCAAACTGAGTCTGACAGCAGGGCGGATCTGCCGACCTGAAGGCGGATCCGCCCCGGAGTCAACTGCTATTTGGGAAGTGTCTTGCTCAAGGACACATTGACATGGACTAGTGGAGCCAGGGATCAAATCTCTGATCCTCTGATTGAAAGTCAGGTATGCTAACCACTGAGCCACAGTCGCTGCCATAACATTATCACGTCATTACATCGTAACTCGAGCCGAGATAATTAATTTCATGAGCGTTTCACAGACTGCAGAGAGACTTCAACGTTCTCTACAGAACCCGGGTTCCCTCTGTGGACCTGCTCTATTGTGCTTCATGATTGTGTTCTTCATTAGAACATGTCAATGATGGTTTCAGCCCGAGGCAGCAAGGAGAACCCAGAAGGAGAGAGGGGGAGGTTCCCCAAGCTGAAGAACCCTGCAAAGATCTGGAAGAACCGCAGACAGGAGAACCACACCGACAATACAGGTCAGAACCACCAGAACCCCAGATAGAGCACCATCAGGTAAGAACCAACAGAACCCCAGACAGAACCCCATCAGGTCAGAACCAAAGGTCTTCAGGGTCCACAGGATCCTGGAGGCGTATAGGTCCTGGAGGGTCCTCAGGGTCCTGAAGACATATAGGTCCTGGACGGTCCTCAGGGTCCTGGAGGTTTATATATCCCCAAGATCCTCAGGGTCCTGGAGGTGTATATATCCTCAAGATCTTCAGGGTCCTGAAGGCGTATAGGTCCTGGACGGTCCTCAGGGTCCTGGAGGCGTATATATCCCTAAGATCCTCAGGGTCCTGGAGGCGTATATATCCTCAAGATCCTCAGGGTCCTGGAGGCGTATATATCCTCAAGATCCTCAGGGTCCTGGAGGCGTATAGATCCTGGAGGGTCCTCAGGGTCCACAGGGTCCTGGAGGCGTATAGGTCCTGGAGGGTCCTCAGCGTCCTCGTGGTCCTGGAGGTGTATAGGTCCTGGTGGGTCCTCAGGGTCTTGGAGGTGTTTTTATCATTGAGAGTCCTAAGGGTCCACAGAGTCCTTGAGCCATATAGGTCCTGGAGGATCCTCTGGGTCCTGGAGGCGTATATATCCTGCAGGGTCCACTAGGTCCTGGAGGTGTATAGGTCCTGGTGGGTCCTCAGCGTCCTGGAGGCATACAGGTTCTCAAGATCCCTCAGGGTCCTGGAGGCACATAGGTCCTGGAGGATCCTCAGGGTCCCGGAGGCGTATAGGTCCTGGAAGGTCCTCAGGGTCCCGGAGGCGTATAGGTCCTCAGGGTCCTCAGCAGTGGCGGCCGGCCAACCTTGAGCTACCCAAAAAAGTATATATATATATATATATATATATATATATATACTTTTTTGTATATAAGTATATATATATATATATATATATATATATATATATATATATATATATATATATATATACTTTTTTGGGTAGCTCAAGGTATATATATATATATATATATATAATATTATTAACTATAAAAAATATAATAATATTAATAAATTATACAAATTGTCAATATTTGTGTTTTTGAGCTATGGAATATACCCAGTAATATTTGTAAAATAGGATATCTGCCCAAAATATATGCTTTCCTGCTTGTCCTCTCCGCTAGTGCACCTCTCAGTTGCCCTGTGCACGTCTCTGCTGCGCCGTGCACGTGCTGGGGCTAGATCGATGCTAGGTCGATTTTGCCAAGGAAGCTGGGTCTAATACGCAGTTTAGCCAATCACTGATTAAATAAATAAATGAGTGACGTACAATTTATCCAATCAGCGCCCTAAAAAAGACTTCCGGAGGGGCTATTCTCATCTCGCCCCAGGCTGCGTGTTCCTGTATCTCCTTCTCCTCAGGGCAAACGAGGCGCGCGCCACCCATTATAACAACATGACAGCAGCGAGTGCGAGCACTGCTCTTCACAGAAAACCAAACGCTGACTCGGTATAATCTCTCCTCAACACCCGTTTGAGAGAAGACCTTTGGCGGAGAAACTACAGGTAAAACACCTGGTCCCAGATCAACCGGACATCACCATAAAACAAAAGACTGGCGTGAAAGGGAACAGCTTGAGCTTCTGTGCAGACGGCTAAGCTACAACAGGAATGTTTGGCTAAGCTAGCTGCTGGATGCAGTCGTGCTAATGCCGTATTTTACTTTCCATGCTTGCTTTTTAACCCTTCGAAATCTGCGACCGCGGATCCGACGATGTTCATGTTTTGTGTTGGATCTCCGGTAATCGTTACTACTGTAGTGTTTACGTTAGCTGCTGCTAACACGAAGCTAGCGGGAGCGAGCTAACGAGAGCTAACGGTGATAGATGGCTACAGCGTCTCTATAAGCCTCTATATGCCCCCAGGACTCTGAGGACCAGTGGCGACTGGTGGCACTTTTTTGGGATAGGGCCATCTAATCCCAGTATGATTCAATGCAAAAACAGGTATCACGCATACTACTTTGCAGTTAAATATTTAACATTTATTCCAACACTTAATACAATTCAGTATATTACAATATATATATATATTATAATATATATATATATATATATATATATATATATATATATATATATATATATATACATTTATATACATCATGTTGTCTAAATACACACACACACACACACACACACACACACACCCAGCCAACACTCACGTCCAGTTCCTTAAAACATACACAGTTATTACAACTTTAACTAACCCTGTGCCTCTTCCGCAGAGTGCTGATACCGTTACTGTTTCTAATTTGTATAAAAAAATGACCATATTTTCCATAGCTTTCGACATACAATGAGACTTACTTTTTATAGTCGCGAGCCGCCTAAAAGCATCTCATCTTAACGCAGGTAAAACATATGATGCAACAAAAACAACAACATTTATTGACAAACAGTTTCTAAACCCAGAACACAAATTGGGTCACTTACATATCATATACCGACAGCATGCCTTGCAACAGCTCGTGTTGTGCCGTCTTTGACGTGCCTTTAAAAATACTGTCTGTTATGGTGCTATATCCGTGGATATCGATGTTGATTTAGCCTGATATGCTAGTCTAGTAGCTTGACGTTAATCCATATGTGTCCTCCTGGTATTCTCATGTTTTCTTAATTTTTCTGACAAGTGCTTCATGTCCCTTATGCTGTGTTCACACCGAACGCAACACGATTTGTCGCGCTTACTGCTTCAGTTTAGTTCACACCAAACGGGACAAAGGGGGCGTGGCTTATCGACATCGCTTCTCTCTGTGAAAGAAGCTTTCATTTCCGCTATCGACCATGGAATAAATAACCATTATTTTTGCTTTATACTTGTTGTGGAAGTCCCAAACATGTCAGAACATGAAACGCCCTCGTGTTTGGGTATAACACCATCCGTAGCCGCACACAGCTCGGTGAATTTCATCGACTCCTCCAGGAACTGCGTCTGGTTTATCTCCGTCAAATGGATACCGCTTCCTTCATCCACTATAGAAATAACCACTGGTTCTGCTTTATACTTACCATACCATACCACTAGTTTTATACTTTATACTCTAGTTTTTATGCTTTATACTTGTTGTGTAAACTCTACATATGTCGGAACATGAAACTCCATGGTGTCTGCGTTCATAATATTATCCGTAGTCCCACAACAGTGTCTGAATGACGGCCGCTACCAGCGCTACTTCAGGCACTTCAGGCAGACCAGCAGCAGTTTGATTCAGCAACGGCAAGACGGCGGTGGTGACGGGCGGAGCTTCTCAACGCTGATTCTCAACGCTGATTGGCTGACGCAACTATGACTCACGCGTTTTTGTTGCCAGAGTGGGGCTATTTCAACTCGCGCTACTTCGCCCCACGTCCTTCGCTCAGTTCGCCCCGTGTCAAACGGTCTGTTCGCGTCGCAACCTGTTGCGTCTATACATGACTTTGCAAGTAATCTGGTCGCCCGACAAAATCGTGTCGCGTTCGGTGTGAACACAGCATTACTCTTGTAGCTGTGCATGCTGGATCGATCCACGTTGATTTAACTTTCTTTTAGTGAACTTTGTACGCCTAGTAGTGTTGGTCTCCGTTAATCGTTACTACCATAGTGTTTACGTTATGATATAATTTTAGCTCATGCAATGAGCATAGCTGGATCTCTGTTAGCTTAGCAACGTTATCACGTATCTGATGCAGTGTCTTAAGCATAGTCAGTGTTGGATCTCTGTTAGGTGTTGGTGTGTAATCGTTACTTTCTTTCAGTGAACTCATTCTAACTAGTAGGCATTTATTTTACAGAGGATTCACAGCTGTGAGGGTCCAGAGGACAATATAAGATCGATGCAGCAGCCTCACAGTCCGTCTGCCTGCCAACAGATCACCACCACAGGCCACAGCACATCAGCCCCACCATATAATAATACATTTGGTTTTAGACATTTATTTACATGTGTCTACCATTGTATTCATATATTTAACTGCTTTTGTGAACCTAAGACCTTTGGTAAAACAATTTCTAGCACCAAAACAGTTTGTCCGCATGAGTAAATGTATCTTTTCACAAGAGATATGAAGAATTTTCAAAATCGAGATTACATTTTTCAGAAAAGAAAGAAAGAATCCTTTATTAATCCCCTTGGGGAAATTCTTCTCTGCATTTGCCCCATCCCTGGATGGGGAGCAGAGGGCTGCCCTTTGAGGCACCCGGGGAGCAGTTGGGGGTTGGGTGTCTTGCTCAGGGACGCTTCAACATGTGAGCTATGGGGGGACTGGGGATCGAGCCTGCTACCTTGTGGTAGCGGGACGACCACTCATCCCCCTGAGCTACAGCCACCCCAGATTTAGGGCCATATTATCTCTTTGCACTTGTGCCTTAGGACAATGGTGCCTCATTATATTGTAACGTCCACAGGTAACACTCACAGACGTTGGTTTCTTTAGCTTGCCGGTTTATTCACAGGAACTCACAGAAGTGCCGACAAGGTACTTTGCTAACAGTGGCTAACCTGAACAGCTAACCAGCTCACGTTGCTTCGCAAACTCGTCATAACAACAACACACACACAGTCACTTCGCCGGTACACCTCTCGCCTACCCCCCTAATCCCCCAATCACAAGGCGCAACCCTCCCAACCAGCATGCTGCTTCCCTGTGATTGGCCAGAGAGAGTGAGAGGCCACCACCCGACCTAGGTGCCTGAACAGGCTCGCTACAATATAGAGAGCTGAGATTGTTCTGCAAAATTGATGTAAAACACATGGGTATACAAGGTTGATATTTATTCAATATCCTTTATAATGGCTGGACTTTGGGAACATTTTAATGGTGTTTTACCAGTCAGTTTAGTTGAACTTAAAGGATCTTTGTTGAACTTCAATAAGGGGAGGTTATGACTGGTTCACTGGTTATGACTGATAATTATATATATAAAAGTATCAAAGGTGTTTCGTCATTTCTCAGCAGGTACAACATTTAAGTGGAACTTCATTGAAAGAAAAATGCTAATGCATGCTTAACAATAATTATAGGCCTATTAAATTGACATGGTGTTATTTTTCCTAAAGGTAGCCTATATAAACAACTCAATAACTGAAGTGGTTTGCAACAAACTAGGCTAAAAAACATGTCATTGAGGGAGATAGGCCTATCTGGCTATGTGGCTCATCTTGTCTGCAGGCCTATGGAAGACACATGTCTCTGAAGAACAGCATCTGAAAAACAGTTTAACCAAAAGAGAAACAAACTCTCCTTTCGCTTTTGCCTCGGAGCAGAATTTGCAGATCACGCCACTCCTTTCTTCATATTTAAATATGTCTGAAAGTTTCATCCTACCTGTGTCAGTTTGGACTATTTCATCTAGCCACTCATGTTTGAACGTTAGGCAGACCTTTTTCTGGGGCACCTGCTCTGCCTTTCTTTTCGCCATCATGGTAGCCTATAACTGCTGGAGCAGGGCCCACCAAGAGGAGCCTAAACAGCGCCAGCCCGAGCTCATGTGGCGCTCTGGGCGAGCTTCACTCCTGGTGCCCGGAGGAGGACATCGGGGGTGGGGGGTGCTAACGGAGGCAGAGCGCTAGCAGAGGTACAGAGAGCGCATGTCGAGAAACGGGACGCTGATTGGCCAAGAAGACTCGACACGTCACATCAAATATCTTCTATTGTGAAGATGGCTCACTCCTATCTCAGAAACACTGGCGCAAAAAAGATTTTTAACCCATGAAAAAAAATCGTTTGTGCGGTCTGAAAAATCTTTTGCGCGGCCACTTCGACTGGGAACACTGCTTAGAGGGAACACTGGTACTGAGGATTAAATGAATACGGGAGTCAGAATGTAGCATCCAAGCTCCAGATGCTTTATTGTGCAGCACCGACGTACACGAATCAAATTAGAATAAATCTAAAAACAAACAGAAGAACACAATGAGCAGGATGCATATGAATTACACATTCATATCCAAACTCATCAACAGACTGCAAATCATTCAGAACTCAGCCGCCCGAATCATCACCTGTACCAAATCATCGGACCACATCTCTCTTGTACTCATCCAACTTCACTGGCTCCCTGTACAATACCGCATCGACTACAAAAACCTTCTCCTCACCTATAAAGCTCTCCACAGTCTAGCCCCCACTTACCTTTACGACCTCCTTCAGGAATACACTCCCTCCCACACTCTCCGCTCATCTTCTTCTGGACTGCTATCCATCCCCACGCCACGCCTCAGTACCATGGGTGCCCGAGCCTTCAGCTGCTCAGCACCCAGGCTCTGGAACTCCCTCCCCCCACACATAAGACAATCAGACTCCATCACATTATTCAAATCTCAACTCAAAACTCATCTGTTCAAACTGGCATACACACTATAACTGGTCCCTGTGCACCTCACTTGTTTTTATGTTGATGCTCTGTTTTACTGTTGTTTATATCTTTTATGCTTATCTTTTACCCTGTATTATTTTATTGTAATTGCAAGGTGACCTTGGGTGCCTTGAAAGGCACCTCCAAATTTAATGTATTATTATTATTACATTACAGATTGAACTTTATGTAGCTCTTACGCTTCTATAGCAGCCAAACTTATAGTATAACGACAACTGGCTACAGATACAAAATTAACCTTACAAATATACTTAAGAAGATATTACTAAAATACTATTCTGTAGTCTGTGCTAAACAAATACTTACAGACTATGCTTTCAAAGGCGTAAATACTAGTGATGGCGAGATGAAGCTTTCTGAAGCTTTGAAGCTTTCCATCTAATTGGTTCGCTCATGTGCCGAAGCTTCATGATGCTTCATTTGCTCTACTGGGCCATCAAGTGGACAATACATGTAAAACAGGCAGTGGTTATAACGACACCATGACTTGAGTCCGAAGCTTTGAAATGAATAAATAAACGAATGATGTTTGTGATGCCAATGCATAAATTATGAACTTATTAATTTGGTGTCTGTCTTTATGATACAATGGCGGGGTCAAAAGGGAAAGTGGAAACAAATTGGGGAGACTGTGCTTATATTACTCGGGACAACAGTTTATCAATTTTTATTTAAAAAGAGCAACATTTCTACAGTGCTGGGCTTTAGGTGGTGTTCTTTTTTTCGAGACAATTTCGCCTGCTTTTGAAAACACCCTTTCACAGGGCACAGATGAAGCTGGAGTAGAGAGAAAAGCAACCGCCAGTTTATACAAATTCTGATAAACATTTTTCCATCCTTCCCAATACTAAAAGGGGCTCTCCAATCTTCCGATGTTTGGCTCCACCAGGTACGTTTTGGACCTCCACTGTGGCGTCCACAGTGACATTTGGGGTCCTCGTCTGCAGGACTGTGGTGTCCAAACGACGCCACAGTTTGCTACCTATAAGACAGACAAACAGGCTGTAAGTGACTAAATACAATAACACAATTAGAATGTATCCAGTATCCATTACCTTGAGTCTAAGGCTGAGAAGCTTCTGATGTGTGTAGTTCTGATGAAGAGGAGGAGGAGGAGGAAGACGCACTGGTTCGGATACCAGCACATTCAGAAGTGAGCCTCCTCTCGGCATCTGCTGCTTTTTTGGGGCTAAAGAAGCCTATCTTCTTAAACCTGGGATCGAGCAGTGTCGCCAGGGATATGACGCTCATCGATTGCAGAGTGGACAGCTTCTCCCTTAACTGTCTCCTCAGACTCTCAGCCATTGCAATGGTCTCTGGACTTTGGACACGTCCCATTTCTTCCTTCACTGTGTGGTGTAGCATTGATAGAAGAGGAATTACTTTTAATCCGGACACTCTGTTCTCTTCTGACAGCTCAACTATGGTGGCATCGTGAACTTTCAGACAATCTGCAATAATGTCATACAGTTCTGATGAGTGGCACAACATCAGTGCGTAGACCTGCCAAAGCTGATCCTACAGTTTCCCTGAGGTCATAAATACATTGGAGCATATGGTATGTGCTGTTCCAGGGTGTATCCACCTCTTGGATCAGCTTCAGTACTGGCCGGCCCATTTGCACCTGCATCTGTGTCAGCCTGTCCTATACATTTTGCCAAGAAAAAGTGATTTGTTTAAGTGTGTGCAGAAACTTAAACAAAACAGCGTCAATTAGAACATTGCAATGAAATAAAGGAATTCACTGTTGCAGTGGTGCTGCTCTTGAAATAGCCCACTATCTTTGTGTGGCGCAAACGAAGCTCCTTCGCACAAGCACCCATATTTGCTGCCTCATTGGTCACAAGGCAAGTAACTTTGTTTGTTATACCTCACTGTGACATCAATTCTGCTTTTACTGTGGCCTATTTGCTTCAGGGAAATGCAGCACCCCAAGAACAACCGAATGCAAAGAGGTGCTTGTGTCTATGAAATGGCATGTCACAGCTAGAGATGCATCAGTGTTGATGGAGGTCCACATATCAGATGTCAAACTAACTGCAGATGCCTTCGACACACTGGCTTTGGCTTTCTCCTTGGCATCCTTATATCTGTCCTCCACCATAGCTTTCAAAGCCTTCAGGAAAGAAGAGAACACTCTTAGAATGACAAATATGGGGGAATTTGGAAAATGCTTCATGTGCTCACATACACATCTGCCTAGTGGGGAAAACATAGGTAGAGTTGAAAGCTTTAACAAGCTGTCTGAACCCTTTGTCCTCCGCAATACTGAAGGGCTGGGAATCCTCAATCACCATATTGACCAAGGCCTCATCCACATAAGTCTTCTTTAATAATGAAAAAAAGAAAAATGCAGTATTTTGGGTTACGTGTCTTGCTCTGGGACACTTTGATATGCAAACTATGGGGGATTGAACTGGCTACCTTGTGGTTGTTGGACGACCACTCATCCCCATGAGCTAGAGCCGTGAAATACAAATGTACCATGTCATTATATGTTTATACCGTCTTATCATTGTATCCTAAAATTGCTTACCTGAGCTTGGTCCACCTAGGTTGGTCTCCTTGTTCTCATGCAGGGTTCTATAATGCCTCAGCATAGATGAAGTGTTATTGTTGTATCCAAGTTTCTTTGAACACAACAGACACTTCATCTTTTAAAATACCAGAAATTTAAAGAAATCCATTAGAACAAGGGATACGCTGTGTTGTCACGTTGATTTACAGTTCATTACAATAGTTATTATTACTATGTGCATACCTTATTAGGAAAGGTCAGCTCAAAATGTTCACAAAATGCGATTGGGGAATCCATTGCGTTTCGCTGCATCTTATATTTCGAATCCCACGCCAAATACAAACCACTTTCTGAATCAGTCACGTGGTACGGCCGGCTCGCGAGGCTTTAAACGTCAACGTACCACATGTTGCTAACTTCCTGTTCATGTTCTACCACATGTTGCTAACTTCCTGTTCCTGTTCATAGTGCATGTCAAAAGATACATCCCAACAGTGGCGGACCGTGGGTTTTAGACCAAGGCCTTCAATGACGTGTGTCCACATCAGGTGCGGACTGAGGAAGAAGAAAAAAAGTGTCCCGGGAGTTCCTGTCTGACCCGCGCGTGTATTGAACACGGCGCTGCCCACTACACGGCGTCATGTGTGGACAGCAGACGCTCACTCTGCTATACGGCCGATTTCTTTGCACTATTACGGGCATGGAGGTCACTCGGTGTGGACCGTGTGAGCTATTTTAGCGGAGCTATTTTAACCGTATAAGCGCCAAGCCCCCCGCGCCTATTCTCGAAAAAAAAGAAAGAAGTAGAAGTAGTGAAGGAGGTTTTTTTTTTTCAGGGGACGTTTCTGAGTCGGGAAGAGCTCACGCAGCGCCTCTCTGACCCGCCCGAACCCGTCGGATTTCCCCGCATCAACAAGAACCACACTTCGTTATAACATGACAAAACAGTCCATGATAATAAAAAAAACAGCACACAACACAACGCCACCACAGATGAAACACAAAAAGCAACTCACCTGATGCTGTTCACTTAAAAACAAAGTCCATCCGCCTGTCCTTATTAACAACGAGTTCAGCAACGCGGTCGTACGGTTTACGGAGCTTCAGTTCCAGCAACAGGCGCCATGGACCGGTGAGGACAGCCGAGCCTCCCTGCCGCGGCCCGGAAACCTCCACGCGTTCTAGGGGCAGAACACATCCGCTCGACAGCAGCAGTCGACGCCCCAAATCCACCACCAAGTCCGCTTATCTACCAAGCGCCAAAACACGCTAAAAAATAAACATGTCACAACTTCTCTAGCTTCCGCCTGAACCAATCCAGCTCCCACTGAGCTCCGCCCTGTTGACACACTGGCCAATCACAGCGCATGTTAATGGTCACGCTGGGCCACTGACCAATCATACGTCCACGCCACCTCGCAGGCCATGCACGTCAAAGAATCCGCCCAGCTTGTCAAACTAACGATCTGATTGGTTGAAGTCCATGACAATCAACCACAACGTCCACTCCCCGTGTACTTTAATCTGCAAAGGTCTGCTTAAACTGCCTTGCTGGCCTAGAGACACAGGAGAGAAAAAATCTGATTGGATGAAAGCTTCTCCTTCAAACCAGCTGCAGTCTGATGGCTGAAGACTGCAGGCTGAGCAACAGAGCTGTACAATGAGAAAATAACCTGATAGGGAAAAATTATTATAATACATGTAGTGTATTTGTGAAAAACAATTAAATTATAAAATAGCTATAACTTTGTGATTCTGTTTAGGCCAGCAGAGAAGGCTTAGGAGGCCCTGACGGCCCACCACTGCATCCCAAGTCTCTAAATTGCATCCCCGTTTCCCTCACTTGCGTCCAAGCGAGGAGAGAAGACGCGAGGAAATATGTTTAAAGAGACATGAGACGTCCTTTCCTCTGAAGCGTCACGTGAAGCGATGTTGGTTTCTGATGACTGCGGCTGACTGACAGCTGACCACATCTGATCAGCTGTCAGTCGCTTTAACTGCTGACGGAGTTTTGTCCGGAGAGTTTTTAGCGAACATTCCAACAAAAATGCACTTAGAATATTAATAAAGACAACGTTATCATGAGTGTCAGAGTGGAGATGTTTTTTCTGTCGTCTTTTACCGTTTAATAAACTGCATTGAGTATTTATATACTGTGATGTGTCCTGCTTATACGCGCAGGATCGATTTATTTATTTATTTATTATTTACGTCGGTATGTTTTGAAATTCTGATTGTGACATCATTATAAAATAACCCACAATATAAATATAGTTTCTCTTCATTACGTGTTGTAAAAAGTGTTTCCTCTCTCCAGCTCTCTCAGATTTTAATTGCATACATAATAAAAGTTATTGAGGGAAAAAACTGATCAAATCTTTGAAGACAGTTGTTTGTGGTCCTTTTGTTGTTCAGACCTACAATAAACATATTTCAACCAGATGGTGAATAAGAAAAAATATATAATATATAACTTGAGTTTAATCTGTGATCGTCTTCACTCTGCTATGAAACTCCAGCAATCAGTCCGCTCTGCTGCTGCAGCGTGCAATCAAATAACAGATGAACAGTGAGTGGGCGTGTCCAGCGTTAAAACACTTCCTGAAGCCTGGTCTCGGGACTCCTCGATCATGACCCCTCCGATTTCCCTCCTCGATCCCCGCTCCTCAGAGCAGAATAAGAGCTTTGGGACGGCCGTCAAGATGGCAGCGCAGAACCACTTCCGGTTCAAGCGAGGAGCGAGGAAACGAAAATTTAGAGACTTGAGATGCACCCATAATAAGGCAAATTAACAACACAACAAAAAAGGGCTTAGGAGGGGGCACCAATTCCCCAGCCCTGGGGGCAGAACAAGCGTGTACTAGCTGTCAGAGTTTGAGGCCCTGCAAACACTCTGTGACACCTAGTTCATACAAGACTGTTCTGTTTGTTGCAGAGGAGGAGCTCCGTCAGGAGGCTCTGGGGCAGGAGGAGGAGCTCCATCAGCAGGCTCTGGGGACGGAAGGGGAGCAGCTGGAGGAGGTCGGCAGGAGGCTGATCCTCAGGGAGGAGCAGCTGTTCAGTCAGGACTCCCCCAGTGAAGAAGAGGAGGACCAGCTGCAGAAAGACTTCGAGGCTCTGAGACTGCAGATGTGGATGGCCGTCGATAAAACCTTCACTACCTCCTCTGGGAACCTGAAGGTCCTGAGGAGTGCTGTGGCCTCCATCTGGCAGCAGGAGGCGCAGGACCAGCGCTGGACCGGCTGTCCGGAGGTCCGGGTCCCGGTGTGGCGTCCTCAGAAGTGTCTCAGCACTCACAACACTCTGCTGCACCACATCGTGGAGTGCAGACTGAAGGAGGCTGCTGAGGACGACTGCAGGGAAACCCGAGGACTGTCTTCTCCTCTGAAGAAACAGGTGAGTCCTCACCGAGCAGGTGTGTCTATGGAGAACTTGTGTTACTGCACCTGTGCAGGTGTGTAGTACAGATCAGTGGTTCTCAACTGGTCTGGCTCAGGGACCCACCATCACCATCCCTGAATGACAAGCCGCGACCCAAATCGAGGAACATTTTCAACTTCTCAAATTTATTTAATGAAAAGATGGTGCATTTTGAACCTGAGATAGTACAGAAAATCTATGCCAACAGCTGGTGGCGATGCTAGAGAGGAAACTATTCCCTTTTACACACAATTAGCTGAATTTGAATTAAAAACCCAAAAGTGCATCTTCAGGACACAAGGTATTACAACATACATAACAATTCTGAATCTTTGGCCATTTTTAAAGAGACTCAACAGCTTTCATGCACAAACAAAAAAGTCCAACAACTAAGAAGTAGTTTCAAAAGACTCAAATTACCTAACTTTAACTGAGAATAGACACTCACTGAATCTATGACAAACACTGTACTATGGAAAAAGTCACTGTCTTGAGGAGCAGCTTTTCCACAAATTAAAAATAAATTAAACAAAAAGTGCAATTCAAAAGGATTCATATATAAGACATTATTGTGATTACCTCATCGGTAGGTATACTGAAAAACATTGTGCTTTACAGAAAATTAAGCAGCACTCAATTCTTCTCATGACCCCCGAGTTTTTTCCTGACATGCAGGCAGCGCCATCAGTTGTGAATTTTATATTCAGTAGGCTGTTTAATTTAATTATCCTAAAAACCCAGAGTCTCCCCCATATCGGGATGGTTTGACCAGTGGCGGGTCGTGCGTTATCGACCAAGGCCTTCAGTGACGTGTGTCCACATCAGGTATGGACTGGGCAGTTACTGTCAGACCAACCCGCGCCGTGTATTGAACACGGCGCGCTGCCATGCGCGTTCATACAGACTGTCATCCGCTCACTCTGCTATACGGATGTTTTTTATGCACTATTACGGGCACGGATGGAGATCACAAGGGGTGTGGACCGACCTGCGGAGCTATTTTAACCACTTAAGATGAGAAAAAAAGACGCTTTATTAACGGTTACTTACTTATTTTTTTAAAACCTCTTTAAAACTCTTCTCACAAGGGTTACGGTATTGTTCTTCTTTTTTTTGTTAGAAAATGAGGCTCTGGGGGCTCGGGGCGCTCGGGACACTCCGTGGAGCAAGCCTCCAACCTCGTCGTTGCTGCGTCTAATCAAGTCCAAATCAACAACCAATCACATTTAGTTATAACAAAACAATCCGACAAAACCGCGGCGCTAAGACAGCAGCTGCTGCACCTTGGCGTGGGGAGAGGCGCGGCCCCAGCCCCGGCTCCTGCTCCTGTTTTATAAAACATTTAAATTTAAACTTTGTGATTCTGTTTAGGCCAGCAAAAAAGGCTTAGCAGGCCCTGACGGACTGCCACTGGGGTTGACCCAACCTGGCACACGCTGCTGAAAACGGAGGGACAAGGGTAAAACAAGGGTAAAACAAGTTGAATAAAAAAGTCCCTTCAAAATAAAACCACAGGGTTGAAAAAAGAAAAAAAAAATTATTATTATATATATATATATTTTTTTCAGGCAAAGGCCCACCAGTTGAGAATCACTGGTATAGATAACTTGTGTTACTAACACGCCTGTGCACATGTGTCGATGGAGAACTTGTGTTACTACACCTGTGCAGGTGTGTAGATAACTTGTGTTACTACACCTGTGCAGGTGTGTAGATAACTTGTGTTAAAACACCCGGGCAGGTTTGTCGTATAGATAACTAGTGTTACTAACACACCTATGCAGGCGTGTAGATAACTTGTGTTACTACACCTGTGCAGGTGTGTCGTATGGGCAGGTGTGTGAAAGAGGACCTGCTCATGGTGGTGAGGACGGTGCAGGACTGTTACCCCCCACAGATGGACATCCTGAACGTGTTTGCTGGACTTTTCCATCAGAACTTCTCTGCTCGGCTGGCGAAACTTGCTGGTTCTGGACTGGAAACGGACGACTGCAGCTACCTGCTGTTCTGGATCAATCACTGCTATCCACAGTGGGTCAAACACACTTCACCTGGGTCTCTGGTGGTCTTCAGAGTCTAAAACAGTCTCGTTAATTCTAGCCAGACGTCAGTCATCTGGATAAATGCCCGCTCCTCTTCAGAAGGGATAATAATTGAGCACTGATACCACAACGTTCTAACAGTACAATGGCAAATAAACTCAGAGGAACCTCTTTTTATTTTTCTGATGAGAAGCAGGAGATGAACATGAACGCATATGAGGAAGTCAATACCGTAGTCATTCACAGCAAACGCATTGCGAATATTCCAACGCAACTTTAACAGCGCCTCCGCTGCGAGACATAAGCGTCGCAAATATATCAGACAAGTTAAATGCGTCAGTGTTGAGAAAATGTATCGGCTGATTTGAAGTGCTTCATCACTCAAATCAATCAGATTATATTTACGAATAAATATATACTTATCAGGATATATGTACTGTATGCACGTATGATAAAACTAATATCACTCCTTCATCAATGAGGAAAGGAGCTGCCTTTTTTGTCCGTGGGAGTGGCCAGCTTATCCAGTGAATTTCAGTAAGCCTGCCCGGGAGCAGGTTTAAATTTTTGGATGTGTTGCTATGGTGATTTATCTAAGCTTGCTTCGAGAAACCGAGAAAGCCTGACCTACGTCATCTTATCCTGACAATCAGCCCGCTAACTCAGTAAGCCAGGTACGAGAAATAGGGCCCTGTATTACTTTTGCTGCAGATGAAACGTATGCTTGTGCTTCTGCTAGGGCTCACCTTTGTCAGCCTATTCAATGTTTGTTATACTTTGAAAATCGCCAGTTGAATTAATGAAAATGATCAACACTGAGATCATTAAGATCATAAGATATTTCATACATATTACCTGTTCTGGTGTGTGCAGGGCTCATCAGGCACAGGCAGGAGCATGATGGAGGTCAGTGGAGGAGGGAGGTGCGCTGCACAAATTTTGTGGCCGAGGAGGAAGGATAGGGAGGACAGAGAGGTTTCTGGATCGGGCTGTGGTTGAGATATCGGAATCATACAATTCTCACTGGGTAGAATTATTTTTCTAATGCCAGGATTGGACTTGCAATCTTAAACTCCGTCTGAGGAACAGCTTCTCACCCTCAGGGAGGAATTTCCTATTATTTGCACTTCTGTCGTCCAACGGAGCCCTGGTTACTCGTCAAAACCCTTCTATCTTAATTCTGTGCCTCTCTGGGTTTTTATTTACTGAGAATTTTCTTCCTAATTAGCCAAATCTTCAGAGGTTTGTTGTAATGTTTTAGCCGGCAGATTTGCCGGTTGACAATATGTCAAATGGTGCCACTTGGTTTTGGTGTGGCCTCTTACCTGGAAGGGCCGTGTGAGGTCTTTGCAACGACCTCAAACGGCCCAATCCACCTTTTAATCTTACCCAGTCACCTGGCTCGACAGATGGCACATTCCCATCAGCTGGCACCTGGTGGGCTCTAGCAACCTGTGTGGAGAGAGCTCAGAGCTTGTCAGATACTTTCCTTTTTCACATCTAAAAACTGGACTTTCCCCTAACTCTCTTTCTGGGCTAGGCATCGGTCTTCCTGTCAATAACTCATGGGGAAATATAAATGTTCTCCCTCCTTTTGAGGATCTCATAGTCATTAGTGCCAGGGCAACTTGGTACCGTGGCATATTTGATCTATTTTAGATTTAATCGTTTGATTAGCTCTCTCGGCTATACCCTGTGATTTTTGGGTGATAAAAAAAAAAAAAAAAAAAAAAGTCTTGTGCAACCTGTGTGGCCTTTTCCGATGTGGTCGAGTTTTGCGCTGTTGTACATCAATGGTCTCCTCCCTCCTTTTTCTGAAACAATACTGCGGATATCATCCCATTCCATTCGAAAACCTCCAGGTGGAACAGGATTGGACAGGAGTGGCTAAATGTGATGCTTGACCTAGCTGTTGTGGCTTCCTGCTCCTGACAGGAGGTCCTTCTTCTTGCTCCCAGGCTTTGGCTGGCCACTGATGGGCCTGGGGGGGGGCTTCTTCTCTGGACCCTCCTCCACTTCTGGGTGGGCCTCCATTTCCCCTTCCTCCTTTAGGTGCACTATAACAACCTCTAGCCCAGTGTCCATATTTCCCACAGTTACCTGTGTCAAATAGTTTGCCTTTATTGAAAAAGGACCTCAATCAGACGGTGTTTTAAAATATTTTTTTTAACGCTAATAATCTATTACCTCTTCAAATCACCTTCTCGCTACTCACATCTAGATTTTCCTATACCTATGCAGAATTTGGTTTGTAAACAACAGGTTTCTGTTTTACCTTTTTTTAGTCGTGGCCACTATGAGTAGAGAGGAGGGGACCAGAAGGATGGCAGAGAAAAGATCGGTTCTTTCGTCCAAATCGCTACTCTTCGGTCCCAAAACACCACAAAGACACGTTCGGGGTCACCAACCAGGTTGTTATGTTCTAAATAAAAAAGAAATAGTTCTGGATTCAGTAAGTTATAATAAAACAGATTAAATAGAAAGTTGATGGTACAGTGTACACAAGGGTGCACAAAAACACAGCATCCACAGACCACCGAATATCTAACGGCAGTTAACTGTCTAGCCTTCAAATTATGCACCCCGATCGGTGTAAAACATTTGATATCAATATAACGGGCGTTGTCGTCTCTCATTGACTTAATATTACAACGTGCAATTGGTTATAAGTTTAACAGAGGTGGAGGCAGCATTCGGGTTGGTTCAGAGGTGGCACCTCAGCACGCTTTGCTTCCTGGTACTTGACGTCATCTCTCCACCCCTCTGTGTAACTGAGCGAGTTGTTTTTCTGTATCAATGGGTACCTGGCACGGCACCCATTTTGAGAAGAACTATGAGCTCATCTTGATTTCACATTCCTGGCCTACCTACAACATCTCCTCTGTGAACACACTAACTAAACCAACTGTGACTTTGCCCATGATACGAATACACAATTTCATAAGGTTCACTCCCCCTTATTGTTTATATTTTTTCTTAAGTATCATATTTTGCACATGGACATTCCTTATTTACAGTGTAAGGCATAGTACATTATTATAAATCTACAACAGGTATGAGTACAATAAATACAATACACATAGTAATAATACAGTATATAATGCTCTCTCTCTATATATATATATATATATATTATGTACAGTATACTACAGTCAGACTTTACCAGATCTCCTTACAGAAAACTCCCTGATCTGGGTGCAGTTCTACCTGTAGAGTCTCAGGTGTTGTTATGCCCAGTCCTTCTGGGTAGTTCTGTGTTCACTGTCTGTTTCTGTTGTGTTGTCTGTCACTCACCTTGTCTCTCTTCCAGAGTCCTCCCTCCTCATGTGCCGCCCTCCTATGTGATTGCAAGCTCCGCCCTCATTGTTTCCACCTGTGTCTCGTTCCCCTGCAGAGGTGTCAAAAGCGTTTTACTTAAGTAAAAGTACTGGTTTAAAAACTACTTAAAAGTATAAAAGTAAAAGTAATGTAAGGGGAATGTATTTTTTTCCATTAAGGACAAACTCTTAAGCCGCGTCTCAGGGGCCTATAGTGCACTACCCCACCTCCCCCAAAACAATTATTTTTCTAAAGGCCATAATGACTATAATGTTTTAAAATGTTATGTTGAAAAATGTGGGATGCACTAGGCTACCCGTTTCAGCTGCATATATGTCCATTTAAAATGATCACATTTTATTACAATGCAAATACATTAAAGTACCATATGTGTACTGAGCATTAACATGCGTTTCATGGCGCGGAAGACATGATAACTAGTTGCCTATAAGTATTGTAATAGTGCAAAATAGGCGGCGGCGGTGGCGGCGACTCCGACACAAACACTTAAAGCTGTGGTTCTCAAACTTTTTCTGTAAATAACATAATTGTGTGACTCATCTGTGCTTTTATAAGTAACAGAATAAAGAAAATTGCAATCACTTTCAAGTAAATCAGATTGCCCCATCAGACAATGTTTTGTGTAAGTTCTATCTGTGCAAAAAATTACTCATATTTAGTTACTACTAACAATAAGCTTTTAATTTTTTTTGCCAAACAGAATGAGTGCAGATATGTGATCCATCAGGCTGTATCAGTATTATCGCCTGCAGTGAATTGCTTTCCTCGACACATGTTATAAACGGGGTTGTAGATTTGATACGGCCTCTCTCAATTCATGCTCAATATTGAGCTTAGATCTGTTTTTTTATTTTGAGTAACGCAACAGCAGGAAAAGACAAGCTCACGGAGCTCACGGCGTCGCGTCAAATCGCGCATGCGCAAGCGTAGCCTGTTAACGGGCTACCGTAACCATTTACCCGAAAGTACAGGCATTTGTCCATGTATTTATTAATGACTTTGTTTTATATCCATGTACTTTGTACTTTTGTAATATGTGAAGCCAGCAGCTCATTGTTGGTAGAAGACACGAGCACTTTGTCTCGTTTCACCTGGAGCAGAGAGCTGCTCCGGGTTCAGAGAGCTGCTCCGGGTTCAGAGAGCTGCTCCGGTGCGAGGAGAACTCCGGTTGCTCCTCACATGAGAGCTGCTGTTGCATCTTCACCATGGGAGCGTTTAACACGCAGATATAGCGGTCTACTTTTCACGTGACATATTTTTCGACGCTCTCTGTCCGCTGGTGTGTGTGCTCACCGCTCACCTGTGTGCGCGCGCACGTATCTGTGGGCAACAGGGCGGAGAGGTTTTTTGTGTGTGTTTTTGAACGATGACAAGCCGGAGTGAAAACAAACCAAAATGAAATAGAAACGAGGCTATTTTTAAAATGTAGGGAGTAGAAAGTACAGATTTTTGCGTGAAAATGTAAGGAGTAGAAGTAAAAAGTCGTCTGAAAAATAAATACTCCAGTAAAGTATAGATACCCAAAAATTCTACTTAAGTAAGGTAACGAAGTATTTGTACTTCGTTACTTGACACCTCTGTTCCCCTGTGTATTTAGTCTGTGTCAACTCCTTGTCCTTGAAACCAACTACCTCGCCTTCTGTCTGCTTGTGCATCCTGCTCACTGTGGTCCTGTTCTGTAACAGGTGTGTTGGTTTCCTCCGGCAGGGACATACTGAATCATGAAGACCTGCAGGGGAAGATCAAGACGGCCTGTCTGGGTTCTCTGCTGCTGCAGAACCACCTGGACCGCCTGGAGGATCAGTACCTGACCCACAAGGAGGTAAAGACCAACAGGTTCTGGTCATAACAGTTTGTTCTGTTCAAATGTGAAGATGTGTTACCTGAAAGGAGTTGAAGTGTATGCTAAAGAATACAAATGTTTTCTTTCCTTCAGGACAAAGTGAAGTTGTGGCTGAATGCAGCTCTGAAGAAAGAAGAGGAGAGCTGGCTGAGCGGCCAGAAACCAGAACTCATCGACCAGTTCTACTTCAGTCCACTGGCTATCGATGTCATACAGGTTAGCCGTGTCCAGGTAGTGGTGTGTGTCCATGTAGTGGTGTTTGTGTCCAGGTAGTGGTGTGTGTGTCCAGGTACCTGTACACGTGTTTGTGTCCAGGTAGCGGTGTGTGTGTGTCCAGGTACCTGGACATGTCTCTGTGTTTGTGTGTCCAGGTGATGAACGGCTCCCTGACCGACTTCAGCTGTGTGATCAGAGACCAGAGCAAAGCTCAGAGGATCACAGCTCACCTGGACAGCTTCCTCTGCAGGTAAAGGGTTAAGGGGCTGCTGGATACAGGTGTGATGGAACATTAAATGCATAAATAAGCTGTCTGTGTTTCAGCTATCAGACCAGTGTGGAGAAGTTCGTGAAGGGAGACCACGGTAACGCTGGCTCCGTGATCAAAGCTCAGCTGGTCTGTGAGCAGCAGCTCAGGTACGGCGTCACACCGGTCACACCTGCAGTTACACATCACTGACTTCCTGAAGCATTCTGTGAAGTGTAGGAGGTCAAAAAGGGAAAAGGGGGGAACTGATTGGTCACTGTTTTCCTGCTCTGTTGCTGATTGGTTCTCAGGGATTACATCACACGTCAAACAGGAAGTCTGTCAGAGCAGCAGAGACGGCGCTGTCTGGACACTCTGTCAGCTCTGAAGGATTGTGGGTACAGGTGTTTCACCTCTCCCATCCACACCCAGTTGAAGGTACAAGTGAACCTCTTCCTCATCTGATCTAACAAAGAGGAGCTAATATCACTTTTAGAGACTCAAGCTATGATACTGCGGCTCCATATGAATAGATTAATCACGTCTCATAAGAATGATTATATTGATCATAATAATGATAAGAACAATGATGATAATTGTAGGAGCTATTTATTAATATTATACATTATATGTATTCACAAGTAGGATTGTTTAATTATAGTTGGTCTTTGATTTGTTAATTGGGTAATTCTGTGGGCACCTGGTGTACTTAATGGAGTCGGCGAGTGCAGGACAGGGATGCACCTGGATAGGCTTATGATTTTTATTTTTTAACCAGCACAGCGTCGGATCACGAGGGAGAGACAACATGGGGGGTTTGTTCGTTTGCTTGTTTTTGTTCCTCTTAACATTCCTGTAAAATTTGACGAAAAACGCCTATGCAGGTATACCCAAAGTAAATTGCAAGCTGTACTTGAACTATTTGGAGTAAATGCATGGTCTTGGTCTCTTTTGAAAGGTAACAATCTGAATCTTTTTTCCCTCAATATTCAGAATCACTTTAAGTGCTGCTGACACTGATATATGAGTTTACACACTAAAGTATAAGGTTTTTATTTCCGCCTGAACATTTCTTTATAAATAGATGCCTGTAGATGACTATAAATGGGACTTATGGACTGGAAAACACAATGGAACCATAGCCTGAAACCTTTTCTAGTCTAAGTAAAAAGCAGATAACAATATCACAGAAAATGAATATTTTACACATGTTTTTCTAATGAAATGTCTAGACGTTTTTCCATTTTGAGACTGCAAATATTCATGATATATACCTATTAAAAAGGCTTATAGAGGTACTATTCATATTTACTACCAGTATTGCTGACACAGAGAAAATGAAGTATAAATGCATTTTTATGCTAATTCAATGACAGACTGAGTATCTGTGAGCAGCTGTCTGTTCTGGTGAAGGCTGTTGGAATCAGCTCCACTTCCTGGTATTCGTTTTTTTTTAGGCAATTTCATTGGCTGTACGAAACGCCTGTCATCTGAACTGTAAGACGTGACAGGCTTGAGCCGCGTAAGAAAATAGAGCCTGAGCCTGAACTTCAACGTAGCTTCTGGTTGGGTAATGTAGCCTGTCAGTCAGGACATGATGCTCCTATTGGTTCAAGTGGGGATCCAATAGAAAGCTTAGATTTCGGCGGTCATTTTGGTGCCGAGTTTGTAGCTGTGCTCTCATGCAAACTTTCTCTAAAATTAATTATTTTTTCTTTCATATCTTCCAGCTGATATGAAATGATGCAACGCCAGATGGTGGATATTTATGGATGTAATCACGTGTTTTGGACTAAATCTTTTATGGGATTTATCTTTATTGGACCTTTACGACGTAACAATGCCGTTTTTGTTGGAATATTATGGATTTATGGATCAATAGGAGGCGTCATCGGGGAGTTGCCTGGATTTTGCGTTTGTTGTTGTCTGGCAAAAGTCTTGTTTGTAGCTGCTGTGTTGGTCTGATCTTGAAACGGATTACACAGCTAGAATCACAAGAAACGTAGGTTTCCATACACATGTGGCACTCGTAAAGAACTCGTATATACCCCCGTATATAAATAGGGGGTACAGTGTACAATAGAATGTCCAGTAATGGATGCCCGCCGGACCGCAGAATGTTAACAGGTTAAATATCAGTGAAATCTGATTCCTGCATGGACCCTGCGTTATTTTACAAAACCTACGGTGCATCAGTGTCTTATTTTATTCACGGGACAAATGGCCACTACAATAGCAACAATGATAATGATAAGCCACGCCTATGGAACAGTCTTCCTGACCACCTAAGGGCAACTCTGACACTGAACTCTTTTGACTGGCCTAAAAAACTTTTTATTCAGGAAGGCATTTTTTTACCATGTGTTGATTCATTGTCAGCTATTCATTATTTTTATTTTTTATTAGGGATTGCTTTAACTATGTTTTTATTTGTTTTACAATATATTGGCTCTGTGGCACAAAGTGCGTTTAAAAATGAAATTTATTATGATTATACTAATGGACGCTGTGTTCAGGTGTGTCTCCGTCAGCTGTGGACGCCTGTATGGCTGGACGGGTCACTTCCTGTCGTTGACTCTCTGCTGGACTACCTGAACCACCAGCTGACGCTCCTGACTGACCTGAAACCAGCATGCAGACAGGTGAGACAGTTTACCTGTCTTTATGTCTGACCACCTGTCTGTCTGCAGTCCCTGCTGTGTGTCCTCCATCAGGACCTGGTGCTTCAGTATGTGAAGAGGATGATGAAGTCCAGGATTAAGAGCAGAGAACAG
Organism: Taurulus bubalis; assembly: GCF_910589615.1. NCBI lineage: Eukaryota > Metazoa > Chordata > Actinopteri > Perciformes > Cottidae > Taurulus > Taurulus bubalis. The sequence goes on along the minus strand of NC_136591.1, from coordinate 16,810,831 downwards.
CAGGTGGGCGGAGCTCAGAGGATGAATGAAGACGCTCGAAAAATCACTGACTTCTTCAGCGAGGGGGTGAGTCCACCTGGGGTCCTGGTCTGGGTCTCCTGGTCTTTCCTGGTCTGAGTCTCCTGCAGTACTGCGGTCATTCTAGTGTACTACTGCAGAGACACACACACACCCTCTGATTGAAGGACGGCCCTGCTCACACAGTACTGCAGTATAAAAGTACTGAAGTAGTAGTATACTATGCTTGCAGTACTGCAATAGTTCAATTCAGTTTATTTTGTATAGCCCAAAATCACAAATGCAAACTTGCCTCGAAGGGCTTTACAGTCTGTACACATAACATCCCTGTCCCAGAACCATGGATCAGGAGAAACTCCCCAAATGAAGATGGTAAAAACCCTTTCACAGGGGAAAAAAGGGAAGAAACCTGAGGGAGAGCAGCAGGAGGAGAGAGGGGCTTGGTGTATTCTAAGATATCCCCTAGCAGTCTAGGCCTATAGCAGGATATCTAGGGGCTGGACCAGGGCAAACCTGAGCCAGCCCTAACTCTAAGCGCTAACGTTTTATACTAGGATGCTCAAAGTACTGCAGTAGTACTAGTAATACTACAGTAGTAGTACACTAGGATGCTCAAAGTACGCCATCTCTGTTCTCAGGGCTGCAGCGGGTCTCTGTGGCTTGGTGAGGTTCTCTGCAGCCTCGCTGAGGTTCTCCGTCTGCAGGATCCTGGAAGTGTTCAACTGGAGCTCGTCAGTCTGGCCAGAAGGTTCCCCGACCTCCGGTACAGAGAGAACCAGAGTGTACTCATTTGTCTGTCTGTATGCATATATTCATGTGTCTATGCATTTTAGTATGTATGTAACACATGGTTGCCATAGAGACGGCAGGTGCAATTTATCTCAACTTTATGTTTATAAACACTTTACTATATTCACCACACCTGTCCACCAGCTGATTTATTGACCACAACTCATGTCTGCCTAACCCCAGTGATGCTCACGTGTCAGCGCTGCTGTCTCTGAAAACCGGCCCATCAGCTGCTGACGTTCGCTCCATCAGGCGGAGTGTGGAGGAGAACCGCCTCCTTGGTGCTGCCACCAATGAGAGGCCTCCATTCTTCTCCAGGGTCAAAGTCCAATGGATCAATAAAAAGCTCCACCAGCTGGGGCTGAAGGCTTAAATAGTTCCAGTATGTGGTTTAGGTTGTAATCGTGACTTTATTTGATATGGCATTAGAATTGTAACTTACATTTAGGCACAAAAACTAGATGCACTGATTGTTGCGAAACATCTACAACACCTGTTTTTTTTTTTGTGTGTTTTAAAAAATAGAAATACGTACAAGTGTTTACAGCGATGTTCGGTGTGTGGATAATGTTGTTTCTCTTTTAGCCATGATGTAATGCCTCTATTAAAAACATAAAAATCCTGTTGCCTTTTCATTTCTGTTGGTAGACAGTTAGACTCCAGTCTGATATGGGGTTCCTCATGGGCCTCCCCGGGTCCTAAGGTCAGAGAACGTGGTCCTAACTATACTGGTGCAGTGTGGAACCAGTTGTGAGCCTCTGAATGTAACATGTGCTTCCTGTCACCTGACTCGGTGAAGAGTCAGGTGACCTCAAACCACCTGACTGGTTAACATCGCTTCTGCTGCCAGAGAATCTAACACAGACTTGTGTTCCGTTTCGCTCCAGACTATCATCTCACATCATGAAATACTCAGAAGCTCTGTAAAGTCTCAAAGTGACACCTCACTCTTTAGCTCCTGCTGGTCATGTGACCTCTCTGAGATCTCACCGTTTAGCTCCTGCTGGTCATGTGACCTCTCTGAGATCTCACCGTTTAGCTCCTGCTGGTCATGTGACCTCTCTGAGATCTCACCCTTTAGCTCCTGCTGGTCATGTGACCTCACTGAGATCTCACCCTTTTGTGAGCAGCAGGATATATATAAAGACTAGCGTGCTGTGTGACACGAAACACTTCCTTCGTTTCAGAATGGACTATCGGAATTGAATTACTTTTTTGCCTCGGTGCAAACTCTCTAATGCTGTGTTACCACGCGTCGGGCCTAACACCCTTAAACAGTACATTATTGACGATACGGTACTGCCTCTCGTACCTTTTTGCTTAATTATCAGTTACCCACATGTGTGACATTAGTGCCCTCTGCTGGGCCCCTGCAGACTTGAGTGGTGCACCCCGTATACTCGTCCCAGTCTACAGCACGTTACCTCCGTGTTCTGGAGCTCCTTATGATATGAAGAGGTGTGTGTGTTACTTCCGTGTCACAGGAGCTGTTTGATTGAAGCCAATAAAACATCAAGTCTGCCTGACTGAATAATGCACAACACAAGAAAGAGTACACAATAAATGATATATACACACGCACACACACTTTAGCTCAGGGGTCACCAACCTTTTTGAAACTGAGAGCTACTTCAAGGGTTCAAAAAACGAAGGGCTACTTGTTTGATACAAACTTCCTGAACAAAGTTGCACAGATCACCTTTTAATAATATTAATATATGTGAAGTGACTGTCTGATCACATATCAATGTTAATTATTCCTCACAATAATTATTTCCACGACAATGATGGTAGGGGAAAAAAAAAGTGTTATCACTTTGTTAGAAAAATGAAAATAAAGTTATATCCGTAGAAAAAATAACTAATATTTAGCTTTAATGACAACCACAAAGTGTGCAGGCTTTGTCACTGCAGTGTTTTTCAGGCTTTTGGAAGGGTATTTCCAGAGCCTCGATATGCATCAGAAACATCATTTATGGAGCTGCGCAGGCTCTGTCCTGACAGAAATGGTCAGAGTTCATATATACAAAATGTTATATTAAATATTGCCATTTTAAAATCTTTAATTGAAGCGTTTTTGATACATTTGATTTTTTTTACTTGTTCTATTTTTAGAACATGCCTGGGCACCGTGTTGGCTACCCCTGCTTTAGCTAGATATACATTGTCATGCATCTGCTGCTGAGTGCAGAATGAAGACAGGTGAGCAGCGTTTAGTCGGGGCCACACAGACTTTATTACATATGTCCGGCTCTAAACGTCCCGCTGCTTCAGGGCGGTTTCTGATTGGTTACGGTGAGGGACTTAGGGGGAGGGGTCAGAGGTCAGAGTGACAGGTCACTTCTGCTCAGGGATGATGTCATCGATGGCCTCTTCGGCCTCCAGCTTCTTCTCCATTTCCACCAGCAGCTTGACTCCGTCCACCACCATCTGCACCAACTCTACCTCGGAGAAGCCCAGGCGGTCCGCGTTGGAGATGTCAAAGACTCCGCCCACCGCCGCCGTGTCCACGCCCCCTGCAGACAGGAAGTGATGTCACTCAAAACTAGTTTCTCATCTGAATATTGTTTAACAGCATGAATTGGATCCATATGGTTCCACGTTGTGAACTTTAAATCAGTTCAGTTCCAACAAACATAAACCAGAATTAATTTCTACGTTTTATTGCCCACAGAAACACCCGTCTGTCTACCTGTCTGCCTCTCCACCCGTCTGTCTGTGTGTGTGTGTGTGTGTGTGTGTGTGTGTGTGTGTGTGTGTGTGTGTGTGTGTGTGTGTGTGTGTGTGTGTGTGTGTGTGTGTGTGTGTGTCTCTCTCCACCCGCCCGTGTGTGTGTCTCTCTCCACCCGCCCGTGTGTCTCTCTCCACCCGCCCGTGTGTCCGCCCGTGTGTCTGTCTGCCTCACCTGTGCCCCTCTTCTGCAGCCTCAGCCTCTTCAGGATGTCCCCAAACCGGCCGTGCTTGCTGACATTGGGCAGCTTGACGTGGACGCCGGCCCTCAGGCCGGTCCCCAGGTTGGAGGGACAGGTGAGCACGTAGCCCAGGTGCTCGTTCCACATGAACTCATGACTCCGCTCCTTAAACAAGCCCTCGATCTGCAGAGAGAGAGAGAGACAGGTGGTCAGGTGGCGAGCGGCGGGCACACGGCGCTCTGGACAGGAAGTGGCGTGCAGGTGTCCACCTTGGTGAGGCCGCTGCAGAAGCGGTTGAACACCTCCTTCATGTCGCCTCCCTTCTGCATGCTGATGACTCGCAGGTGGTCCTCCTCGTTCACCCAGACCAGAAAGGTCTTGTTGTCGTTGTGCCTGCAGGCGAGAGCCGAGGGTTAGTCGCCCTGCGAGAGAAAGAGTCACCTGTCCAGGTGCATCGGTACTGACCAGATGCCGCGGCCGTCAGGCCAGTCGCGGGCCATGCCGGACGCCAGCAGCAGCGGGGAGACGGGCTTGTCGAACAGGAAGTGGTCATCGATCAGTTGCTGCTGCTCCTCCTCCGTCATGTTCTTAAGAGCGTAGTACTTCCCCTTTAAGTCCCCGTCCAGAAGGTCCAGACCTGCAGGTCAGAGGTCACAGGTGAGTCCAGGTGGTCAACATTCACCTTCAACTGAATGATGATGACCCTTCAGTCAAAGCCAAGCAGGCCAGCTGAGCAGGAGGAGGACGAGAGGATTCTTATTCACATTCACAGTCACAGGCTGCACAACCAGCTGAGCTCCCAGTAAACCACAAAAACACACTTTATTCACAACCGATGCAAAATAAAAACATTTCATTCTGTCTGTATATATAATATTGTTGTGGATTCTTACTGTTTATGAATATTACTTGTTTTCACTATGACTCTTGTGTGCACTTTACCCGTCTGTTGTAATCCTGCAAATGTAATAATGGATTATCTCATTTTATATTCATAATAATATCAATGTCGATATTATTACCATTTGTATATTAACTATCTCTCAGACATCTAGACGTTTTTGATTCAATATATATTTATATATACACACGTATGTAAAAAGGTGGATGGACTTCAGGGGGCGGTAGAGAGTCTGCTGGTTTCAGCCGGTCCGGTTCCCTCTAGTCTCATCTGAATGTGAACCAGGTCTCAGATCCTCCTTCAGGGCTCAACGTGTGAGGATCACTGAGGCATGCTGGGAAAACATCTAAATACAGATCCCATCTCAATAAAAGCCGACGGATTAAGAGTTTATCTGGACCACTGCAGGACTAATGAAGGACTCGGCCATCACGCCATCAGAGAGCTGATCCACAGCCGGACTCAAAGACCGCTTACTTGCTTTATTCTGGAGCTTTCCTCTCAGACTACAGTGGGACATCAATAGGATATTTATTCTTTAGTCTTTGTGACTTTTGACCTCCACAATCTGATCAGTCCATAGTCCAGATGGTGGTGGTGGTGATGATCAACAGACAAACTAATAATAAAACCTAAATGGGAAATAAAATCCCCCTGAGTGAATATTTGTTTAGACTTCCAAAACAGGAAGTGATGTCATACTTTCCAGGGAGAGGTTTTCGATGGCTCGGCGTTCTCCGCGGCTGCAGTGTGGCGGCAGACAGAAGCCGCGGATACTCCGTCCTGTCCGCACCCGAGAGCTCAGAACGTAGTCTGGATCCAGATCGTCTCCCCCCTGAAACAAAGTAGACCACAAGTAGATCAGAAGAGACCAACGGCTAAACAGAACTGACTCTACGTCCAGGTTTTCAGGGTTCAGGGTGGGTGGTTGTTGTTTACCTGCAGGTTGTCGGGGTTCAGGTCCGTCTTGTGTTTGTCTGATGGTTTGTATCCTCCATGGCGGTCCTCGATCACCGGGTCTAGCAGCTCTTTGAAGACCTCGTAGGTCTCCTCGTCTCCGGCCACGCAGCCCACCGTCATGATGAACGGGTGACCTGCAGGGACACAAGATGGCCGATTGTTTCCTGTTCATCACCAACTTTTTAGCTGAACTCTTCAACGAGCGATACACTTGTTTGTTTTATTTTGGAGGGAATACAACTTTAACGTCTCTTGTAATTTGGGTTTTGTTGTTTTTGCTTTCTCCATTTAGTGATTTGATTTATTTTTTGTATGTTGCTAAATAAATGAAGTTGGGTTTGATGAGGAGAATCAGGAGAGAGGGTGAACTCACAACGTCCCTGTGAGGGAATTAATCTGATGTAACGAGTCAATCCAATTAAGAAGTTATCAAGCAGCTGAAGGGTTAGGGTTAGAACACAGTCTCAGTGTGAAGGGTTAGAACACAGCCTCTCTGTGCGAAGGTGACTAACACCAGGTGTAAGTAACTCAATATGTGTTCTAAAATTAGAAACTGTTTGTCATACAATGTTGTTGTTTTTGTTGCATGTGTTGTGTCTGCAGTAAGAAAAAAATATTTGGTTTCCTGTTTTGAGATATGGTGCTTTTATTTTGAAGGCAGAAAAACGTAGTTTGAAACGGAAGTCATAGTGCGCCGTTTAACGGCTAAAAGTTAAGGTTTTAACGGTCAACTTTAATGGAAAAATAAACGGTATCAGCACTCCCCGAAGAGGCACAAGTTCTTGCGTTGGTTTGTGTAATGAATAAAAGACATTTGAAAATCATCAGTCAAAGTCCAGGACCATCTGTCAGAGGGGTACACTACACCAGGAGCTGCCAGCCTGGGGAAGTGCAGCACCTGGTCCGGTATAGGTCACGACGTATGTGATGGGTTACCTGGTCTGGGATTAGAACCGGGGATAGGTGTAACCTGGTCTGGAGGGGTGTAACCTGGTCCAGGATGCTACATTGTATATTGGGTTGTAACCTGGTCCAGGATGCTACATTGTCTATTGGGGTGTAAACTGGGTACCTGGGTTGTCGATGCCGGTCTGGATGACGTCATCCACGGTGAACCCGCTGGGCGTCTCCTTGTCCCTCAAGCTCTCGTAAATCTCGGGTGTGAGCACCTTGGCCATGTGGTTGTTGTGCTGGCTGAGGTCGGGGTACTCCTGGTCCGATGAGTAGTTCATCTTCAGCTGGTTGTGGGTGTTCCCAAAAGGCATGATGACGTCCGGCTGCTGACCTGGGAACAGTTTACACTAGTAAGCTTTTGACGTCGGGTTATTAACAAAATAACTTGCATATTAACTGGTTATTAACAGTTTGGTTATTACAGAATAACTTGCTTATTAGCAGTTTAACTGGATTTCTGTATTTTCAAACGGCAAAATACTTTATTACTAATTCTAGTGAATATGTAAACTATTCATAATAGCATTATTACCAATAATTATATTAAGAATAATGAAATGTTTCAATTTTCATCCTAAAATGTAAAGATGTGAAAAGAAAAGTAAAGAGATAACTGGAAGTGTGTGTGTGTGTGTGTGTGTGTGTGTGTGTGTGTGTGTGTGTGTGTGTGTGTGTGTGTAGGGGGGGGGAGGGGAGAGGGGTTTCAGCCCGGATCAGGACCTGGATCAGGACCTGAAAGGGATCAGTGCGGGTCTAACCCGGGACTCTGCTGGAGGCCGCGCAGTGACGCAGCACTAGCCGGGATTAACCCCTCAAACGCCGGCCTGCGCCGCTCGACACCCCGGTCACCTTCAACCGGCTCTGCCGTTAATACCGACCTGAGCATGCGCAGTTCGTTAAAGATGATAAAGGTTTGATGGAGAAAATAAAAAGATGAGAAGGGATTTAAGGTGGAATTATTTAAATTAACATCATGACGTCATCACCACCATGTATGAGCATTACATTAAAGTCATTCAATTAAAATAACTGCGCACCTGCAGACAGACGGGCTGCAAGGTCGTTAGGATGCAGAGCGACAGACAGGCTGCAGACAGACAGACGGACTGCAGACAGACGGGCTGCAGACAGACAGACGGGCTGCACACAGACAGACAGGCTGCACATAGACGGGCTCTGTGCAGATCAGCAGCATGCTAAACAAGCAGTCCACATCCAGCGACCCGTCTGTCTGCAGCCTGTCTGTCTGCAGCCTCCTTTGTTCCGTGAACCGAGCAGCACTCTGAGACCCTCGGAGGTGTCTGGTGCCCGCAGAGCGCGACCCTGTCCCCGGGAGAACCGGCACCCGGTCCCCGGGCGCATTGATGAGGCATCGGCTGTGATTGGTCGGTCTGGGTGCTCTTACCTGTTCAGTCTGATGTGAAGTGGTCTGGAGCGGATCCGGTTCTGCTGCTGCTGCGGATTAAAGCTTTTTATACCCGCCCCCCGCTACTGATTGGCTCCTATTTACGGTCCATTCATTCCATTGGACAGAGAGCCCTCTGGAGGTCATGTGGTCCCCCCCCCCCCCCCCCCCTCCCCCCCCCCCTCTCTCTCTCTCTCTCTCTCTCTCTCTCTCTCTCTCTCTCTGTAATAACAGTAGGACATACTAGTGTCTGTGGTTATTAGTTTAGTGTCTGTAATAACAGTAGGACATACTAGTGTCTGTGGTTATTAGTTTAGTGTCTGTAATATCAGTAGGGCATACTAGTATCTGTGGTTAGTTCAGTGTCTGCAATAACAGTAGGACATACTAGTGTCTGTGGTTTGTTCAGGGGGAGGGTGACAAAGCACTTTCTCCTACAGCTTTAAATTATTTAACACCCACAGGAGGGTGTGTGTGTGTGTGTGTGTGTGTGTGTGTGTGTGTGTGTGTGTGTGTGTGTGTGTGTGTGTGTGTGTGTGTGTGTGTTTCTTATTAATTTGACTGTTTTATGTCTTTAAATTGTCTCTGACTACTGGGCTCACTACTGGGGATCTAAAGGGACCCATTGGACCCTACTGGTATCCAGTGGGATCTAAAGGGACCCAGTTGGATCTAAAGGGACCCAATGGGAGCCACTGGTATCAGATTTAACAGATGACTTGCTGTAAATGGATCTGTATTGCCATCAGATCCCCTGGTCTCGTTTGACCTCTATCAGGGTCACTCGGTGGTTGTGAGGTTTCATGTCTCTCTTGAGCTGCCGTCAGTCCTCCTGAAAGCTGCAGATTACGTAATCCTCTGTTGGATTAAAGCGCTCAGATCACCACAGGCTCCGCCCCCTCATGACACACCCTAACTGAATGAGTTTTACAGTGATGGTGAGATTCGGTGGAGGACCGGCCGACTCAAGACTGCTTTCAATAAACAGCACACAAGGAGATCTAATGGGACCTACCGACGTCAGCAAACACAACCCATGATTTAATATTGTAGTTTATCTACTCGTGTTGTGTTTAGGTGTCTTTCTGCTGGTTCGGACTCTGTACACTGTATGATAATGAGATGGGCGGGCCCATGTGTGTCCCGGCTACTGATTTGTCGAGAGTAATTGAATGACCTCCCCAACAGAACTGTCAATCATTCTAAGACTGACAGCAGCGTCCAATTCCATTGAAAGCTAGGTGGTGGGCGGGGCTTCACTTTGACTGGATCTTATTGATTAGTATTCACATTATATAAATCATTTAGTTATTTCTTGTGACATTATAGTCAAATATTATTAATATTATAATAATTGTAATAATATAGTAATTTCATTGTAAATAATGATTATTATTGCAAGACTCATATTTTACTATCGTAATATCATAGAAAATATGTATTAATATTAGAAGGATAATATGTTTGTATAGTAATATCATAGTAAATATGTATTAATAATAGAAAAACAAATTGTAAATATTAAATGTGTATTTCTATGCGAAGATTAATGTAGTACTATTATAGGAAATATGAATTAGTATAAAAGACAAATATTTCAATATAGTAATATTATAGGAAATATTGATTAATATTTTTGATATTGGGATTTATAGTGACTAATACTGAATCAATAATCCTGATGCTCAGAGCTGATGACATCACTATTTTCATTAAATCTGCAGAGTTGTTGATCCGTTGATCTGAATTTTAAATAAAGTTTTGTGTGATTGAACAAAGCAGCATTCATTGTCTCCATGTTCGTTTGGCCGCCGAGCCTCCTGGCAGCAGGACTGGTTGCCAAGCAACCGGCAGCCGACGGCCATGACTGCTTTGTCCTCAAGAGGCTGAGAGGACGCTTGTTTCCACTTTCTGCTTCAACCACAGAACAAGAGAGGAGGCTTGTTTTCACTTCCTGTTTCAAAGCACAGGAACAAGAGCTGAGGACATTGTGGTTCCACAACATGAAACTCGTTCTGCTGTTGACAAGTTTTCACTTCACTGATACTTTCTGTGTACTTTCTGTGTATTTCAGATGATTCTGAAGTTTACTGTTGTTGTTATTAACCAGATGGCCAGAAAGAAACAGGAAGGAGCTGTTGTTGCACAGTAGAAGTCCCAAAAAATAGGAAAACGTCATGACCTAAATGCAGCACGAGAAGCTGTGTCAAACTAAAACATGAATGAGATTCAGAGCTCATTGAATATTAAATATTCAATCAAATATTAATTATGCTTCGACTCCACCGATGGCGACGAGCCATAATGAAAGATATTACTATCGACAAAGACATCAAAGACTTCAGCGGTGGAATTACAACTTCCTGTCTGTCTGTCGATCTGACAGACAGACAGACAGACTGCCACTACCTCTACTACAACTACTATACTACAGAGACACACTGGTCCCTGTCCGAGGTGCTGAAATTCTGATACTAATACTACTGTCACTACTTCTACTATAACGACTATACCATGGTCCTAGAGGCACCAGATTATTCTGCTCCTCTCCTCTCCCGTTATGTAACACCGCTTCCTCTTCCTCTTCAGCGTTGTCTTCATCTGAACAGCCAGTGCATGTGTGTGCATCTGCGCGTGCGTGCGCACGTTTGTGCACGTGTGTTGGTCGCCGTGGTGAGGAGGACTAAACAAGGTCAGATTTTAAAAAAGGACTGCAGTCCCTCTTAATGTCCCACAATGCACCTGGACTCAGTTACCTAACTGTCTCAGCCAATCAGAGCCTGTGATGTCATACAGAGCAGGAAGTGAGGAGAAGACAACACATTGAGGAATACAAGCGTCCATGAAGGATTACGATATCTCCTTTGGACAGACAGGATATACAGACAGACAGGCAGACAGACAGGCAGATAGAGAGACAGGTGTTGACGTGATTCCTGGACAGAAGTTCAGTTCATGAACTTGTTTGAACAGTTTAAACCTCTTCACGTTCCATTAAAACAATAACAACCAGCCAATTGTTGTTGTTTAGATTTTTATTTCATCACAACATCACAGTCACAGACATAAATATGAATAAACCTGCTGTCACATGTCTTGTGTTCATGAATACAAACAAAGAGTGTTGGAAACACATCAACCTTATCCTTATTAAAATCATAAAATAATCTCAGTTTAGTTTAGTTCTGGACTTGTCTTTATGCTAATCTAAACTAACCACATGCATAGAGAAATCATGAAGCCAATGTTGGACTGTTCATTTAAGAAGAAGACCTGCTGCTACTGTTGAGAGAGGTGGAACCTGATTGGCTGGATGTTTTCTGACTCATTATTATGAGCTCGCGGCCTGAGACCACACCCACCTGTACCTCAAATAGGCCACACCCACCTGTACCTCAGAGAGGTCACGCCCTCATGACTGATGTCATCTTTAATCATAATATCCAGCCCTTCAGTTGTTGTGAACAGGTGTGTTAGCTTTAGAGATTAACACTGTCACGAGGTCGGTTGGAGCCTCGGTGGACATTTGAGGAACTGCATCGTTTCACACTTTGGCGTCATTTCTCTGCCCCAGATGTTGCTGCTCGCCATCGACCCGTTGAACGTTTTGTATGTTAGAGCCAGAAACCTGAAGATTAAAGTGTGTAATAAGAACATTCTGATGGGAGTACGACAACAACCGACCACCTCCCCCCTCAGAGGACTCTTTTACAATTTAATTCAGCTCAGTTTATTTTGTTCAGCCCAAAATCACCAATCACAAACTCCCCTCAGAGCTTTACAACCTGTACACATAGACATCACCGTCCCAAGACCTCACATCGCATCAGGAAAAACTCCCTAAAATAAAGATAGGAAAAACCCTTTCAGAGGGAAAACAGGAAGAACCCTTCAGGAGATTGTGACTCACGGGGCAGGTCGTTAGTTGAGCAATATTTTAGGAGAACAGGCTCGATTCCATTTGTTCCACAGATTTGGTGCTAAATGGAACACATTGAATGATCAAAAATCCCTCATTAAGGAGCAAAGAGCTAGAGGAGCTCCAGAGAAGACATCACCCTGTGAAATGGTTTCTTTCTGCAGTCTCAGGTTTCCATTCAAAACCAATTTATACAGTTCAGGACTGGTTTGACCAGAAATAGTCAAACACACCATTCCTGAACATGAAGTGGAAACAGCTCTGCTGCATGTAATTCCCATGAAGTGTCTCTGTGAAGTCTTGAGGTCAGAGGTCAGGAACCCCTTTGAAAGAAACCATACCAGTTATTCCCTCACCAAAATGTAGCCTGACGTTGGAGTTAGCATCCCTTTATTGGTCGCAACAGACCACGAGACTAAGATGGTGAACCCTTTAACACCTGCTAGCATCAGCATGTTAGCATCCAGCTCGAAACCCAGCCTCACAGAGCTGCTAGCATGACATGTCCACAACTGAGAGGGTGAGGTTGTAAACATGAACTGTGGAACTAACATGCTAACCGCGGACCACAGGATGCTTTAAACGTTCCGACTTCCATCTGCAGGCAGCAGACCTTCACCTCTGAGGACGCAGCAGCTGAACATTTTACAAACTTCACATTTGGAAGGCATCAAATACTGAATAGACGAGGACCAGAGCATGGATCCTCCTTGGAATCTCCTCGGGGCCTCCCGGAGCTGGACCTGAGTCTGAGTTCAGGAACCATCAACAGGGCGACGCTGTTCCGTTTGGTCCCGGTCCTTCAGAGGATTCCTCTAGATGTTAGCCGGTCACAGGGATCCCGACCCGGCGGGACAGCACCTCCTGCTCGGCAGAGGCAGTCGGGATGTTGATGTTTGGGTCGTTGTCGACCTGGTAACACTTCCCCATGTTCTTGATGATGTTGAAGTTGGAACGGGCCGTTTCTGCCAGGCTGTTCTCCAGAATCCAACCATCAACCTCTGAGTCTGGATCGCCCAGCCGGAGAACATTCTCCATGGCCGTCTGCAGGTAGCGGACTCCTGTTAGAACCAGCAGCTGGTGGGACAAGAAAAACATGGAGTCTTTAACATGTGACCTGCTACCCTTCATCTGATTTCAGACGGGATTAAACTGGACCCAGGAAGACAGCGTTGGACTTGTTGGGGAGGCTTTCTGTACCGGGCCACTAAGACCACTTCAATGCAGATAATTATGGATATACAGCACCTCGAACAGCCAGATGAGGAGCACGGTGAGGCCGATGGACTGCATGATGCCGGTGTAGTGGTCCATCAGGGCCGGCTGGCAGCCTCTTCTCCACAGGTTCAGCTGCTGGCTCCTCTGGTCGTAGTTAAAGTGAAGCGACCTGTCGCTGACGTGCTGCTGGATGCAGGGCCGAGGGGACGAGGTGCTGCAGCAGCTGAAGGGAACGCCGTCTGTCAGGTACTGCCCGTCCACGTTGCTCCTCAGGCGGCTGGAGGAGGAGCAGGCAGTTAGGAGCTGCTGCTAGTACTAGTACCCTACTGTTGTACTACTAGTACCTCTACTGCTGTACGACTAGTACTAGTACCCCTACTGCTAGTAGTACTATTACCCCTACTACTACTACTACTACTACTAGTACTAGTACCTCTACTACTACTACTACTATTTTGAAATGCCTCGTGTTCGTTGGTTCTTTGGAAGCTAAAACACAGACCTGGGTGTTGATATTAAAGTGAGAAGTATCAGGTAATTCTGAGTGTCTTGAACCTGAGCTGAACCTGTTGGTTAAACCTCAGTAATCGTAACCTCAGAGGGTAAAACCCTCGTGGGATCTACTACAAAGCACTGAAATCCACTACTACATGTACAACTAACGTCAGTGCAGATCTTCAGTATTCACCAAGATCCATTAGAAACTGCTGGAATCCAGCACGATTTACTGAATTCAACCAAGATCCCATCAAAGTTGAGCAGATCTGGCGACACGTACTCCACCACGCTGCTGCTGGTCATGTCCAGGTAGCGGGTGCTGATCCACTGCACCTGGAACCAGTCCCGGTACCCGGAATTCCCACAGCATTGGAACTGGATCTGCAGCAAGTCCAGAGTCTTCTTCAGGTAGCAGCGGCCCGGCGTGTCCGTGTCCTTGTAGTACTTCATGGCGTTCCTCAAGCCCAGGGCCAGCGACTCCTCCAGCTGGCTGTGGATGCTGTAGCACATGAGCGCCCCCGCCAGGACGCAAGAGGTGAAGAAGAAGGTGCAGAGGATGTACGGCATCATCACCAGCTTCCAGCGCAGAAATTTGTTGGTGTCGGCGCAGTCCAGGCAGATCTTCCCCCCCAGGAAGTTGATGCAGCAGGCCGCCAGGCCCGTGGTGATCAGCATGTGTGGCACGTAGAGGATCCCCTCTGACATCACTTCCTGCCATTTCTGAATCTCTACTTTGAGGAATAAGCCCAAGCCGAACAGGATGGCTCCCGTCAGCACGGAGATCCAGTTGAGCAGCCAGAGGACCTCCGCTAGTTTCTCTCGCTCCGCCTTGCTGAAGCTCAGCTTCCCGACTGCCATGCCAGCCTGTTGTACGACTCACGTCCAAGTTGGCAAAAACATGCTAAAAAACTGGACTGCCTTAAGTAAGTACTGCAGTACCACTTACGAACACTATGGGGTGCATTCCAAACACGTCATCTGTCCACATGACATCATCTTTGTGGCTCAATGACTTTCAGCTGGTTCCGTTTGGTCCATTCATTTGTTATTAATCACCTAAAATCAGATGTCCCCCCTAAAGTTGCCCCGTCTGAAACTATAATGTTAATGGGACAACTTCAAATCAAAACTACTTTTTTTGTCTTGAATGTCGTGTGAGTCATTTCAGACACATTTCCCCAAAAGTCTGAAACATTTGGTTTAAAATGAAATGTAAAACTGTGTGTGGTGTTCTGAGTTATCTGTTGAGGGTTCAGGGTTAAGAGTTCAAGTTTCAGGGTTCAGGTTTAGTGTTAAGGGTTCAGGGTGCAGGGTTCAGGGTTTAGGGTTAAGGGTTCAGGGTTAAGGGTTCAGAGTTCTGCTGTCAGAGCGTCATAAGGAGCTTAGTGAGGTATTTTAGGTTCTCTTGACTGCAGTCCAGAACCAGGAACCAGAAACCAGGACCTAGGACCCAGGAGCCAGGAACCAGGGCCCAGGACCCAGGATGCGTTCACTGCAGGAAGAAGGTCACAGTTGAATGGATCTGGTGTGAAAGACTGAACCTGATTCATTCATCAGAAAATCAACAAGGATCATGTAACACAGAAATAATGCTGTTGATCACGTTAAAGACGACTACGAGTAAAGCTGAGTTCACACCAAACGCGTTGCGAATGTTACTTGCGTCTGAAAGGGGGCGTGGCTTATCTCCGTAAAAAGAGTTACCGTTTCCGCCATCCACCATGGAAATAACTGCTTTATACTTGTTGTGTATATTCCACATACGTCGGAACATCAAACTCCATCGTGTCTGAGTTCATAATATTATCCGTAGTCCCACAACAGCGTCTGAATGACAGACTCTACCAGCGCTACTTCAGGCGACCAGCAGCAGTTTGATTCAGCAACGGCAGGATGGCGGTAATGACAGGCGGAGCTTCTCAACGCTGATTGGCTTACGCCACGCAAATTTTACGCCCGAGTTGAAATATTTAAATTATTCGCGCCGCGTCATTCACGTCTGTGCATGTAATTTACTCGCGTGTCAAATTCGCAACGCTTTTGGTGTGAACACAGCGTGAGACATCCGTCACAGAGGGTCTTTGACCCGGTGACATCACACAAGTTTACTAGAAACAACAATAACTCAGTCCTGCTTCAGACAATCAGGAGGACAGGAGACAGAGGACAAGAGACAGGAGACAGGAGACAGGGGACAGAGGACACAGGACAGAGGACAGAGAATGGGAGACAGGAGACAGGATACAAGAGACAAGAGACAGGATACAAGAGACAGGAGACAGGAGACAGGATACAAGAGACAGGATACAAGAGACAGGATACAAGAGACAAGAGACAGGATACAAGAGACAAGAGACAGGATACAAGAGACAGGAGACGGAGAACAAGAGACAAGATACAAGAGACAGGAGACAGGATACAAGAGACAGGAGACAGGATACAAGAGACAGGAGACAGGAGACAGGGGACAGGAGACAGGAGTCAGGAGACGGAGAACAAGAGACAGAGGACAGGAGACAAGAGGCAAGAGAAGGAGGCAGAGGACAGGAGACAGAGGACAGGAGACAGGAGACAAGGGACAGAGGACAAGAGACAGGAGACAGGAGTCAGGAGACACAGGACACGAGACAGGAGAAACAGGACACGAGACAGGAGACAGGAGACAGGAGATGAGAGGACAAGATACAGAGGACAAGAGACAGGAGACAGAGGACAGAGAACGGGAGACAGGAGACAGAGGTAAGAAGACAGGAGACAGGAGACAAGAGACAGGAGACAGAGGACAGGAGACAAGAGGCACGAGAAGGAGGCAGAGAACAGGAGACAGGAGACAGAGGACAGGAGACAGAGACAGGAAACAGGAGACATAGAACAAGAGACAGGAGACAGAGAACAAGAGACAGGAGACAGAGGACAGGAGACAGAGACAGGAGACAGAGAACAAGAGACAGAGACAAGAGACAGGAGACAGAGGACAGGAGACAGAGAACAAGAGACAGGAGACAGAGGACAAGAGACAGAGACAAGAGACAGGAGACAGAGGACAAGAGACAGAGACAAGAGACAGGAGACAGAGAACAAGAGACAGGAGACAGAGAACAAGAGACAGGAGACAGAGGACAAGAGACAGAGACAAGAGACAGGAGACAGAGGACAAGAGACAGAGACAAGAGACAGGAGACAGAGAACAAGAGACAGGAGACAGAGAACAAGAGACAGGAGACAGGGTACAGGAGACAGAGAACACGAGACAGGAGACAGAGGACAGGAGACAGAGAACAAGAGACAGGAGACAGAGGACAAGAGACAGAGACAAGAGACAGGAGACAGGGTACAGGAGACAGAGAACACGAGACAGGAGACAGGATACAGGAGACAGAGAACACGAGACAGGAGACAGAGAACAAGAGACAAGAGACAGGAGACAGAGAACAAGAGACAGGAGACAGAGGACAGGAGACAGAGACAAGAGACAGGAGACAGAGAACAAGAGACAGGAGACAGAGGACAGGAGACAGAGAACAAGAGACAGGAGACAGAGGACAGGAGACAGAGAACACGAGACAGGAGACAGGATACAGGAGACAGAGAACACGAGACAGGAGACAGAGGACAGGAGACAGGAGACAGAGACAGGAGACAGGATACAGGAGACAGAGAACACGAGACAGAGGACAGGAGACAGAGACAGGAGACAGAGGACATGAGACAGAGGACATGAGACAGAGACAAGAGACAGGAGACAGAGACAGGAGACAGAGAACAAGAGACAGGAGACAGAGAACAAGAGACAGGAGACAGAGGACAAGAGACAGGAGACAGAGGACAGGAGACAGGAGACAGAGGACAAGAGACAGGAGACAGAGGACAGGAGACAGATACAGGAGACAGAGAATACGAGACAGGAGACAGAGGACAGGAGACAAGAGACACGAGACACGAGACACGAGACAGAGGACAAGAGACAGGAGACAGGAGACAGGAGACAGAGGACAGAGGACAGAGGACAGAGAACGGGGGACAGGGGACAGGAGACAGGAGACAGGAGACAGAGGACAGAGGACAGAGAACGGGGGACAGGGGACAGGAGACAAGAGACAGGAGACAGGAGACACAGGACAGGAGACACAGGACAGAGGACAGGAGTTTACCTGGAGATGGTCCAGCAGCGGTCCGTCCTCTGCAGCTCTGCTTACTTTCACCACACAGAGACAAATATTGCTGCTGAGAAAAAGAGTTTTCAGGAGCGATAACATCCGTTAATCTTCTTACAGCTAATCAGTCTGTAAGACTCTCAACCAGCTGGACACCACGAGAGGATGTCCCTCACAGTTCTGGGTGCTATATATATATATATATATATATATATATATATATATATATATATATATATATATATATATATATATATATATATATATATATATGTATATATATACATATATATATATATATATATATATGTATATATATATATATATATATATATATATATATATATATATACATATATACACACACACACAGGTACTGCACTGTAAAATGTTTTCATTTTAAATCACTACCAGACGACGTAGTTGATACAAGCAAAGTTATTTGTAATCACTGCAAACTCTAATTGTTTTATGACCGGAGTACTACGAGCCTGAAGTACCTTAAAGGCGTTACACAGCATTGATGCAGCCAACCAGCGTCCTTAGAATCCAACAGATGACGGCGCGTATGAGCCTCAAGACGTACCGTCGTCAGGAGAATACACAAGTTGTATGAAACGGAGCAGACTACACAACAACGTGCACCAACTGTTCTCTCACTGAGACTACTGGACATCGCTGTAACCAAAGTTCATTATATTGATGAACTGGGTGCTGCTTCACATGCTTCGACTGTCATCAAAACAGAAGACAGACATTTTGCAGAAACGTGCGTGAAACATTTCATTCATGTTGCAGCAGTGGAACGTTTCCTATAAAGTCAGCACACTTAGAACGGATAGTGCATACATATGATGCTGCTGCGAGACATCTGCCATTGGAACGCGTCCCCTCTCTCCAGCTCTCTGTCACAGTGTCTCTGCAGAACAGTGCGTTTGACAATGTCCTGGCAAAATGAACAGTTGTGGGCCTTCAAAAACAGTCCAGCAAGTGCTGCTGAATTAGAACATCAACAAATTGAACATGGACAAAAGAAGGATTTGCTTGTCACTCTAACAGGGACCCCTACTCGTTTTTCATTCATTATTGAATTTTGCGCATAATGCGATTAATCGATAAAAAATGTCATCTTCGCCCAGCACATTTCCCCGGTGCACAACTCAGCAAGAAGACAAGTATATTAGAGTCTCTAGTTTGAGAAATAGACGCCTCACAGGGCCTCAACTGGCAGCTTCTTTAAATGGTACCCGCAAAACGCCAGTGTTAACGTCTACAGTGAAGAGGCGACTCCGGGATGCTGGCCTTCTAGGTAGAGTGGCAAAGAAAAAGCCATATCTGAGACTGGCCAATAAAAAGAAAAGATTGATATGGGCAAAAGAACACAGACATTGGACAGAAGAAGATTGGAAAAAAAAAGTGTTATGGACAGACGAATCAAAGTTTGAGGTGTTTGGATCACACAGAAGAACATTTGTGAGACGCAGAACAGGTGAAAAGATGCTGGCAGAGTGCCTGACGCCATCTGTCAAGCATGGTGGCGGTACTGTGATGGTCTTTGATGCTGGTAAAGTGGGAGATTTGTACAAGGCAAAAGGGATTTTAAATAAGGAAGGCTATCACTCCATTTTGCAACGCCATGTCATACCCTGTGCACAGCGCTTGATTGGAGCCAATTTCCTCCTACAACAGGACAATGACCCAAAGCACACCTCCAAATTATGCAAGAACTATTCAGGGAAGAAGCAGGCAGCTGGTATGCTGTCTGTAATGGAGTGGCCAGCGCAGTCACCAGATCTCAACCCCATTGAGCTGTTGTGGGAGCAGCTTGACCGTATGGTATGCAAGAAGTGTGAGTTTTCATGAAAAATATAAAACTGTCTGGGTGACCTCAAACTTTTGAACGGTAGTGTATACGTGTATATATAAAAAGAAGAAAGTATCCTTTATGAATCCCCTTGGGGAAATTCTTCTCTGCATTTGACCCATCCCTGGATAGGGAGCAGTGGGCTGCCCTGTGAGGCGCCCAGGGAGCAGTTAGGGGTTCAGTGTCTTGCTCAGGGAAACTTCGACATGTGAGCTATGGGGGGACTGGGGATCGAGCCAGCTACCTTGTGGTTGCGGGAAAACCACTCATCCCCCTGAGCTACAGCCGATATATATATATATATATATATATATATATATATATATATATATATAAAAATATATATATATATATATATATATATATATATATATATATATATATATATATATATATATCGGCTACATCATATATATATATATATATATATATATATATATATATATATATATATATATATATGTGTGTGTGTGCGTGTGTATTGTGATGTCATAAGTGGAAGGGTCATTAATGGAAGGTACATCCCCTCCCAGTGGTTGCAGCAGGGACTACAACCAGCATGACATCAAAGGTATAAACTACAATTCCCAGTCAGCAGTGCAGCCAGGCCCGAGGCTGCTGCCCAACTGAAAGGGATGAGGCTGATTACCCTGGAGAAAGCTGGTGTGAGGGAGAACCAAGGACAGGAGTAGAAGGAGAGTTGGAGATACATTAAAGAAGCAAGGAACCAGGAGTAAACTGGAGTATTTATGTTTTGTTTTGTGCAACGACCTTTTGGTTAGGTTTAAGTTTGACCTTTTTTGCTAAATCCAGACTTTTGAGTAAAGAAACCCACTGCTTGTCGCTTCCATCTGTACACCCACGCCTCACCTCACGATCCCGACCTCTCAAGACATCACAGTGGTGGAGAATGCCAAACGCAGACGGGTTGGTGAGAGCGAATGTCCATCAGTGATTTGACCATTCACTTTGCACAATTGAGAACCCGTTACAACACAATGGAGGAAATGCTTAAGCTGCTGGCGCAAAGCACCAAGTTCCAGGTGGAGACGAACCGGGCCCTGCTGGAGGAGCAAAGAAAAGCCAACATGTTGAAGGAGGAGGAACTCAAGCTACAGAGAAGTCAGCTTCAAAACGCAGGGCCACCGAACTCCAACCCTGTATTCCGGGCCAGTGATTTTATCCCTAAAATGGGACCCACCGATGATCCAGAAGCCTATCTTCATGCATTTGAAAATACGGCAACCAGAGAAAAATGGCCGGAAGACCAGTGGGTTGGTATCCTTGCTCCGTTCCTGTCCTGTGGGTCACAGAAAGCTTTTCAAGACTTGGATAACACAATAGCCAATGACCATGATGTCCTTAAAGAGGAAATATTAAGTAGAATAGGACTTACTAAGTTTGGAATGGCCCAACGGTTCCACAATTGGGGCTGTAGGAATGACCAAGGATCAGCCAGTGATGTGGGCCCGGCCTCAGAAGGCGAAGAGGAGCCCCAAGGAAGCCACCAGCCGTCATCAAGCGAGGAAGGAAGACAGACAGCTGCGGACGGGCAGGCCCCACTCACAGGCCAGTATGGTACTGCTCAACTCAATGACCCAACATTAATAAATGCTTTGAGAAGTGTGAGAGTAATAGAACGGGTGGACCAAGACCAGAGAGGCAGTGTAACTTACCCTCATTTTGCTGGGAAGAATGGCCTACTGTACTGAGTGATAGAAGTGCAAGAGGAAGTAACAGAGCAGCTGTTAGTGCCGAAATCCTTTCACCCTACTCTGTTACAATTGGCCCATAAACACCTGCTTGGAGCCCATCTAGGAGTAGAAAAGACTAAAGATAGGATTCTACAGCGGTTCTTTTGGCCAGGCGTTCACAAGGAAGTCGAACATTATTGCAGAAGTTGTCCCGAATGTCAGCTCGTGGCCCCTCGGCCCTCATTTAGAAATCCCCTGATTCCCCTCCCCATTATTGAGTTCCCATTTGAAAGGATTGGGTTAGATATTGTGGGTCCCCTACCCAAGAGAGCTCAGGGGTATCTGTATATTCTGGTCCTAGTGGACTATGCTACCCGGTAACCCGAGGCCATACCCCTCAGAAAGGCCACAGCCCAGCAGCTCTCAAAAGAACTGTTCCTCTTAAGCAGTAGAGTAGGACTTCCAAAAGAGATACTGACGGATCAGGGGACCATGCACCTTTGCAGTGGATGGCAAGGAATAAGGAAACCAACAGTTGGGTAACAATGTGGTTTCTCAGCCTTCAAGCCTTTAACTTCTGTGTTGTTCACAGAGCAGGCCGGAACCATTTCTGGCCCTCCCGAAGCCTCAAGCCAGTGGAGAGGGAAATGTGATGTCATAAGAGGAAGGGTCATTAATGGGAGGTACATCCCCTCCCTTGTCATCTCGATCTGTACACCCACACCTCACGATCCCGACCTCTCAACACAGAGTATGTATGTATGTATGTATGTATGTATGTATGTATCATACATACATACATATATATATACAGTTTGTATGTATGTGAGGAGAGGATGTAATAATGTGTCCTGATTATGTCCTCTACCTTCCTTTAAAAAGATATATTTTTAATATAGTCCAACTTACACATTACTTCAACATTGTATTAATTAATTAAACTGTTTACAATTGTTTTTCTTTCTAAATGAAAACTTCGATCAATGAAACCACAAACGTCATTTTAGTAAAAAATATATATATATATATATATATATATATATATATATTTTTGTAATGATGTCTCACCGATGATGTCAGACCTGTGTGCGTGCGTGTGCGTGCGTGTGTGTGCGTGCGTGTGCTGGCAGGGGGAGGAGGCGGGATGTACCAGTCTCTCCCAGCTCATGTCAATCACGTCATGACGACATGTATCCAGAGCGTTTCCGGTGCAGGAAGGCGGGGCCTCCGTGTTCCTCAGGGAGAAACAAACAGGTGAGTCAGGTCAGCACAGGGCAGCAAGCACCGGGTTCCGGAACGTGTACATTATCCTTCAAAGTAAAAGCCTTGAGAGTTTTTAGTACCTGCAGTTTGGCAACGTTTTTTTCCACATTTTCCGTTTCTTAATTTGTGGTTACATACATACATACATACATACATACATTCTCAATTACAGTGGCGGGCCTTCTCTGCTGGTCTAAACATAACACAGCTGTTGTTGCTGCTTGACTGGGGCTGCTGGTCCCGCGCCTCTTCCCCTGTGTGAATATTCTCCGGTCTGACCAAGAGGCGCTGCGTAATTGTGCGTTGCTCGGCGAGGGACTCCGCTGGTGGTTGAAGTGGCTTCGTGGGTCGTTCCACGCGTCCCGTGTGACCTCCCTCCATGCTCGTGGTGGTGCCGTGTGGCGGAGTGGGAGTCTGCTGTCCACACATGGTGGACTGTATGAATGCGCCGTGTATTGAGTGGGTCGGTCTGTGACAGTAACTCCCGGGACACTTTTTTTTTTTTCCCCCAGTCCGCCCGTGATGTGGACTATTGTGTGTATATGTGTGAATATTATCCTGGGGGGATATAAACTGATTAAATGTTTTTGAGTTATTCTTTGAAACAAAATTTAAATAGTTACCATGTTACCAGAGCAAATAATCAATGTCTTTATTCTTCAGATTTTTATAAACACTTTTATTTGGGTTTATTTACATATTCAAGTCTAAAACAAGACCTAGTTCTGCATTTGGAATAACTTTTTTGAATACATTTTATTTAGAATAATTTTTCATATTTTAGACTAAAAAAGCATTTTGAATAAGTGTCCTTTCCCTGTTCAGAAAACCAATAAATAAATCGACAACAGTCTCTTTTATTATGAAACTCTCCGCCACCGGAAGTGCCTTTCGCTACCTCTAGCTTGCTGAGGGATCTGCTCTGAGGTCAGCAGCCATATTCCCTCACAGCCTCACCGGCAGCCTGTCTCTCGCTCCAGAACCCCTCGGTGATCCCGGGCCCGGTCCCTCCCGGTTCCCTCCGGTCCCACACGGACCCCGTTGTTAAACCCGAGTCCGCCCCAGAGCCACCGAGCTGAAACACTGGCCCGCGGACATGGAGCGGACGTCCTGAGGCAGTCCGCGGACGGTCCCGGTTTCTGAGAGGAAAGTCCAGATTTATTGGATTAAACCCGGAGTGGAGTACCGGCAGACCGGCTGTAGACCGAGAGACCGGCTGCAGACCCGACGGGCCGCCGTTACCGGAGGAGATCCACCGACTCAACGACTCCCACGGATCAAAATGTCGGGAATGTTCCCGCGGAGCTAACGGGCTAACGAGCTAGCAGGCGGAGACCGGAAGCGGAGCCGGAGGGTTCGGGTTCGGGTCCAGGATGTCGGCCCAAGCCCGTCTGAAGCGGCTGGAGGAGCTGGTCCTGCAGCAGCAGGGTCTGAGCGTGGAGGCGCTGCTGGACCTGCTGCTCTGCTTCTACACGGAGGTCCAGCAGTCCCCCCTCAAGAGGGAGAAGCACGTCACCGACTTCCTGGACTGGGGTGAGTCCTGGTCCCGGTCCACTCTGTGGAGCAGTTCAGGCAAAGCACACAGGGGTTAGGGTCCTCCCAGAGAGGGTCAGGTGGTCTTCATGGGCGTCAGGTGGTCTTCATGGGAGTCAGGTTGACTTCATGGGTGTCAGGTGGTCTTCAGGTGGTCTTCATGGGCGGGCGTCAGGTAGTCTTTATGGGGGTCAGGTTGTCTTTAGGTGGTCTTCATTGGCGTCAAGTGGTCTTTATGGGGGTCAGGTGGTCTTCATTAGTGTCGGTAGTCTTCATGGGGGTCAGGTGGCCTTCATTGGCGTCAGGTGGTCTTCATGGGGGACGTCTTGAACCAACAAAGGTTTTTAGTATTAAATACATGTCAGTCAACGTGTTCAATACTTGTTTCCTGTGTCATTTCACATTATTACACATAACTTACCTTATGCACCCCAGAGCCCCCAAATGTGGGAGCTCTGGCGCTCTTTGTACCCATTCTTCAAGTAGTCGAATAAACCACAAATGAGTTATAATACTTGTGTTAATTTATATAGATTTCTTTCAGAATTTTATTTTGAATAAAATGTATATTTCCAAAAATGAAACTTTTATACCATATTTTTATCATAACTATAAACATCTAGCATGATCTGGTCAGGTGGTCTTCAGGAAGTCTTCACGGGTTTCAGGTGGTCTTGAGGGGGGTCAGGTTGTCTTCCGGTGGTCTTCATGGGTGTTTATAAGAACATCATGAGGTGTGTGTGTGTGTGTGTATACACACGTACGTATGTATGTATGTATGTATGTATGTATGTATGTATGTGGGTGTGTATATTATGATGGTGGAGGCCTTGAAGCAGGCAGGTACGTGACATGTCTTGACTTATTTTTCTCTTTTCCTGTCCGATTAATGGGCGCCGCGGGGTTTGGGGTACGAAAGGTTCGTGCGAAAGGGCCGTCCCAGATTTAAAAAAAGCGTAGATAGATGAAGAGCGTTTTCATGGTCCTTGTGCCCCTTCATTCATCTCCACTACTAAAAGTGGTTTAGATCACTCTCCCAATGAAGGGCGGGAAGCGTAATAGTATTATGTCTGCGTGTATTACGTCTGCGTGTATTACTGTGATTTAGTACTATTCAGTGTACCTGTTGGGTTTTATTGATCCTGTTTATCAGTCTGAGCCTCATCAATACTCTGCATTAAATAACAATAATATGAGATGAATAACGGTCCGTCTTGTCTCTCAGTGAAACCGTCAGTATAAGTTTTATTATTTCTACAGTATAGCTACAATATAATACAATTAATATTAGTATCATATAACTATTATTGGTAACATATGAATAGTTAAATAGTATATTACGAGTATAATAACACTGAGTATCATCAATATAACATTGTAGTAACACTATTAATTAGTATACTACCTGTGTAATAATAATATTAATACAGTGTATATACGAGTATAATTACACTATTAATGATTATAATACCAGTGTAATAATTTGATGAATACCTGTGAAATATTAATAACAGTGTAATATTAATAACAATGGTATACCAGTATACATTATTAATGATTATGAATACCTATGTAATAATAGTTTAATACATGTGTAATAATAGTTTAATACCTGGGTAATAATAGTTTAATACCTGGGTAATAATGAGTATAATTCCAGTGTAACAATATTAACAGTGTTACACCAGTATAATAACACTATTAATGAGTGTGAAATGATTATGAATACCTGTGTAATAACAGTGGGTCTCTGTCCTCAGTGAGGCCCTTCACCACCACAGTCAAGGACATGCGGCTGCACAGAGACGACTTTGAGATGCTGAAGGTGATTGGACGAGGAGCTTTTGGAGAGGTAAGACTTCCTGTTTGTTAACGGCATAATGCCTCGTCTCCTCTATCCTCGTCGCCCCCCACCCCACTCTCCTCGTCCCCTCCCCTCTCTCCTCGTCTCCTCTCTTCTCGTCCCCTCTCTCCCCTCTCCTGTTCCCTCTCTCCTCTCCTCCTCCTTAGCACCTCCTCGTCCTTTGCACCTCCCCCTCCTCCTCACCTCCTCTTCCTCTGCTCCTCCTCTTGACATGCTAAATGCATTAATTCCAGAAGAGAAGTCAAGATTTGTTTTAAATATATGACAGACGGAACAGAGGGCACGCACGCGTGTGTTACAGGTGGGGCTATGAGGTAAAGTCTGACTCGCAAGTTAAAACCTGTTTGAACTTCATGTCAACGAGAAGAAAAACATTCTGGAAAGTTCCAACTAAACTAAGAACCTGAACCAGACTCTGAACCAGACCAGAAGCCCCTGCATGCCGTAATGCTCCAGCTGGTCTGAGGTCAGTAGTCTCAGAGGTCAGTAGTCTCAGAGGTCAGTACAGGGTTCTTACGGTCATGGAAAACCTGGAAAAGTCATAGAATTTTAAAATGGTTATTTCCAGGCCTGGAAAAGTCCCAAAAGTTTTGGAAAAATCATGGAAATTTGTTATGTTCATGATGTTCATTTATGGCGAGTTTGAAATAATTTATATGCTTTTAAAAGAAAGACGCTCAGAATATAAGCAGGCATACATACAGGTATCTATATAAATGTTTATTCTTTTAATCAAACTATTGTCATTTAAGGTGTACTGTATGCTTTGGAATTCTCATTGTTAGTTTAAATACTACATTTTCTCACTTTTTCATGTATACATGAGATAAGATATGGAAAGCTCATGGAACTCCATTGGTCAAAATGTGTATGAACACTGTCAGTAGTCTCAGAGGTCTGTCTGTGTCTCTCAGGTTGCCGTGGTGAAGATGAAGCACACGGAGAGAGTTTACGCCATGAAGATCCTCAACAAGTGGGAGATGTTGAAGAGAGCTGAGGTGAGTCACGTTCTACGGCACACATTCTCCAGGGCCGCCGTTTTACGGCACACGTTCTACTGTAGGCGTTCTACAGCACGGCACGCGTTCTAGGGCAGATGTTCTATGGCACACGTTCTACAGCAGACGATTTACAGCACGCGTTCTACGGCAGATGTTCTACGGCAGATGTTCTACGGCAGATGTTCTACGGCAGACGTTCTTGGGCAAATGTTTTATGGCACGCGTTCTACGGCGGCGCGCGTTCTACGGCAAACTTTCTACGGCAGATGTTCTTGGGCAAATGTTTTACGGCGAGCGTTCTGCGGCACGTGTTCTACAGCACGGCACCCTTTCTAGGGCAGATGTTCTACGGCACACGTTCTACCCCAGATGTTCTACAGCACACGTTCTACAGCAGACGATTTACAGCACGTGTTCTACGGCACGGCACGCGTTCTAGGGCAAAGTGATAACACTTTCTTTTGTGTCTGATGGAGCAATCTGGTTTAATTGAAAGAGATTGCAATGTTCTTTATTCTATTATTTATAAAAGCGCAGATGGAGTCACTAGAAGTACTGTGAAGTATTACTTTGTAGTACTGTGAGATACCACGATGTAGTGTGTCCGTCTGTCAGTCGCTCCCTCCCTAAAGCTGTAAACCATGGGGAAACACTGAATACTCTTCTATGCCAGTAGGTAGCGCAATAATTACCTAACCATATATGCTGTATTATGCTACAATGTGACATTCTGTAACTTTTTGGGTTGTCGGTGTGCCGCTGGATTTTTTTTATTGTAGAAAATGTTCCGCGGCTCAAAAAAGGTTGAAAAACACTGCTCTAGTCATTCAGTTCCATGTAAATATGTTCCATGTAGACATACAACATGCTAACAACATGTAACTTGTTCTGTGTTCAGACGGCGTGTTTCAGAGAAGAACGGGACGTTCTAGTGAAAGGAGACAGCCAGTGGATCACAACGCTACACTACGCGTTCCAGGATGACAACTATCTGGTCAGTACTACTGCTGGTACGGTTAGGGGTACTACTGGTGCTACTGGTAGGGTTATTTTGTATTTATTTTTAATCCCTTATTAGTCCCACAAGGGGAAAATGTATTATCTGCATTTGAACCATCCTTAGTAATTAAGGTTTAGTTGCTCAAGGACACTTTAACATGCAAACAAACTATGGAGACTGGAGATCGAACCGGCTCCCTTGTGGTCTCGGAGCAACCAGCTACAGCCCAGGCATGAAAATTCCTCACCTTTTGGCGAAATTCGCCGTTTTGAAACCAAAATAGGTGACCTACTTGGATCGTGTAGATCCAAAGAGTTTTTTTTTTTTTTTTTGGGGGGGGGGGGGGGGGGGGGGGGGTCAACTGTCCGCCGTTTCTGAGATTGGAGTCTTGGCCAACCAGCGTTAAGATGTCTACAGCGGCTTCATTCCCCTCCCACCAGTTTTTTTAATGGCAAGCTAGTCAGCTAGCTAACGTTGTTGGAGAGACAGTGAGTGAGATTACTGGCAGCGGAGAGTCCGTGGCAGCGTGTGGCGTCAGACAGGAGAGCGGCGACTCAGCGGCGGCTCAGTTCTACCTACCGACACCTCACTACATATAAGGAGAGGACAATGGAGATTTTATCCAACTTTTTATTTAAAAAAAAATAATACGAAATGAGTTTCCTCCGTAGGGTGGCCGGGCTACTGTTTATATTTAAGGGTCTAAGATCTACGTGTAGGAAAAAGTGTATCCTCTAGTTTATTATAATCCATAGAGTTATGCGGTTATAATCACTGTCACACAGAGAGAGGTGTGCATGAAATTCGCCGTTTTGAAACCAAAATAGGTGACCTACGTGAATCGTGTAGATTCGATGAGAATTTTTTTGTCTGGGGGTATTTATATTCAGTGAACACGTGCGCGTGCCAGAAGGGAGCGCGAGTGCATGGAAATATTAACGCGAAGGACCTTGCATCACCAGTGCAGACCACCATCAGAAGCATCTGGCAGTGCTCAGCAGGCCAAGAAACAGACTGCTGAAGAAGAGAAAAGGGCAAGGCTGAGACATGTGGCAAAACAGCGAAAGCGGGCGATGGAGACACTGGTGGTTCAGGCAAAGAAGAAAAAATAATCTGGTTCTGAGAGTATTACGAACTGTAAATTGTTATCTTTGCCAATAAAATGTATTACAATCTGAATTACATTGTATTGGCTGTCAATCATGATGGAAGAGTAGACAAGTTAAGTTACACCCTCTCTTGTGGGGGTTATGCATTAAGCCATTTGTGGTGCCCTTACCATATTGTGCCTCATATACTGTACATGTTAGACCCAGTGACAGGCTGGCATGAAATGGCTTGCATAATACTTAGTAAGGAGGCCATAATAATTTTTGACTCATGCCTGAAGTTAAGTTTCTCCAGCTCTCCCGAGGTTGGCAAACAAAGCATCTCAAAATGCATCAGATGCTTTAAAATATGGAATATTTACATTTTTCTTACGGGGGAGCATGCCCCGGACCCCGAACTATGATCATTATGGGTTTTAATTTAAAACCCATAATGATCATAGTTTGTCAGCTTCTCGACGAGTCACTACCCCCTCCCCCCCGGGCCCCTCTCACCTTTTTCACCCCTGACCCGTTTTCATGCCTGACAGCCATATTACTGGTACTGCTGCTGCTACTACTGGTAGGTTTAGGGTTATTACTGGTACTGCTACTGGTAGGGTTATTACTGCTGCTGCTGCTGCTGCTACTACTACTACTGCTACTACTGGTAGGTTAGGGTTATTACTGGTACTACTGGTACTGCTGCTGCTGCTACTACTGGTAAGGTTAGGGTTATTACTAGTACTACTGGTACTACTATTGGTTTTAGTAGTAATACTGATACTACTGGTGCTACTGGTAGTACTACAAGTGCTCCTACTGGTACTACTAGTATTGAGTAAGTTATTCATTGATGAATGACTGGGAGTTCTGATGGTGGTGTTACTGATTGGTACTGGTCTTATGTCTCCTGGTCTGCAGTACCTGGTGATGGACTACTACGTGGGCGGGGACCTGCTGACTCTGCTCAGTAAGTTTGAGGACCGTCTTCCAGAGGACATGTCCAAGTTCTACGTGGCTGAGATGGTGCTCGCCGTCCACTCCATCCACCAGCAGCACTACATCCACAGGTACTGGTTCTACTGGGGCCACTGGGGGGAATATGGAGGCTGGTTACGATGGTAACGCTGAAACTAGAGGCCGTTGCATGACTCCTAGAGGCAGCGTTTTTAACGTGTTTAATGTTTTTTGAATGTGTTTTAATGGTTTTTGAACGTTTTTAATGGTCTCTTTGTGTCACAGAGATATTAAACCAGACAACGTCCTGCTGGATGTTAACGGTCACATCCGCCTCGCTGACTTCGGCTCTTGTCTCCGCATGATGGAGGACGGCACGGTAACGCACCAACACTCTGGTTCTCATGCTAACTTTAGTCCTCCGGGGACAGACTTAAGGACTCGCCCTCGTGTCCCTGGTCTCGGTGCAGGTGCAGTCCTCCGTGGCCGTGGGTACTCCGGACTACATCTCCCCAGAGATCCTGCAGGCGATGGAGGACGGGATGGGCCGCTATGGGCCGGAGTGTGACTGGTGGTCTCTGGGAGTCTGCATGTACGAGATGCTCTACGGAGAAACGCCGTTCTACGCCGAGTCGCTGGTGGAGACCTACGGCAAGATCATGAACCACGAGGTCAGAGACGTCTGTGTGCCCGTGTTTTAGTCTGAAAGAACCTCATGAACCACAAGGTCAGAGACGGTTTACGTGTTTTAGTCTGAAAGATCCAAACCAAGAGGAGGTTCTTCATTGTGAGGAACAGATTTATCTTCCAGCTCCTTCCTGCTGTTTCCAGGTTCTGTCTCTTGACTCTCGTCCTACTTCCTCTTTTCTAAATCTGGACCGTCTCAGTGGACGGAGGGTCTCATTATCTCCCTGTGTCCTCACCATGTGTGTCCTCACCATGTCTACTCACCACACAGAGACACAGAGATCGCTGGAGACACAAGCACGAGCTTTTGAACGTCCGTCCTCGGCTTGCTGGAACAAATCTCTCCAGTTGATATTAATGATGACGTGTAGTCCAGTAAAGCAGCAGTTTTAGGATCCAACAGTGTCTGAGTTCTGTTGCACACGATCCCATCAGGCCATGATGCTTGTGTCTGTTCTTTTTTAAATATATATTGTTTATAGTTTGAAGTTAAAAGGTTTGAAGCTGTAGTTTGAAGTAAAGTATTTATTTATTTATATTTCTAGTATACTTTAAACAGTTAATATATTGTTCAATTTGAAGAAAAAAATTGCCTTGGCAATAAAAAAGTATCGGTTCAGGCACCGTTTAGGCACCGGTATCATTTTAAAAGTATCGGTTTAGCACCGGTATCGGAAAAAACCCAAACGATGTGTCTCCTCGTGCCTCCTCAACTTGCGTCTCCTCATGTCTCCTCACCATGTGTCTCCCTGATTGTTTCCAGGAGCGTTTCCAGTTCCCGTCCCATGTGGCCGACGTGTCCGAGGACGCCAAGGATCTGATCCAGCGCCTGCTCTGCTCCAGGGAACGCCGCCTCGGCGTGAACGGGATCTCTGACTTCAAGGACCACCCCTTCTTCAGCGGGATCGACTGGGACAACATCCGGTCCGCCGAGGCCCCGTACATCCCCGACGTGTCCTCTCCCACCGACACGTCCAACTTCGACGTGGACGACGACGTCCTCAAGAACCCGGTGAGGACGACCACCGGTACTAAAGTGGTCCCTTTTTGAAGGCGCTCCCATTATGTACCCAGTTTACCTAGTCATTCAGGTCCTGTCTCTCAGGTCCTCCCTCTAGTCTCTCAGGTCCGTCTCTCGTCTCTCAGGTCATGTCTCTCACGTGTTTCTCCTGCAGGACATCAGCCCTCCGATGTCTCACACTGGTTTCACTGGTCAGCACCTCCCCTTCGTGGGCTTCACTTACACCACCGACAGCTGCTTCGCCGACCGCAGCTCCGTCAGCCAGACGGGGCTCGGCCTCCGCCAGGAGGGGGCGGGAGGGCAGGAGGTCGAGGCCTTCGAGAGGAGGATCCGCCGACTGGAGCAGGAGAAACAGGAGCTGAACCGCAAACTGCAGGGTGAGGGGTGTGTGTGTGTGTGTGTGTGTGTGTGTGTGTGTGTGTGTGTGTGTGTGTGTGTGTGTACAGGACTCAAGTAGACCCTGGATATCGTAGTCCTGACCTCTGCTCACTAGACGTAGGGTCTTGACCTCTGAACTCTGTATCTGCAGAGTCGACTCAGGCCCTGCAGGCTCCGGCTCGAGGAGGAACTCTGACCCGAGACAAAGAGATCAAGAAGCTGAATGAGGAGATTGAACGTCTGAAGAAGAAGCTGGCAGGTCAGAGTGGTGGTGGTAGCAGTTCCAGCAGCAATACTAGTAGCACTTATTATAACAGTGCTTGTAGCAGTACTAGTAGCAGTGCTTGTGACAGTAGTAGTAGCAGTGCTCGTATCGGTACTAGTAGCGGTACTTGTACAGCAGCAATGACTTCAGATTTAGCCTTTGGTCATCTTCAGCAGTCAATATGGGGGTGACAGTGGCTAAGTGGTTAGCATCCCCATCTTTCAATCAGAGGGTTGGAGGTTCGCGCCCTGGCCCCGCTAATCCATGTTGTTGTGTCCTTGAGCAAGACACTTGACCCCTAATTGATCCCCGTCTGCGGTGTATAGAGCAAAACTGTAAGTCGCTTTAGCTAAATGAAATGTAATGTAATATCCATCAGGTGAGTAAGCCCCACCTCTCTTCTGTGGTAGACTCTGATAGGCTGGAGCACCAGCTGGAGGAGGCGGTTACACTCAGACAGGACTACGAGAGCTCCGCCTCCAAACTGAAGAC
This sequence comes from Taurulus bubalis, assembly GCF_910589615.1. Taxonomy (NCBI): domain Eukaryota; kingdom Metazoa; phylum Chordata; class Actinopteri; order Perciformes; family Cottidae; genus Taurulus; species Taurulus bubalis. The sequence goes on along the minus strand of NC_136591.1, from coordinate 16,777,993 downwards.
CCTGGAGAGGCAGGTGAAGACCCTGAGACAGGAGAAGGACGAAGTCCACAAGGTATTTCACATCACTGGTACCAGAGTACATATTATGGCCTCAGGTCCATTAGGATCAGGTCGTATGCTACGTTCATACCAAAAGCGTTGTGAATATTCGCGGCTTGTTTACCTCGTTTACTAGGGCTGCAACTAACGATTATTTTAATAATCGATTAATCGGTTGATTATTTTTTCGATTAATCGATGAATCGGATAAAAAAAATGTTTTTTATCAAAAAAGCGTTCATTTCCAACCCTTTATTCAAAAACAGAAGTGACAGTGCAAAACATCTTCAGAAAGTGCACAAACAGGTTGCTCCTTGAACATCCCTGAGCTGTTAATTAAAACAACAAAATGGACTAACACTAAAAACATACACATCTATGCTTTACATCTGCCAAATGTGAGCCCTTTTTACTGTAATTGATCCCTCCAGAGGCTGCATTTACATACCCTGCTTTATCAATATGTATGAAATACTGGGACAGAGGGAAGCTGTACTGCTCCGTTTCTGGGTTCAAAATATTTCCCGTAGTCGCACACAGCTCCGACTCCTCCAGGACGAGTGTCTGAATGAAGATGCTTCCAGCGCTCCTTCAGCGGACCAGCAGCAGTTTGATTCAGCAGCAGGACGGCGGTGATGACGAGCGGAGCTTCTCAACACTGATTGGCTTTCGCAACTCGGTGCCGGGCGAGTTGAAATATTTCAACTCTGGCGAAAAAGCAGAAAAGCGAAAAGGCGAATTTTCACAACACTTTTTCGCCTCATTGGGCACCGCCCGGCTAAAAAATTCAAAAACAGAAGTGACAGTGCAAAACATCTTCAGAAAGTGCACAAACAGGTTGCTCCTTGAACATCCCTGAGCTGTTAATTAAAACAACAAAATGGACTAACACTAAAAACATACACATGTATACTTTACATCTGCCAAATGTGAGCCCTTTTTACTGTAATTGATCCCTCCAGAGGCTGCATTTACATACCCTGCTTTATCAATATGTATGAAATACTGGGACAGAGGGAAGCTGTACTGCTCCATATAGAGCGTCCTCTTCCTTAAACTCTTTCATTCTGGGTCTCTTATGACCACGACGTCACGTTGTTGGCTAAGCCCAACTACGTGATTTGCTTCATTCTACTAAAAACCTGCAGCCAGATCCGCCGGTGTGCCGGTTTAACGTTAACGAGTGACAGCGTGAACTGAACCAGACCGGGGGGTGACGGCATGTTTCATCACGTTACGTTTTTTTACAAGCAAGACTGAACTGTAACGGAACATAACATAACTTTAACGACAATACACAAAGCTAACACGTTAGCTAACGCGATAGCAAGCTGACTAGCTTCCATTAAAAACAAGTTTGAGGAACATGAAGACGCTGATTGGCCAAAACTCGACTTGTCAAAGATCTTCTATTTTTGAGAACATCACAACCTCAGCTTTTCTCGTGTCTCACTCCAATCTCAGAAACGCTGGCCGGCCAGTTGCTCTGCTCCGCTCTTTTTTTCTTCTCTCGCGATTTATTGCCCGGCGTAATAATCGCGCGACACAACGAATCGATAATGAAATTCGTTGCCAACACTTTTGATAATCGATTTTATCGATTCGTTGTTGCAGCCCTACAGTTTACTCGCTCGACCAATAAAGCTGTGTTCACACCAAACACGTTGCGAATGTTACTCGTGCCTGAAAGGGGGAGTGGCTTATCTCCGTGGCAGTTACCGTTTCCTTCATCCACCATGGAAATAACCACAACGCACAACAGCGCTACTTCAGGTGGAGCAGCAGCAGTTTGATAGTGATGACGGGCACCACTCAGCGTCACGAAAATGTTTTCGCCAGAGTTGGACAATTTCAACTCACGCGAATTTGCGCTGCATTGACTTTGCATGTAATCTACTCGCGCGACAAATTCGCAACACATTTGATGTGAGCAGCATAAGTGTCCTCAGGTCTAGGATTAAGTTCAAAAGACTATATTGTATATAGATAATACGGACATGCAGCGTTTGGTCGAGCTCATTCTCTTATTTTGAAAATAAGCACCCGACCTGAAAGAGTCTAGTCTAGCATCAGTGTCCTGACTCACCTGGTCTCCTGTGAGCAGCAGCTGGTGGACTCGCTGGAGCGTCTGAGGAGTCAGACCAAGGAGCTGAAGGAGGCTCACTCTCAGAGGAAGCTAGCCCTGCAGGAGTTCTCAGATCTGTCAGAGAGGACGGCCGACCTGCGGTCCTCCAAACAGCGTCTATCCCGCCAGCTCCGGGACAAAGAGGAGGAGATGGAGGCCCTCCTGCACAAGATGGACGCCATGAGACAGGAGATCCGCAAGACCGAGAAGAACCGCAAGGAGGTGAGAGAAAGATAGTTTCATGAACATCATGAAATACACTAGAAAACCAACATGGAGGTAAACCAACATAATGTGAAAGATAATCCCAACTCAAGGTTCACTTGATCTGAGATGTCCTTCAAAGCTTCAGGATTTTTTGTTTTTGTTAGTAATAAAAACACAACGATTTAATAAATGAAACATTAAAGACAGAAGTCGTTAATAATAATAATAATAATAATAAGCCTTCTAAAACTGGAGACTTAAAATGTACTACATTTAATGATCAATTAATCATATTAATACAAATGTAAGGTCCAACAGAAACATCAGCTGTAGTTCCTCCAGTTCACGAGCAGAGGACGACACACCACATATTGATCTGAGACATTCTGATCTGACTAAACAGCCCAAGGGTTCATCCAAAGTCTCTTAGGCCCAATCTCAATCTTCACCCTTAAACACTGACAGACTTTGAGACGCGCTCTCGCGAAGTCCTTGAGGGTTTAGGGCTGTCCCATTGTCACATCGTCGAGTGCTTGAGGGCTCTCTGGCAGACATTTTGAGCCCTTTATGAACCCTTTACGCAAGTCAGCATTAGATGCCGACTTTGCCTAAGGGAATTACCCACAGTTCATAGCAATGTGACGTTAAACACGCAGTTCCCAATGGAAGAATGGAGACGTAAAAAAAACAAACCGTAAACTAAGTGGCACGTGATAAAATACATTTACAATACAACATTACGGATTAAAGATGGAACATAAAAACACATGAAATCAGAGGAATGCAAGCAGAAATTATATTTATAATATTTGTTCACATTCATCAAACATTTCGTTTTGACAAAAACGAGTAAATAGATTCACACCAGAAGAGTTGCGAATTTTCGCAATGCTTTTTTGCCTGACTTTAGTCGCTCTGCTGCGGAAAGGGGGCGCGGCGTATCTCCGTGAAAACATTTACCATTTCCGCCATTCACCATTGAAATAACCACTAGTTCTGCTTTATACTTGTTGTGGAAATCCCACAAACGTCGGAACATCAAACGCCCCCCGTTTCTGGGTTCAAAATATTTCCCGTAGTCGCACACAGCTCCGACTCCTCCAGGACGAGTGTCTGAATGAAGATGCTTCCAGCGCTCCTTCAGCGGACCAGCAGCAGTTTGATTCAGCAGCAGGACGGCGGTGATGACGAGCGGAGCTTCTCAACACTGATTGGCTTTCGCAACTCGGTGCCGGGCGAGTTGAAATATTTCAACTCTGGCGAAAAAGCAGAAAAGCGAAAAGGCGAATTTTCACAACACTTTTTCGCCTCATTGGGCACCACCCGGCTAAAAAATTTGCCTTTTCACAACCATTCGCGTCTGTGCATTGACTTTACATGTAATCTACTCCTGCGAATATTTCGCAATAAAACACTTCCCCCTCTTCCTCCTCCCCCTCCTCCTCTCCCTGCTCCTCCTCCTAGTCCTCCTCCTCCTGCTCCTCTCTCTGCTATTCCTCCTCTCTGCTATTCCTCCTCCTCCTCCTCTCCCTGCTCTTCCTTTCCCTCTCCCTCCTCCTGCTCTTCTTCCTCCTCCTCTCCTCCTTCCTCCTCCTGCTCTGTGATCGTCTTCTTTGGAACAACTTCCGGTTCAATGGAGGAAACGACAGTAAGAGACTTGGGTTGAACCCTGTGACTGTTTATGAAGGTGCTCACTTCCTAATCCTTCAGAATAAAAGCGTTCTCTGTGTTTATCAGCTGGAGGCTCAGCTGGACGATGCGAAGGCGGATGCGCAGAAGGAGAGAAAGCTGAGGGAGCACAGCGAGGTCTACTCCAAACAGCTGGAGGCGGAGCTGCAGCACTTCCAGGTCAGAGGTGTCACACACACACACACACACACACACACACACACGTTTGTACTTCTGCACTTGTGAGGACCCTCTTTGACCCTCACACAATCAATCAATTTATCAATAAATCAAATCAAACGCAGGTAAACTGCATGAACAGATGAGATAGAAGACGCATTGATAAAATACTCCCAAGTCAATGAAATAACCTTTCAGCCAAGCATACTACGCAATAAGGTAATTCAACATATTAAACATGTTTTTGTTAGATCAACTTTCTTGAATGAATATATTTTCATGAACATCTTTTTGGGGGATTTAATTTCACAGCAGTTATTAGAAAGGTTTGGATCACAGTGTGTGATCATTGAAGCCTCCTCCAGCTGGCGCTCCAGCCAATCAGAGTCCGCCACAGAATAGGGGCGGGGCTTCCTTGTTGACTTTTGTATACATTATCCGATATGTGTGTTATACAAGTAACATTTTTAACGAGGAAAATCGGTTAAACAATTACCCTCATCTGCTCCCTGATGACGTCGTTCTCTGGGATGGATACAACATTATAAGATATTAAGATATTCTTATTGACTATAACTTGGTGACTGGTTCGGTGAAAGAGCGGGTGGTCCTTCAATCAGAGGATCGGCAGTTTGATCCCTGGCTCCACTAGCTCATCGTGGTCCATGCCTACTACTCATTATATGAATAATTTCTGTCATATTCATTGAATGTGCTGTAACTCTGTTACGTTGTTCATTCTGGTCACATGACATCTATTGCTTCTGTCCATCCCGGGAGAGGGATCCTCCTCTGTTGCTCTCCTGAAGGGTTCTCCCTGTTTCCCCTGTGAAAGGGTTTTTACTATCTTTAGGGAGTTTTTCCTGATCCGATGTGAGGTCCTGGGACAGGGATGTCTATGTGTACAGATTGTAAAGCCCTCCGAGGCAAATTATTAATTTGTGATTCTGGGCTTTACAAAATAAACTGAATTGAATGTCCATGTGTCCTTGGACAAGACACTTAACCCCAAATGTCTCCCGTAGCTGTTCTACAGTGTATAAATGGATGTGAATGTTAGCTCGTCCTGATGGACACAGGTGGCTCCTTAGCCCCTCCCATGTGACCAATGGGTGTGACTGGGTGAATGATGACGAGTAGTGTGAAAGAGCTTTGAATGGTCTGAAGACTAGAAAAGATCTCTTCAAGTACAGGTCCATTTACTAATATTCTGTCCGTTTTTATATATCTGGAGGACCGACCAAGTAAAGACTGATATTGGAAAATAAATAATGATCCTCTAATCTTGTCCTTTTGCACAGTAATACAACGGAGACTAAAACTATCTAAAAATAATCTAAAACTCAAACTGGTTCTCACTAAATGAACAGAAGTGGGTGATTGTGGTTCTGGTCTCAGTCTCAGCAGGGTCGGGGAGCAGTAGCCGGCGGGGCAGAGTTTCAGCAGGAGCTGTCCCGTCTGAAGGCCGATCTGGATACCAAGAGCCTGTTCTACGAGGAGGAGCTGCTCAGGAGAGACTCCTCCCACTCCTCCGAGATAAAACACCTCCGTAAAGACCTGCATGAGTCCGAGGGGGCCCAGCTCACCGGCAACAAAGAGTTGCTGCAACTACGAGACAAGCTGGACAAGGCCAAGAGGGACAGGTGAGTCCTGAACCAGGTCAGAAAGAGGGAGAGAGAGGGCAGGCTCAAATCATGGCACCGGCAGCTCGTAGAGGCACTTCCTGTGGCACCGCGGCATCTAGCTTCATTCAGGACTTTAAAACACTTGAGAAACTCTTTAGTGGTATTATTCACAAGCTGAGCAGATGCATATTGACCCCGGCGAACATCAGTGCATCACCAATGGTTAACATATGTAGCAAAACAAAACCAGTACTAATATTCATGTATAGTCTTTGACAGTGAAATAAGAAGTTTCAAAAAAATGCCACTGAAAGTACAACATCATCAAAAGACAATAATTACAACTAATAAAAAAAAAAAAACATTAATATTACTACTTATTATTAGTAGTAGTTATGTTACAGTAGGATATTATGGATTATATTAATGCTAATTAAAAAACAAGTTTGAAAGTCTTTGTGTGTTAAGTTTAAACCAATGAATAAAAACCTGCCTAAAATGCATGTTTCTTCTAGGGCTGCAACAACGAATCGATAAAATCGATAAAAATCGATTAGCAAAAGTGTTGGCAACGAATTTCATTATCGATTCGTTGTGTCGCGCGATTATTACAGCAGTCATAAAGTCGCGTAGGGAAAAAAAAGAGCGGAGCAGAGCAACTGGCCGCCAGCGTGTCTGAGATTGGAGTGAGAGACTGAGAAACGCTGAATTCGTGATCTTAGCAAAAATAGAACATCTTGGATGTGACGTGTCAAGTCTTGGCCAATCAGCGTGAAGATGTCTACAGCGGCTTCATTTCCCTCAAACTTGTTTTTAATGGAAGCTAGTCAGCTTGCTATCACGTTAGCTAACGTGTTTGGGTTGTGCATTGTCGTTAAAGTTACGTTATGTTCCGTTACAGTTCAGTCTTGCTTGTAGAAAACCGTAACGTGATGGAACATACCCCCCGGTCTGGTTCAGTTCACGCTGTCACTCGTTAAGGTTAAATCGGCACACCGGAGGATCTGGCTTCAGGTTGTTTTTTTACTCAAAGTAGACTGAATCAAATCACGTAGTTGGGCTTAGCCAACAACGTCATTTCGTGGTCGTAAGAGACCCAGAATGAAATAGTTTAAGGAAGAGGACTCTGTATATGCAGCGCAGCTTGATGCTGAGATGAGGTGGAGCTGGGCCTGGAGGTTTCGGTCAAAACAGACGTGAGAGGAGCAGTACAGCTTCCCTCTGTCCCAGTGTTTCATACATATTGATAAAGCAGGGCATGCTAAAGCAGCCTCAGTAGATCAATTACAGTAAAAGAAAAAGGGCTCACATTTGGCAGATGTAAAGCATACATGTGTATGTTTTTAGTGTTAGTCCATTTTAATTTGATTTTTTTAATTGACAGCTCAGGGATGTTCAAGGAGCAACCTGTTTGTGCTTTCTGAAGATGTTTTGCACTGTGAATTTGCACTGTCACTTCTGTTTTTGAACAAAGGGTTGGAAATTAATGCTTTTTTGCTTTTTTATCCGATTAATCGATTATTAAAATAATCATTAGTTGCAGCCCTAGTTTCTTCTGATCCAGAGAGATTAAATTAAAAGGTTTGGGTCCAAAAATGTTGGTCTGATGTGTTGTAATTGTGAGCAGTATGTCTCTGGATTTATTTTGGCAACATATAAACTGTAAAAAACAGAGGCATTAAAAGTGCATTATTTAAAGACAGATAAAGACTTTGTACATAACTTGTAAATGTATAACTGGCTTATTTCTCAATTACAGCACAGTCAATTAGTTTTTTGGTCTGATTTAGTAAGGAGTTAAAAAAATATGACTGAGTGGCTCGATTAAAATTGGACATGGAAAGAGTAAGTAGTTTGTACCCTACATGTCACAAATTCATGATAATCTCAGTAACTAGTGGAGCAACAATAACTCGTGTTTATATTGGCCCAAGTATACTTTATGATAGGAAGAATTTGGTTAAAAAACAATTAGAAGGTATATTGCAGTCACTAATGACAAACTTCATATCAAACTAGTATATAGCTGAGAGCACATCTTTCCATCTTTGCTGTCTTGTTCTTGTTTTTATTTTTTATATTTTTATTGTATATTTGTAATTTCTGTTCGTGGATAGCAACGCAAAAAAGCTGAGTCAAATTATGCGTACACATACATGGTTTTTGATTGACCAGGTCAGAAAGAGGGCAGGTGAGTCCTCAACCAATCAGCAAGAGGGGCAAGTGAGTCCTGACCCAGGTTTTGTTTTGTCCTGCAGACAAGCAGAGATGGATGAAGCCGTTTCAGCTCTGAAGGAGAAATCTGAACGAGAGAGAAACCTTCTGACAGAAGAAAACCGCAAACTTACGGCTGAAACTGACAAGGTGAAGTACTGTAGTCCTCAAGTTCCGAAGTACCTATGTATTGAAGTGAAAAGTTCCTGAAGTGCAGTAGTCCATCAATCAAGTATGTTAAATGCTGTGACTGCACATGCTCAGCTAGTAACAGTTATTGTCTCTTAGCTGTGTAACTTTGTGGATCAGCTGACGGCTCAGAATCGTCAGCTGGAGGACGACCTGCAGGATCTGTCGTCTAAGAGGGAGAGCGTGGCTCACTGGGAGGCTCAGATCGCAGAGATCATCCAGTGGTGAGTCCGACGAAGAGGAGGTGCTCTGTGTTATTAACGTGTGTCTAGTGGACCAGGAGGAGGTACTCTGTGTTATTAACATGTTTCTGTGTGTACAGGGTGAGCGACGAGAAGGACGCTCGAGGCTACCTTCAGGCTTTGGCCACCAAGATGACAGAGGAGCTGGAAACACTGCGCAGCTCCAGTCTAGGAACAAGACCTCTGGTAACACACACACACATACAGAACTCATATGGAACCAGTTCTGGACCCAGTAGCATCACCACAGATCCCACACACCTTTAGAACCTTGACGCCCTGGAATTCTTTTACAAAAGAAAAAGGTCAGGGAGTACCTCTGTCGGGGAGTGGTACCTCTTTGAGAGGTTATAGGGGTCTTTGAGGAGGGTCCTAGGACTTTTCCCTGCAATAACAGAACTAGCTGAAATAAAACAAACAAAATGAATCAGGAATGGCTCCTCACCCTTCAGGCTTATATGCATACATCTCCGTTCTGAGACTTTTGAAGCTAATTGGTAACACCAGATCTTATTTAAGTGCCTCATAAGAAAGCGGGTGAATACATACATCACTTTAGATTTTTTTCTTTTTAATTCACTTTTCCAAGTTTGTTTATTTAGTGTAGGTCTATTACATTTAAAATCAAAAAAAATCTATTTTAATTCCAGGTTTAACACAACAAAATTGGACAAGTGGGTGAATGCTTTGCAAGGCTCTGTAGAGACTGACTGCCTCTGTCTGTAGAGACCGACTATCTGTGCCCCTCCTCCCTGCAGGACCCCCTGTGGAAGGTGCGTCGCAGTCAGAAGTTGGACATGTCGGCTCGCCTGGAGCTCCAGTCGGCTCTGGATGCAGAGATCAGAGCCAAACAGCTGGTTCAGGAGGAGCTGCGCAAAGTTAAAGTTGCCAACATCAACCTGGAGAGGTCAGAGATCACACAGAGACTAACAACTTCTCCTTCCTCACCTGCCTGTCTCCTCACCTGTCTGTCTACCTGTCTGTCTGCAGTAAGCTAAAGGAGTCGGAGGAGAGGAGCTGGGAGATGGGGGAGCAGGTGGAGAGTCTAAAGAAAGAGATGGAGGACAGGCGCTCCCGCTCTGACAAAGGTGAGACAACTTGGAGTCCCTCAGGGTCCAGTTCATGGGCCTCTGGTGTCCCACTTTGTGGTTCTTCAGAGTTCAGTTCATGGGCCTCTGTTGCACCGCCTCAGGTGAAACTAACTGATTTTGGTATCACCAGGTGACTCATTCATGTGTTCACCTCTAATCGCTCTCTCTACAGGTCTGAAGCTTCCAGATTTCCAAGACTCCATATTTGAATATTTCAACACGTCTCCTTTGGCTCCTGATCTCACCTTCAGAGTGAGTCACCTGTCTGTCTCAACTGTCTGTCTCACCTGTCTGTCTCACCTGTCTCTCTCACCTGTCTGTCTCACCTGTCTCTCTCACCTGTCTCTCTCACCGGCCCCCAAAGGGATCACATGATGATTAACCGCTCTGTCAGAAATGAAAACCTGGAACTAGCTGTTGCTAGGAGTAAATAATGTAAAGGATGTGAAACGTTGCCGTTACAACTCGTATGTTGCAGTCGTAGCTTCTATGTACGCCTTATCATTCATGTTCTGTTATGAACATGAATGAATACTATTAGAATGTATAAACATTACCACAGTGTTTAGCTGTCTGTGGTGTGTGAGTTTAATGTCTGAGAATATTTACGTTTTTCCCCCAAATTACGGCATTTATTTCTTATATTCAGAGTTATTTTTCTCTGGATATGACCTTCCTCCTCTGGCTCCAACGTATTCCCGAAACAAAACAATAGCAACCCTATTACAACGCTTATAACAGGAGAATATGAAGTACCTGGTATTAAACAATCACAGTTATGAACCCAGAACTCGTCAAGCAGCAGGTCACATGATGTCACATGATGATTATTGATGATGATGATGATGTCACTCGGGTGTAGTCTCTGAAGCTGTTTGTTTCTCTCTGCAACATGGAGGCGTCAGTTTGCTCCTCCTCTTCGCTGCTCGCTCTCTGGGAAGACGTAAGTTCATCTGCCGTGTTACCCACAATACCCTGCATACCGATACCCTTACCCACAATCCTCCGGGGCAGCTAGCTGTCAGATCTAACCCTCAGTTGTAGCTGCTAGCTTTATGCTAATAGTAGGCTGTTAATGGTAGCTAGACTCCAGTTTGAGGTGACGTAATCTTTAACCACAATGACCTCACACCTGTTTAGCCACCTTTCACTTGATTTGGCTCTCAGGAGCATCAGTGTGTTGTTCACATGCTGCCATCAGCCAATGAGCAGATAGGAATGCCGTCATTGACTGTTAGCTTGCTAAAGATTGTAGCTACCTTTTAACAGTACTGTTATCTGGTGAAATATTAGCTTGTGGCCACTTGTAGAGCTTTTGACCATATCCTATGGTCTTCTTCAGTAAAACTACCAGGTCGCATCTATTTATTTTAATGAGTCACAGATACTGCAGGAAGTGAATTAAAGTGAAGACTGTCCCTCTTTCTCTCGTTCATAAATCAGTGAAATATGAAACGTATATTCATATCACTATCGCTGAGGACCATCCATAATAATCGTCAATGATGAAAAAACAATCAGTCTAGTATCACAGTAAATAAGAGAACAGCCGAGTATAAACTGGTAAATGATAGTAAACACGTCTATAAAGAGAACAGCTGAGTATAAACTGGTAGATGAGAGTAAACACATCTATACAGCTGATTGTGACAATTTGAGGAAAACCAAACCTCTGTTTCAAAGTAATTGGAGAAAAATTAATTGGAGAGAACCTGCTTTCAATGTTTAGGTTCTATTCACATCCTCCTGCTACAATCACATTGAATCATTAACACACAGAAGAACACTATAGAGTGAAGATGATGTTCGCAGCAAACAAGTGTTTTGATGGATTTCATGTTTTTATCAGCGTGAGACCAGAGAATAATCAAACAAATCCCCTGTTTCAGACCTTTTAAAAGCTACATGGCTGGTCAGCAAACAGCTTTAAAGTCTTCTTTTTTCTTTTGGACTATGAAAAATGACTAATGCCTATTAGTAAATGTAACCGATAAATATTGGAAAAAACTTTAAAGCTTTAGATTTGACAACTTAATTTAGTTTGACTGAAGAATCGGTGTTTAATTGGGTTACTTTCATTTGGTGTTGCCAACACTACTGAACTAATACCTTTCCTTCACAATGACAGTTTCCATAATGAGCTGTAATTTCAGGATAACTTAGTCTTTACTGAATAAACTATGTTCCATCTGTAGTCGTCAATAAAAAAACAGTTCGACTGAGAGGTTTTCATCCATGTTGAAGTGTGTCAACAGTCTTCAGTGATGTTCAACGTTTCATCTCTTTTACATCCAGACCACGGACATCGACTCCACCCCCCTGAAGTCAGAGACCACGCCCCCTTCATCCTCCACCACCTCCGAATACGAGGTCAGTCACAAACACAAACGTATACGTATAGATTAAACAATTGGAAGTCAAATAGAATCGTGGACTCAGAGTGACACCCCTAAGTATATAAGATACTTTGATGGGACCTTTACCTGTCCTTGGTCTTGTCCCCTTTGTTTCAACAGGAAGTTAAAGCTGCTTCAGTCCCAGCGAGCCCCTCCCCCACCTACCAGAGCTCAGCACTGACCACACCAAAGGTATGCTACCGTGTCCCCAGGTGAGACATCACCTGGAGGGGGTAGGAATAGTAAATACAATGTGGTACCAGTAAAGCTTGATTATTCTCCCAAGCCGATATGGACCCCACGGTAGCGTAGTAGTTCTGGTCATACTACTTGGAGGAAGCGGTACATGTGCAGTAAATCACTTCGCTTCAAGTGTACGTGACTGCGTGGTTACGACCAAGTGAAGGTACATAAAGGTCCGTACCAAACCAATGCGTAAACTGTCTGATGACAGAACCTCGCCAACCCTAGCGGACCGTGGTGGACCTTTGCCAACCCTAGTGCTGTTGGACCCTGGTGAATGTAGAAAGTGTAATGTAGAGAGATGTGTGGAGCAGTGTTCCCTCTAAGCTGCGTGCGGCCGCGCAGGCCAGTCGAAGTGGCCGCGCAATAGATTTTTCAGACTGCACAAACGATTTTTTTTCAGGGGTTAAAAATCTTTTTTGCGCCAGTGTTTCTGAGATAGGAGAGAGCCATCCTCGCAATAATAAGATCTTTGATATGACGTGTTGAGTCTTCTTGGCCAATCAGCGTCCCGTTTCTCGACATGCGCTCTCTGTACCTCTGCTAGCGCTCTGCCTCCGTTGGCACCCCCACCCCCGCTGTCCTCCTCCGGGCGCCAGGAGTGAAGCTCGCCCAGAGCGCCACATGAGCTAGGGCCGACGCTGTTTAGGCTACTCTTGGCGGGCCCTGCTCCAGCAGTTATAGGCTACCATAATGGCGAAAAGAAAGGCAGAGCAGGCGCCCCAGAAAAAGGTCTGCCTAACGTTCAAACATGAGTGGCTAGATGAAATAGTCCAAACTGACACATGTAGGATGAAACTTTCAGACGTAATTAAATATGAAGAATATGAAGTTATTAAATTGTTTATATAGGCTACCTTTAGGAAAATTACACCATGTCAATTTAATAGGCCTATAATTATTGTTAAGCACTGCATTAGCATTTTTCTTTCAATGAAGTTCCACTTAAATGTTGTACCTGCTGAGAAATGACTAAACATCTTTGATACTTTTATTTTGTGTATATATATCATTATCAGTCATAACCAGTGAACCAGTCATAACCTCCCCTTATTGAAGTTCAACAAATATCCTTTAAGTTCAACTAAACTAACTGGTAAAACACCATTAAAATGTTCCCAGAATCCAGCCATTATAAAGGATATTGAATAAATATCAACCTTGTATACATATTGATGCATTTGCTGTCATCTCTTTGAATCCCCTATGGCTAACGCAGGCTTGTGGTCATTTTCGGCAGATCGCGTGGTTGCGAATTGCTCACAGTGCTGAAATGTGCGGTCAGAAAAAAAATGTTTTGCTCAGTGCTGAAAAAAATTAGAGGGAACATTGGAGTGGAGTTAACTGGTCCAGATGGACTGTGGTACTTCAGTAATCCAGTCTGTCTATTGACGTTTCTTTTACTCGTCGTTTTTAAAACTTTTCTTCCAATAACATCTTTTTATTTATTCAAGTGTGATATTGAGCATCATGCTTGTGTGTTATGTTCACAGCCCAAAGCTCACCAGCTGAGCATCAAGACCTTCTCCAGTCCGACTCAGTGCACACACTGCACCTCGCTGATGGTGGGACTTCTCAGACAGGGATACGCCTGTGAAGGTACACGACACGCCCTATTGCACACTTTGGCCTCCAGGTAACAGTTGCTCATTAGCTAACAGCCTTCTTATGATCTTAAACTCTAAAGCTCATGACAATCATGACACACTTTGTACTTGCATCAGAAGTGGTGAAGATTTATGAGTTTTGAACATGTAACCCTAGATGTATGAAATTACGTAACGTGCAGACTTCTGGAGGTTAAACATAAAATCAAAATGGAAGTCTGCCATTGTTAATTGAATGTGCTGTTTGGGGCCATTTCCAAGCACTTTAACAAACTCCTCCTACATATTTCACCGGAAAGACTTCAAATTTGGTCAGCACAATCTTAAGAACTTTGCAATGCTAAACTTTTCTTTTTTTGTAGAACTATGTTGCCATAACGTAGTGGCGAAAAAAGCACCTTTCACCATAAAAAAGGAAGTTGTTGCTTCAGTGTACATCGTCCAATCTGCATTAAATTTCACATGTTGGATCAGAGTCCAGTCCTGAAGATATCTCCACTCTGCGCAACAGGAAATTACACATTTTATACACTGATGTACTCCTCCTGGCAGGTAGACCAGATTCACTGTCAATTTTGTCAGAAAAACCTTTAGACCTTCATGGAGCTGTGTCACCAGGCTTTGAGTTTTTGGTAACCGCGTTGACCCCAATTGACACTCGTTCCTGCCGAGTATACTTCTCTTACAGTGTAAGAGTAGAGAAAGGTCTCAAATCAACCAACTACACCGTCCTCGGCATCACAACCACAGTCTCGCGCACCTGGAGTAATCTTAAAAAAAAAAAAAAAAAGATCAAAGAATGTGTCCCAGACTAGACCACCCAAAGGTCTTGACTCTGTCTGTCTCTCTTCAGTGTGCTCCTTCATCTGCCACGTTTCCTGTAAAGACCACGCCCCCCTGGTCTGTCCAATCCCAGCAGAGCATGCCAAGAGGCCGCAAGGCATCGATGTCCAGAGAGGGATCGGCACCGCCTACAAGGGCTACGTCAGGGTAAGAGATGAGGTCATGAGGTGTGGGCATTGCCTACAAGGGCTATGTCAGGGTAAGAGATGAGGTCATGAGGTATGGGCACCACCCACAAGGACTACATCAGGGTAAGAGATGAGGTCATGAGGTATGGGCACTGCCCACAAGGACTACATCAGGGTAAGAGATGAGGTCATGAGGTATGGGCACCGCCCACAAGGACTACATCAGGGTAAGAGATGAGGTCATGAGGTATGGGCACCGCCCACAAGGACTACGTCAGGGTAAGATATGAGGTATATCAGGCAGCAGTGTTACAGAAGCTGCTCAGACTTGCATGCTGCTGTTTTTCTTTCAGATCCCGAAGCCCAGTGGTGTGAAGAAGGGTTGGCAGCGAGCCTTCGCATTGGTCTCTGATTGTAAACTTTTCCTCTACGACGTTCCAGAGGGGAAGTCCACCCAGCCGGGGGTGGGGGCCAGTCTGGTGCTGGATCTGAGGTGACTGTCAGTACGCTGTAGTCTACAGAAGGTTTTCAGATGGAATCTGTAACGAGCTCCTGTTACTTCCCGAGTTCCCCCCCCAGCACCAATGATACGAGCACACTCGATGTATCGCTTTATGAATGCTTTTATTGTGCGCTGCACGCTCTGGCAGACTGTGCCCCTTGCTCTCCTCACTCTCGCCTCCATCCCTACTGAGCTTAATATAGACAAAACACCCAATCAGTTTCAGCTGAGGCCAATTAGGCCTCTTTCCGGCACCTGTTCCCCTGTGCCACTCCTCTCTGCAGCTGAGCCTAACCACGTCCCCGCCACCAGAGTCTTTTGATCATTCTATGTGATTTTAAATAATGTAAAGACGCTCTAATGGGAAACATGTTCTTGTGTGTTTCAGAGAAGAGGAGTTTTCCGTCAGCTCTGTTTTGGCGTCGGATGTGATCCATGCCACCAGGAAGGACATCCCCTGCATCTTCAGGGTAGGACTCCCTGTCCCCTGTGCCCTCTCACTGTTTGACCTGTGACCTCCATGTGACCCTGATCCTTGTTTTTGCCGCGATCAGGTGACGTCGTCACAGTTGATCTCGCAGCTGTCGGCGGTGTCGCTGCTAGTGCTGGCGGAGAGTGAGGTGGAGAAGAGGAAGTGGGTCCGGATCCTGGAGGGTCTGCAGAGCATCCTGACGAAGAACCTCCTGAGGAACCAACAGGTCCACGTGCTGCACGAGGCCTACGACGCCTCGCTACCCATCATCAAGACCACGCTGTCTGCCGCTGTGCTCGGTCAGCGACTTCTCGTTCTATTGATACTATAGAGACATCGAGTACTGACTAGTTCTGACAGACACAACTTAGTACCTACAGACAGGACTTAGTACCTACCGACAGGACTAAGTACTAGTACCTACGGACAGGACTGTGTTCAGGAACATGTGGTGAATTTTTTCTCTGATGAATCCACGCTTCCTCTCTGCAGACCGGGAGAGGATTGCCCTGGGAACCGAAGACGGACTCTTTGTGGTGGAGGTCACCAGAGACGGTGAGACAGACGGACAGACGGAAAGTTGGCCGGTTGATAATGGATAGACGTCTCACCTCTCTCTGTCTCTCTCTCCAGTTATTGTGCGAGCAGCAGACAGTAAGAAGGTCTATCAGATCGATTTGATCCCAAAAGAAAAGATAATTGTTCTGCTCTGCGGTCGGAACCGTCACGTCCACCTCCACCAATGGGGGGCGCTGGAGGGAGCCGAGTCCACTTTTGACATTAAGCTGACAGACACTAAAGGCTGCCAGGCTCTGACTACGGGGGTGCTCCGACCCGGAGGACCCGCCTGCCTGCTGGCTGCCGTCAAACGTCAGGTCAGGATTCTGAATGACAGGTCCAGACCGTTCACCTGGAGAACCTGAAAGCCACCTCACTGTGGTTCTGCTCCTGTTATAATGTTGTGGTTCTGATCCTCTAGGTTCTGTGCTACGAGATCACTCGAGCAAAGCCCCACCATAAGAAGCTGTGGGAGGTGCAGGCTCCGGGGGTGGTGCAGTGGTTGGGCATGGTGAGGGAGCGGCTGTGTGTCGGGTACCCTTCGGGCTTCGCTCTGCTGGCCCTGCAGGGGGAGTCGTCCCCCATCAGCCTGGTCAGCCCGGCCGACCCGTCGCTGGCCTTCCTGTCCCAGCACCCCCTGGACGCACTGCACGCCCTGGAGGTGGGCTCCACCGAGCTGCTGCTCTGCTTCAGTCAGCTCGGCATCTATGTGGACGGACAGGGCCGCCGGTCCCGAACCCAGGAGCTGATGTGGCCTGCCACGCCGCTCGCATGCAGTACGTTAATAACACTACTTGATCACCAGTCGTCATATCTTAAAGGTATTGATCAATATCAATGTCTCTCCAGGCTCCAACTCGTCCCACCTAACGGTCTACAGTGAATACGGACTTGACGTCTTCGATATTCACACTATGGAGTGGGTCCAGACCATCTCCCTCTGCAAGGTAATCCCTCTCAGCTCGGCATTGCTGGGAACCAGCCAATCACAGGGGAGAAGCAGTCAATGACATCACAGTCTCTGTCCTCAGATCAGACCTCTGAATGTTGAAGGGACATTAAACCTGCTGAGCTCAGAACCTCCTCGTCTGGTTTACTTCAGCAACACCTCGTCAGGTAACGCCCCGACTCACCTGGACACTGTCTCACCACCTCAGCCGCCCTGAAGCTCACCCATCTCCACCCTTTCTGTCTCCACCCTTTCTGTCTCCACCCGTCTGTCTCCACCCACCTGTCTCTGACTCCACCCGTCTGTCTCCACCCGCCTGTCTCTGACTCTACCCGTCTGTGTCTACCTGTCTGACTCCACCTGCCTGTCTCCACCTGCCTGTCTCCACCTGCCTGTCTCTACCTGCCTGTCTCTACCTGCCTGTCTCTACCCGTCTGACTCCACCCGTCTGTCCTCAGAGGGAGACCTCACCATCCCGGAGACGTCGGACCAGAGCAGGAAGTTGATGGTCCGAACGCGCAGCAAGAGGAAGTTCCTGTTTAAGGTTCCAGAGGAGGAGCGGCTTCAGCAGAGGAGGTGACTGTTTCATTCATGTGTATTAGTTATTGTGTGTAATTAATGTGTATGTATGTGTGTTATTGTGTATTAATATGTATGTATGCGTGTGTGTGTTATTTTCAGGGAGATGCTGAGGGATCCGGAGCTCAGATCAAAGATGATTTCTAATCCCACAAACTTTAACCACGTGGCCCACATGGGACCAGGAGACGGCATGCAGGTCCTCATGGACCTCCCTCTGGTAACTCCTCCTCCCTGCACCACCTCCTCCTCCTCCTCTTCCTCCTTCTCCTCCTCCTGCCGGCATGTTCTCTCTCACCTCCACTCCCCTCCGACAGCTCTGTCCATCACACTGACTCCTTTCTTCTCTTCCTCCTCCTCCTCCCTGATCTTCAGGTTGGTGATGTCATCTCCCTCTCTCCCTCTCCCTCTCCCTCTCCCTCTTCCTCCTACCGTCATACCCTCATCTCTCCGCCCTCCAACTTTGAGCATGTCTATCACATGACGTCGGCGTCGGCCGGCGCCTTCTTGCAGAAAGACGCCTCCTCTTCCTCCTCCCAGCAGAGCCTCCTGCAGCCTTCCTCCTCCTCCTCCTCCTCCTCCTCTCCCTCAACTTCCTCTCTGGGAATGGTAGGCCAGCTTCTCTGTCTCCCTCACCCTGCTCCCCCTCTCCTTCCCCACACTCCTTCACACGTCC
>NC_136591.1:16609460-16751960 GCF_910589615.1 Taurulus bubalis | reverse complement strand
CAGCAGAGTATAGTGATCCTGAACATGAGTAGAGTCTTCTGGGGAAAAAGGAAGGCTGGAAACAAACAAACAAATCTAAATCTAAACAACAAACAGCTGCAGAGACAGTTGGCGATGTCACTGACGACATCATCATGCCATGACAAACCTTTATGTGATTTAGTATAAAAGTATATTAGGTAAAGTTCATAATTTCAGAGTATTTGTATATATGTCAAAGTCCATCCATCCATTATCCGGGGTGGAGTCTCGGTGGCAGCAGGCCCAGCAGGCTGACCCAGGCTCCCCTCTCACCCGCAACATTTTCCAGCTCATTCTGGGGGATCCCGAGGCATTCCCATTCCAGCTGGGAGATATAATCCCTCCAGCGTGTCCTGGGTCTTCCCCGGGGTCCCTCCCAATTGGAAGTGCCCGGAAAACCTCTAATGGGAGGGGTCCAGGAGGCATCCTGATTTGAGGCCCGAACCACCTCAGCTGACTCTTTTCAACTCCAAGTTCCCCGGATGGACTTTGTTTATGTTTCAACCAACTGGTTTGATTGGTGGAAAGTGATCTAGGAGGACCCTACAGAGGAAACTCATCTCCTTACCCCATCTCTAAGGCTGAGCCCGGCCAGTTAAACAGTTCGAGTCTTACTCCCCGCGACCCTCTCGTTCTCCTGGGTCTGACTCCGGGAGGGTTTCCCTGGTCTGGGCAAGGTGGCTTTAGTCCGCTTTAGTCTGCTCTGAACCGCTCTTAGTCTGGGCTCCCCCGAGACCTATTTGCCTTGGGAGACCCAGACAGGGGCTGATGCCCCAGACAACATAGCTCCCAGGATTCACTGAGCCACTCAAACTCTTCCAACACGTTAAGGTGGAGATTCACGGATATGTCAAAGTAAACCTTTGATATGTCAAAGTAAACCTCCTTAGTTCAGAGTATTTGTATATGTGGTAAAGTAAATTTCTTTCTTGTATACTTGGAGTCACTCACCTGAGGCAGCTTTTCAAGAAGTCCCGCTTCTTGTTTTCATCAGCGATGCTCAGGTGTTCTTTATACTGCAACAGCTGGAAAAAGAACCAGGTGAGACATGTGTACCACTGATACTTTAGTACTAGAACTGTGTACTGTGTATGTGTACTGCTGATGTGTTGTACGTACCGCCACATCCTCCGTCCTTCCAAGAGCTCTGAGGAGGACCAGAAGAAGAAAGCACATCAGGTAAATACTGCACATGGACATCATACCAGGTATGACCAGGTGTTCACAGATACAGGTTCAGGTGCGAGTACCTGAGCAGCTCCAGCAGCAGCCTCTGGTCTCTGGTTTCAGTTAGGTAGTGGATCAAATGTCTCAGAGCTGTCTGTCTGGACTCCAGCTCGCGAAACAAAACCTCTAAGCAGGAAAACACACAGTCAATAACACTGGGTCTGATCCAGAACCAGGTCAGACTGATCCAGAGTCTGAATCAACAGGCTCACCTTTACTCAGAGTCCTCTTTAAATAAATTAATACCTGAAAGGAAGAAAGCAGCATGTCAGTAACTTAATAAAGTGATCAAAGGTTTTTAAATTCTTGACGATCAAAATAGGAATGAAGTTACAGCCGTGATGACGTTTCCATCGTGTGCAGAGACTGAGAAATCCAGCAGCAGCAGCTTGTCCTGAAGAGAGCGAAACTTCTCCAGAGACACAGCCTGAAGACACGATGTGTATTAGTACACACTAATACTACCTCTGTGAGGTACTGAGACACAGTTAAAAACATGTGTATTAGTACACACTAATACTACCTCTCAGGTGGTTTACCTTTCCCTGCTGCATTCTGTGGACCGTTTCTTCAGGCGACCAATCACTGACATAATCCTGATCACAACATGATGACATCATTAATACATCAGAAACAATAACCTGATAAAAATCTTCAGTCTATAATCAGTTTATCAGTCTTTAATTGTTGCTACCTTGTATTCAGATTTGGGTTTTCGGAGTTCTGGAGCGTAAAGTCTGGCAGACGAATCGCTGAGCGCTAAAACACAGAAAACAAGTGACTCATCCATTCATTCAGTTATTCTTTACCTCACTCACTCATATATTCACACATTCATTCACTCCTCGAGTGTAGTTCAGACTCACAGTCTGTGAACGACTGGAAGTTTCCTCCTTTAGTTTTTCCTGCAGAGAAACAGATTTAACCTTCAGTGTGTTTCAGTTATGTTCCTGTGTCACCCGTCTGTGTCACCTGTCCATTACCTGTCTCACCTTTGAACAGCGAGCTCAGAGAGTACCCTGAGTGACTCTTGCTGATGGCCACTGTGTCGGTGTTGATTTTGGGGAAGGTGGGCTCTCTGTCCGCTCTCTGATTGGACGCTGCCGTCTCACTGACCGACCAGGAGATACCTGAGCAGACACAGGAAGTGATCCTAACCTTGCAGCCAATCACAGCACACCATTTAAACACGTGTTTGAATAACTAGTGATGTCTTACTGCCGACAGGCTCTCCGCTCCAGCTGACCTTTTCCACCTCTTCTTCATCATCGTCTTCCTCCACCAGGCAGCGAATGCTGTTCACCGTTCGCTTCGACTCTTTTAACTGAAGAACACAAACAGAAGTTCTGTCCGTCAGTACGCCAGTGTGTCAGTACACGTGTCCGTTGGTGCATCTGTACAGGTATGTGTAGATTTGGGTCTTACACTGCTGAACTCGTCATCTTCATCATCGAAGGTGAAGGCTTTAAACTTGGAGCTGTTCCAGTAGTCTTCCTCGTCTGCTTTACTCTTCATCATCTGGACAAACAGAGAGAGGAGGAGGAGGAGGAGGAGGAGGAGGAGGAGGAGGCTGATTCAGAAAATGGTTTGTGGGTTTGCCGTGCGATTTGAAATATAAGGGGCAGCGAAACGCAATGGATTTCCCCCTGTCCTCTCTGTACCCAGCTTCATCTGTGCCTGTGAAAGGGTATTTTATAAAGCAGGCGAAATGGTCTGAAAAAGCCCAGCACTGTGGAAAAGTTGGTATTTTTATAAAAATGAATAAAATGGACGCATCAACATGGGCTAGCGGAGGAGGGGCTCGAACCTCCGATCCTCTGATTGAAAGACGGGTATGATAACAACTGAACCACAGTCACATCACAACATTGTCACCAATTTGTTTCCACTTTCACTTTTGACCCCGCCATTATATCATGAAGACAGACACACTATTAATAAGTTAATAATTGATGTATTGGCGACACAAACATCATTCACTCTTGTATTCAATTCAAAGCTTTACACACCAAAGTCATGGTGTCGTTATGATCACTCTGCCTGTTTTACATGTATTGTCCACTTGGTGGCGCAGTAGAGCGAATGAAGTCCCATGAAGCTTCGGCCCATGAGCGAACCAATTGGATGGAAAGCTTCAATGCTTCAGGAAGCTTCATCTCGCCATCACTACCTGCCTCCTACCTCCTGTCTCCTGACATGGCCCTGCTGATGCCCCTCCTCTCTACCTCCTTCTGCTGACATGAATCGTGGTTATTTGGATCGTGGTCCATGCCTACTACTCATTATATGAATAATTTCTGTCATATGAATGTGCTGTAACTCCGTTACGTTCGTCATTCTGGTCACATGACATATATTGCTTCTGTCCATTCGGGGAGAGGGATCATCCTCTGTTGCTCTCCTGAAGGGTTCTTCCTGTTTTCCCTGTGAAAGTTTTTTTTACTATCTTTATTTGGGGAGTTTTTCCTGATCCGATGTGAGGTCCTGGGACAGGATGTTATTTGTATAGATTGTAAAGCCCTCCGAGACAAATTAGTATTTGTGATTTTGGGCTATACAAAATAAACTGAATTGAATTAACTCCTGAACCATCCGGGTACTAACGTATTCACATCTGGCTCACTGGAGTTCACCCGCTATCTTTGCTGATGTGACGGCCGGTAGAAATGCAGACAACCATCTCAATTCTGTCCAAAGGGGACACAAAGACGTCAACACCAGTTTCTAGTCCCATGAAGGCCGCACAGTGACTCCTGATCCAGGTCTCTGTGCGGCCTTTAGGAACCGACTGACCAGAAGTGACCCCACAGTCTGGTCGTCTCTTGCGTCCTGCTCAGAGATAAAGTAACAGACATCTGATGACGGGAGGGTGTTGTTTGTTGGTATGAAGACTCGACCTGATGGAGGAACTGGAACCAGTGGAACCATCAGAGACACAGCTACTGAAGTCTGACCAGCTCTGTGAGCGTCTGTGTATTTATATTAGCTATGACGTGTTCAACAAGACATGTATATTCTATGTATTTACTTGTATTGTGTGTACTGTGTGCATTTTGTGTATTTTCTGTGTATTGTGTGCATTCTGTGTATTTACTTGTATTGTGTGGATATTCCGTGTATTTACTTGCATTGTTTGTGTATTCTGTGTATATTATCTGTGTTTTTACTTGTATATTCTGTGTTAGCATGCTAGTAGTCTCATAAATACACCGGGGTTTTACCCGGATGTAACTCTTGGTGTCATGTGGAGAAACGTCGGGAACGGAAATCATCCTCACGCGGACAAAGAACGAGTTCTTTGATCCAACAGATATTTGTTGAAAAGCGATAATCGATCAGAATCAATCAGCTGTTTTTACCTTCAGTGGGAGCTGCTCTTCTTCTGTGGCGGAGGCTCTACGCCTTCCGGCCGCGCGAAGGCTGCTGGGAGTTGTCGTCAACAATGAAACAGCGGAAGTGATCAGCAGGAAACTAAAATACATTTATCCGATCAAAATATTAAGAGACGTTTTTATGACGTAAAACTAAAATAAAAAAAAACTAAATAAAAAATGAACACTTTATTTCAGAATAAAAATGTGTAAGGAGAAAATGTATCATTGATTACATTTAAATCAAACAAACCAGTTAATATTATATACAATCATATTCAAACAATACAAATATATAAAAATGTAAAGTGTGAACAAATAAAACATATATTTGATGTATATGAGTAATTTAATTTAGTTTGTAATGTCTGATCTGTTTTAATACTGTAGCGTCCACACTCACGACTAGTAGACCGCTGGGTTCCTTGCAATGCAGGTTTATTCATGTAACTGTCCACAACGCTGGCGAGACTCAGGTACATCAACACCGAAGCGACAGAACAGCTAACAACACCCCGTTGCTACTTGACTACAAGTCTCACACACTTGACCATCCCGTTTCCCCGCAGGTCAACACCCCGCCTCCCCTCTGCTCCACCAATCACAGGGCCGCAACCCGACCATCTAGCACACTGCCTCCCCATGATTGGCCGGAGAGAGCGAGAGGTGATCGAGCGACCCCTCCCCACTGACAGGCACCAGTACAGGGTCGCTACAATACTATAGTTGCATTTTAATATTATATTATTATTCCTAGTGTTTTATTCTATTTAATGTTTTATCTTTATTAGTGGTCTGATTTAGTTTGCCTTTGTTTTGAAAAGAGCTGTAGTAATAACGCTTATTATCACAGTGTTATTGTTCATGGCTGCATCCTGATTGTGTAGGTTTACTTTGAAAAGCTACACCGGAAGTAGACAGAGCGACGTGGTTTTAAGTTTCAGCTGAACAGTCAGAGACTCAGGAGACATTTAAGGACAGCTGATCAGTGTAGAAGTACAGTAAGTACAGCAGTGATACTACAGTAAGTGCAGTTGTAATCGTACAGCAGTACTATTATACTATACTATATATATATATATATATATATATATATATATATATATATATATAAATAATAATAATACAGTAATATAAATATACTCAGTACTCCTGATGGCTAAATGGGGCGAAGGAGATCCTCGATGGATCGTCGAGCAGAGAGCGGACGGAACCAACGTCAACAACTGGCACTGGTCTGTAATTATTATTATTATAATTGTTATTATTTTGAATTGTTGCAATTATTTGTTATTTAATATTATTTATTATTACTATTTAGTATTTGTATTGTTATTTAATGCTTTTATTATTGTAATTTAATATAATTATTGTGATTTAATAATCCATCCATCAGCTGCTTATCCTAAATCGGGTCTCAGTGGCGGAAACTCATCTCCTTATCTCTCTCTAATGCTGCGTTCACACCAAACGCGGCGCAAATTATTCACGCGACCAGATTACACGCAAAGTCAATGCACAGACACGATAGGTTGCGAAAAAGTTTTTTTTTTCATTGGGCGGCGCAAACAGAACTTTTGACGCGGGGGGAACAGACGAAGGACGCACCACGAATTCGCGTGAGTTGAAATATCCCAACTCCGTCGATAAAATCGGATGACGCAAAGTTATGGGACTACGATAATATTATGAACCCAGCCACGATGGAGTTTGATGTTCCGACGTATGTGGAATTTACACAACATGTATTGTGGCAAACCAGGAGGAAAGGAGGAGCAGACAGCGCGCAGGGGGCGGATCCCCAAGCTCAGGTTGGGGGAGGTGGTCGGGGGAAGGTACTTCCCAATGCAGGTGCTGCAGCCAATCGGCACATGGCACTGAACCCACCTGCAGCCCGTCAGGTAATCAGAGGGAGCATAAATCCTCAGAGCTGGGAGGAAGAAGGGAGAGACTGGGCCGGAGATTAATAGGATCTCCTGAACCGCTGGAGAGGAGCTGCACGGACACGAGGTAACCCATATGCTAAACCGCTCTCCTCTGATCTGTCCTCCAGAGCAAAGGACGCTGCTAGTGAGACCGAAGACCCCGACCGGGAGGAACCTTTTGTTGAGTTTAACCCCATCTCCCTTCACCCCAAACCTATTTATTAAAGGACACTTTTTGTTGGCACACTAGTGTCTCTGAGTCGCGTATTTTATTGTTGAATCTTGCCTCCAAGTCCCCGGGTTGCCACAGTAAAAAAGAGCTAGTGGTTATTTACATGGTGGATGTTCACACCGAACGCGACACGAATTGTCGCGTCGGGCTTACCGCTTCAGTTTAGTCGCGTGAGTGAAAAGAGGGTGTTCACACCAAAAACAAATCGCGGTGCGACAAAGGGGGCGTGGCTTATCTCAGTCACTTCTCTCCGTGAAAAATAGTTATCTTTTTCGGTATCGACTACGGAATAAATAACCACTAGTTCTGCTTTATACTTGTTGCGGAAGTCCCAAAAATGTTGGAACATCAAACACCCTCGTGTTTGGGTTCATAACATCATCCGTAGCCGCACACAGCTCGGTGAATTTCACCGACTCCGCCAAACATTCCCAGTTCACCCTCACTACACGTTTGGGTATTCCCAATCACCCCTGCCAGGTTTCTCTGTCACTGCCCACGTGAGCGTTAAAGTCTCCCAGGAGAACTATGGAGTCGGCAGGCGGCACCCTTTCCAGGACCCCCCCCTCCCCCCACCGAGCTGCTGTTAAAGCACAAACAGTCAGAGCCTTACTCCCCTCACTTTCTTTCCCCGCTAGCGAGGTGACGTTCCACATCTCCAAAGCTAGTCTATACTTCTGGCGATCGGCCCGCCCAGGCCCCATGCCGGGCCTGCTGCCTGGTCTACATGGCACCCGACCCCGATGCTTGTCCACAGGGTGGTTGCTCCATGATGTTTCATCAGGCTGAGCCTGACCGGGCTCATGGGCGAAAGCCCGGCCACCAGAGGCTCACCGGCGAGCTCCCCTCCTGGGTCTTGCTCTGGGACGGTACCCCGGTTTCCCTGGTCCGGGCGAGGTAAATGCAATCCGTGGGCCGCTATTCATCAGTTTTCTTTTAACCGCAATAAAGCTGGGCTCCCCCCGAGACCTGTTGGCCTTGGGAGACACTGCCAGGGGCTGATGCCCCAGACAACATAGCTCATATGAGCCACTCAAACTCCTACACCACGGTAAGGTGGAGATTCGCGGAGGAGATTAGTTAAATAATATTATTATTTGTTATTATTGTCTGGCTTGTTATGAATATTATTGTTATCATCATACATTATTATGTCCCTTCCCAGGACGGAGCGTGATGTGAGCTCGTGGTCCTCGGTCCTCCTCCGTGAGCTCCTGCTGGGAGTCCGTCTTAAAGGGCCAGAGGGCGACGTCCAGCTGACGGAGGTGACCAAAGTGGAGGGAGAATCCTCCATCAACAACCGCAGAGGGAAACTCTTCTTCTTCTACGAGTGGCAGCTGAGGGCCAGCTGGCTGGGTCAGTGATGTCACTCTACTAACCCCAGTATTTTAACAGTACTCCCCAAAGCTAAAAACAAGCCTGTTGCTAGTTGAACTCCGATAACTAAAATATTTTCGTGACACGTGAAGATTAGACACTTCTGTATTTGTCAGGCGAGCAGTTCTTGCTGGATGGAAGAGGAGCCACCTTTGGGTTGGACATCCACACTCTTCTTCTGTGATGTTAACTGTTTTCTGTCTGCAGGAACTTCCAACGGCGGAGTCAAGTTTAGAGGAACTCTTGACGTGTCCAACCTCTCGGACGAGAACGACATGGACGACCTTGACGTTAGTTCCTGTTCCTGGTGATCCCCATAACTGTATTGATCACTGTACTGATCGTTGAATTGATGATCATATTGATAACCGTATTCCCGTCCAGATCTCCGTGTCTTTGTGCAAAGACCAGCCCGACACGCCGCTCCTCGGCCTCATAAAGAAAAGCGGCGTTCAGGAAGTTCGGAGGGTTCTGGGCGAGTTCGTCCGCCAGCTCAAATCAGGTCTGTTACCCAGAATGCATCTGCATTAACCAATCAGTGACGATCCCTGTAGTAACCTGAGCGACTTCACAGAGTTCAGTCAAGGAATGATCCTTGCTAAGGCCGACCAACCGGAGATACCTGAACCTCAGACGCAGAAGTACCAGATCCAGACCAGTAAACCTCAGGTAGACTTCAGTTACACATCCAGACATTCAGCTGAAACGGATGTAACAGTGACATCTGACCTCTTTGAATTATCCAATAGAAAAACCCCACCCCCAGGTGTTCCTCTGGCCCCGCCCCCTCCGTCCCAGGTGTTCCTATCTCAACCTGCACCTTTAATCTGACGGAAACCTTCCAAACCTCTCCTGATGAGCTGTACAGGACCTTCATCAGCCAGGAGGTACCAAACCAGAACAGATCATGGTAAAACCAGAACCGATCAGGGTAAAACCAGGCCAAACCAGAACAAGACCGATCAGGGTAAAACCAGGCCGAACCAGAACAAGACCGATCAGGGTAAAACCAGGCCGAACCAGAATCGATCAGTGAAAAACCAGGCCGAACCAGAACAGAACCAATCAGAATAAACCAGGCCAAACCAGAACCGATCGATAGGTACTTCCAAGTAACACTTTTTTTCCACGCTGCACAGTGACACGCTCGTCAGTGTAGTACTACAGTATTGTAGTAGTACTGCAGGTAATCCTCCGTCTCCTTAGTTTGTGCAGGTGTTTACCCGTTCGGTGGCGGAGGTGGACGGGCGGAGTGGAGGGAGGTTCCAGATGTTGGACGGGAGCGTTAGAGGAGAGTTCACACAGCTGGTGAGGTCACTGCTGCTCAACCAATAAGTGCTGACCATGGTATCCCCACGGTAACCAAAGCCTTTCCCCTTCCCGCAGGTACCAAACAAAAGGATTGAGATGAGGTGGCGGTTCAGAACGTGGCCTGGCGGTACGTCTTCCTGTAATGAGGTCACGACACATTAGAACCTTCTCTGCTGCTGCGTTCAGGGACAATCTGACATCTGAGCTTTGCTGTGGTCTCTCCATCAGAACACTACGCCGCCGTCAGGCTGGAACTCGAGGACCGAGGAGGCGAGACGGCATTGAGGATGGAGTGTCGGGGAGTCCCTGAAGGGGAGGAGGACTCCACCAGAGAGGGCTGGACCCGGTTCTACTTCCAGGCCATCAAACAGGTTTTCGGATACTGAGAGACGCCGTCCCCTGGAGCTTGTCTGACCATACCTTAGCTTAGTATAGCTTAGCATGAAGACTGGGGCCAGGGAAAATGTTAGCCCAGCTTTATTAGAAGTTTTTTTTAAAACAACGAAACAACTATTTTCCAAAATGTTAAAGTTTGAATCGTGTGAATAAAGTTTGGACGATCAGTGTGTTTGTCTTCCTATCGTCAGGACCAATCAGAGCCCAGATTACAACATCAAAAATAAAATGTTTACTGAAAATAAAGTAATAAAATATCAACATCATTTTTATTTGTTTCATTTTTTTTATTCTCTCAATGTTTTCTTTCTCTATTTAAAAAAAAAAAAAGTAACTGAAAGTAAAAAATACACAAAGTACGCACATTCATTTACGAAAAAAAGTACACAAGAAAAACACTAAAAACAAAACTGCATTAAAGAGGTATTTTACAGGAATGTGAGTTTTTCTATTTACAGTCAAACGGATCATTATAAAAATACAAACATCTAAAAGCTACAACGATATGAACGTGAGTTATAAAATCTATTAAAATGATCAGCGATCATCACAAAATAATTAAATCTCATCAATGATAATATAACGTGTTTAATTTATCACTATTGATGAATGATTTCTGTAACATTGATCAGTTTCAGTGGAGCTGCCTATTCACTGGAGGTCAAAGGTCAGCAGGACTGAGTTAGAAGACTTCCTCCTCCTCACAGCCGTAATCTGGAAAACACAATCAATCAATCAATCAATCGGTCTATTTGTGGTTCATGGTTTCCTCTTCTGATGAACTTTACTGTCTATAAAACTTTATTAACACTTCTTAGTTAACGGTTTCGGGGTTCGGGTGTAAGTCTTCCTCTAGGTTTTCAGAATAAAAGCCTTGACTGACCCCCTACGAGCTGCAGAGAGCTGATACACTCCTCCTCCACCTCCTCCACCACCACAGGAGGCGGGCCAGCGGGGGCGGAGCTTCTGTCAAGTTTGGGTCCAGGAGTCGCTTCAGATGAAGCCTCTTTTGTTGCATCTGTTGTCATGGTGACGGTGTTTTCTGTCTTAGAGGTGAAATACATTGAGTTTAAATTATGCTTATGAAGATATAATATAGTATAATAATAATAAGATATACGTATAGACCCTTCCATAGGTACATGGACCAACATGAACCAACTCAGAGGGATGAATGTATTCTTTCTGTGAGTCGACATCATTGAAAAATATTCACTGTGAGTTAAAGCTAACCAGCAGACGGTTAGCTATTTATCTATCTTATCCACCATGCTTTCATGCTAATGTGACACTGCTAACAGTAAATGAGCCCAACAGCAGGCTGAGTTTACGGTCCTTTGCCCCCCCCCCTACCCCTTCACAACCAAACTACTTTATCAAGATTAGCTAATTAGCGCCAGATAATAGCTAACTAGCTCTAGATGATAGCAAACTAGCTCCAAATAATATCTAACTAGCTCTAGAGAATAGCTATGGATAATAGTTAACTAGCTCCAGATACCAGCTAACTAGCTCCAGAGAATAGCTAACTAGCTGCAGAGACTACCTAACTAATCCAGAGAAGAGCTAGTTAACCATTTACAGAGAAGAGCTAATTAACCATCTTCAGAGACGAGCTAACTAGTTCCAGAGAATAGATAAATTATTCCAGAGACTACCTAACTAGCTCCATATAAAAGCTAACTAGCCCTAGAGACAAGTTAACTAGCTCCAGAGACTACATAACTAGCTCCAGATAATACCAAATTAGCTCCAGAGACTAGTTGACTAGCTCCAGATAATAGCTAACTAGTTCCAGAGAATAGTCAGCTTGCTCTAGATAATAGAAAATGAGCTCGTAAAAACGTATATATTTAAACCAACAGAACTTGCCAGTCAGCTTTATAATAATAATAATGAATCCCTTATTAGTCTCAAAGTGGGGAAATTATTCTCTGCATTTGACCCATCCTTGGTAATTAGGGAGCAGTGGGCAGCCCCCTGAGGCGCCTGGGGAACAACTGGGGGTTCAGGGTCTTGCTCAAGGACACTTATGGGGAGACCAGGGATCGAACCGCTACCTTGTGGTTTCAGATTCCACTCTCCATGAGCTACAGCCGCCTGTGGTTGTTCCAAAGACGTGATTGAAACATATGTATACAAATAAATATGCAGTTATATATCATATACATGGACAGTAAGTGGGAGCAAGCGTGGTTGCTCACCTGGGCGGCTGTTTTCTTCTTTGATGTGGAGGACAAAAGGAGTCGGACCCTGAGACAAACATAAAGAGCATACATGTTCATATAGATGTACCTTTATATAGATATATGTAGCTAGATAAATAGCTATATATATATATATATATATATATATATATATATATATATATGTGTGTCTTTAATAGATATATGTCTTTATGTAGATATAGATACAGTATGTATTTTTCTTTATAGATATATGTCTTTATGTAGATATAGATACAGTATGTATTTTCTTTATAGATATATGTCTTTCTGTAGATATAGATATGTCTCTTTATGTAAATATAGATATGTGTCTTTATATCTTTATGTAGATATATATATTTCTGTAGATATAGATATGTGTCTTTATGTATATATATGTAAATATAGATACATATATATCTTAATGTATAAATATCTATATCTATATATACAGTATATATATATATATATATATATATATATATATATATATATATATATATACTGTATATCTTAAGGTGTATATATATATATATATGTATATTTCTATAAATGACTGATCTACCTCTTGCCCATGATGCTGGTGGTAGCGGCGAGGTCTCGGTTAGCGTCGCTGGTCTTCCTGCGGTGCCGCCGGTTGAGTCGTCTCTGTGTGGCGGCGGCCAGATCGGCGGGGTCGGAGGGGTCGGAGGGGTCGGAGGGGTCGGTCACGGTCACGGTGCTGGGACTGCTGCCCCCCCAACTTCCTGTCCCTCTGCTGTTCAGGTCTTTGAGGACGTCGTAGTTGATCTTACTGGAGATCTTCTTCTTCTCCAGCATCCTCTCGATGGCCTCGCCCGCCGTCAGCGCCTGGATATGCTCCTTCTTCTTTTTGGACTTCTTCGGCTGGAGACAACAATATATAAATATTAGTGCTGGGCAAAGATGAAAAAAATTAACTGGGTCAAGATTTTTCTGTGATTAACATGCGCAAAATTCAATAATGAATGAAAAACTAGTGTATTGCCCGCTTTTATTTTCAAGTAATGTTATCAGAACAATATAACAGGCACTCTCGGAGCAACAGCAAGTTAACAACAGTATATAAAACTGTTTTCTTTTTTCTTCTTCTTCTGAACAGGTACCAGAAGAAACATTTGTCTTTTATCAGGGATTAACATAAACAGTCTGTTCAGTAGTAGGCAAGGCAAGTTTATTTGTATAGCACATTTCAACAACAAGGCGATTCAAAGTGCTTCACATACAACCATTACAATTGCTCCCCGTTGCTGTGTCTGCGGTGTATCGAGCAAAAATGTAAGTCGCTTTGGATAAAAGCGTCAGCTAAATGAAATGTAATGTAATTAAAAGCATCAAAACATAATGCAGAGAAAACAGGATTTAAAACAGTTAAAAAAGCATTAACACAGTCAAAAAGCTAAATAAAAAATTAAAATGGAATAAAAGTTACAGTGCAGTTTAAGAAATAAAAGGCAGTAGTGAGGTGCAGTAATTGAATCTGGTTCAATTAAAGGCAACAGCAAACAGAAAAGTCTTCAATCTGGATTTAAAGGAGCTGAGGGTCTCACCAGACCTGCAGCTTTCAAGAACCTTGTTCCAGATATGTGGAGCAGAAAAGCTGAACGATGCATCTCCATGTTTAGTTCTGACTCTTGGAACAGAAAGTAGACCCGTCCCAGACGACCTGAGGGGCCGGGATGGTTTATAAGGTAGCAGCAGATCACACACATACTTAAGCCCTAAACAAGCAGCAGGATTTTAAAGTAAATTCTTTGTTGACCTCAGATCTCAGAACTGGAGTGATGTGATCCACTTTCCTGGTCTTAGTGAGGACTCGAGCTGCAGCGTTCTGAATCAGCTGCAGCTTTCTGATTGACTTTTTACAGAGGCCTGTGAACACACCGTTACAGTTGTCAAGTCTACTGAAGCTAAATGCATGGACAAGTTTCTCCAAATCCTGTTGAGACATAAGTCCTCTAACCCTTGATATATTCTTCAGGTGATAGTAGGCTGATTTTATAATTGTCTTGATATGGCTGTTCAGGTTGAGGTCTGAATCCATAACTACACCTAGATTTCTGGCTTGGTTTGAGGTTTTTAACATTAGTGATTGAAGCCGAGCGCTGACTTTCAATCGTTCGTCCTTGGGACCAAAAACAACTACTTCTGTTTTATCTTTATTCAATTGAAGAAAATCCTGGCACCTCCAGTTATTGATTTCTTCAATGCATTTAGCCAGCCCTTGTCTGGGAATATAGTCCCGTAGTGATATAGTTATGTAGTAAGGGTCCCTGTTAGAGTGACAAGCGACTCCTTCTTTGTCCATGTTCAGTTTGTTGCTGTTCTAATTCAGCAGCACTTGCTGGACTGTGTTTGAAAGCCCACAACTGTTCTGCATTTGGCTGTCAGGACATTGTCAAACGCACTGTTCTGCAGAGACATTGTTCTGCAGAGACACTGTGACAGAGACACTCTGACAGAGACACTGGGACTGAGACACTGTGACAGAGTGCTGGAGTGTGTGTGCGCGCAGGGGAGGTGCTGTCAAAGTGGTGCCGGTTTAAGAGTGTTGACAGCTGAGTGGAAACTGTTCCTGAGCCTGCTGGTCCTGGAACGGAGGTTTCTATAGCGCCTCCCAGATGGGAGGAGGGCAAACAGTCTATTGCTGGGGTGTGTGGGGTCCCTGACGATGCCGTGCGCTCTCCGCAGGCAGTGTTTGCGGTGGATGGACTCAAATGCAAGGAAGGGGAGTACCGGTGATGCGTTGGGCGGTTTTCACCACCCTCTGCAGAGCTTTTCAGTCTGAGACAGAGCAGTTGCCATACCAAACTGTGATGCAGTTAGTAAGGATGCTCTCGATGGTGCAGCGGTAGAAGTAATGAACTGTGTAAGTAACTCAATATGTGTTCTAAAGTTAGAAACGGTTTGTCAATCAATTTTGTTGTTTTTGTTGCATGTTTTTTTGTCTGCCGCAAGCAAAATGCATCTGGTTTCCTGAGGCACAAGTTCTTACGTTGGTTTTGGAATTGTTGAGTGTCCGAGGAAAAATATGAAAGTAAAAAGGTCTAACTATTATAACCGTATAATCATTTTCTTTTTCTATATAACCATTTGAATATATATATATATATATATATATATATATATATATATATATATATATATATATATATATATATATATATATATATACTGTTTGGTTTTTATTTTCATTATAGTTTGTGATTAGACCACACAAAATTCATAGGACGCTATAAGTTGCTATGTTTTATACTCTTTTTGAATGAGATGTGTTAAATGTTCTCTCCTTTGTTAAGAGCATGCATTGGCAGTATTATCAAATAAGGTAGTGAAACCTCCTCTGTCCAACTCTGGTGACAGGATGACTTATGTATTCTGGTGTATAAAAGAAAGGGTAGGAATGCATGTTTTTTGGGAGTGCCTGGCAATTCTGTGCAGGAGTAGACAAGAGAGAAGAGGTGTTCACTCACCAGCTCTAAAAACTTAACCCTTTCTCTTAGATACTTGTGACTTTTAAACTGTTTGATTGAATTTAATTTTTTGTATGTAAACTCGGCCTTACCATTCGTAAGGGACTGAAACCAAACCAAAGGTTCTGGTTCTTTAAAACAATTTAAACCCTCTTTCCCTGTCCATCCACCGTGAGATACAGAAGTGACGACTGAATCTACCAAAGAGACTTAAGGTAAGTGTCTTTGGGTGAAGACTTTTGCAGTGTTTGTCATAATGATGAGATGGTGTCAAAATAGGTAGAGAGAAGGTATAGACGATATACGTACTCGCTTGATAAGGGTTGGGAGGAGTTACAGCCTACCGCTGGGGACCTAGAGTGCAAGCTGTAAAACACCCTCGACAAAACCTATAACTTATTTTGAAAATAACACAAAAACCTAACGATTTAGCACGGAGTGAGATAAAAGACAGAAGGCGTTATGCCAATATCGGATGAGGATTGTTATTTCCTCCGGGATCACTAGGATAATTAGCCGACGGAGTGCCACCGAGTTAGGTGCGAGGTCTTGCCTTTCCTACTCTCCCCCCTACCCTCCTCTTTCCTTGGCAAGACCACCGTTCACGCTACAGAATAAATAAAACACATTTAAAAACCATCAGTCAAAGTGCAGGACCATCTGTCGGAGGGGTACGCTACAAACTGTAACTCTGAGATAACTGTGGTTACAGCGATGTCCAGTAGTCTCAGTGAGAGCAACAGTTGGTGCACGTTGTAACGGCGTCACTTGTGTAGTGAGCTCCGTTTCATACAACTTGTGTATTCTCCTGACGACGGTGCGTATTGAGGCTCATACGCGCCGTCATTCGTTGGATTCTAAGGACGCTGGTTGGCTGCATCAATGCTGTGTAACACCTTAAGGTACTTCAGGCTCGTAGTACTCCGTGATGAGATCATTACAGTTTGCAGTGATTACAAATAGCTTTGCTTTTATCAACTACGCCGTCTGGGAGAGATTTAAAATGAAATCGTCCATTTAAAAGTGCAGTACCTGTGTGTGGCAGTGTTAAGCCCCTCCCTATGCTAAACAAATATATATATATATATATATATATATATATATATATATATGATACTATATTATATATATGACTATTTAATATGAAACTATATTATATATATATGACACTATTTAATATGATGCTATATTATATATATATATATATATATATGACACTATTTAATATGATAATATATTATATATATGACTATTTAATATGATACTATATTATATATATATGTATATTTAATATGATACTATATTATATATATGACATACTATTTAACATGATACTATATTATATATATGACACACTATTTAATATGATACTATATTTATATATATATGACACACTATTTAATATGATACTATATTAAATATATATGACACTATTTAACATTATACTATATTATTTATATATGACACACTATTTAATATGATACTAGATTATATATATATATATGACTATGAAATATGATACTATGTTTTATATATATGATTATTTAATATGATACTATATTATATATATATGACTATTTAATATGATACTATATTATATATATGACTATTTAATAGAAGCCCTGATCACAAAAAAAGTGTGATTAATAATATATATAATAATACATATTAATAATACATGTTATAATAGATTATGAACGGTTAATGGACTCCATTCAGATAAATATAGATCATTTATGTGGAGCCTCAACTGTCAATTAATTATATAAAAAATATTCTGGGTTCATAATTAAACTCACCTTCTCTTTATATGTCCCCTGTTCCTTCTCCTTCCTGATCCTCTCCTCCTTCTCTGTGGAGGGTATATATAAGTCAGTAAGTGAGAGGAAGGGTCTATATAACCAGTCAGAAAGGGAGAAGAAGACCATGATATACATAACCAGTCAGTAAGTGAGAGGAAGGGTATACTGTATATAACCAGTCAGTAAGGGAGAAGAAGGGTATATATAAGCAGTTAGTAAGGAAGAGGAAGACCATGGTATATACAACCAGTCAGTAAGGAAGAGGAATACCATGGTATATATACCCAGTCAGTAAGGGAGAAGAAGGGTATATATAAGCAGTCAGTAAGAAAGAGGAAGACCATGGTATATACAACCAGTCAGTAAGGAAGAGGAAGACCATGGTATATATAACCAGTCAGTAAGGGAAAGGAAGGGTATATATAACCAGTCAGTAAGGGTATATATAACCAGTCAGTAAGCAAGAAGAAGGGTGTATATAACCAGTCAGTAAGAGAGAGGGAGACTATGATGAAGATGATCACCAGTCAGTAAGGGAGAGGACGACTATGATGAAGATGACCTTTCTGCTCCTTCAGGTACTCTGCGTTCTGCTTCATCCACAGCTCCGTCTTCACCTGGACCTCCCATTCATTCAGGATATACTGCAGCAGAAAATCAGAAGAAGAAGGCACCACATCCTGTTCACTCCTTTCACAATAAAAGCACCGTCATGGCAGTTAATTCCTCCACATACAGACAGGGCCAAGTATTTGGACTGTGTAGTTTTTCCTATTAACCCGTTTAAAATAAAGCAGTTAACATGTGCTGGAATGTCGACGTTCAGCTTTATTTCAAAGGATATAACTAAAATATGGCATTAACTGTTTAGGAATTACAGCCATTTGTACACAGTCAAACTAACACAATAGTGAATTGTGGTGGCGGGGGAGTGGTTATGCTCAGCTGCAGATGGGTGTGGTTGTGGGTGGCTCAGGGGACGGTGCCTGGAAGAGGCCTGATTAGCCTCAGCTGTACTAATTGTGTGTTTGTCCCAACATAAGCAGGAGTAGGTGTAGGAGCCAAATGGGATCAAACGTTGTTCCTAAATATGTACACTGGGTGGCGCTGTGCTGTGTTCCTGGGATTATCTTTATATGCAAGTATAACACGATTGACGGCAGGTGTTGGACCACGAAAAGGGCAAAGGGTTTTGACCGCTTCTACGGTACTGTTGGGCTGCGAGCAACAGAGCGTTATTAGTCGGCATCCAGGGGCCAAATGAATGTTCATCCACGGCATAAGAGAATAAACACGACTGATTCATTACAACGTGTCCGTGGATTACTGAATCAATTGGACTCACAGAATCAAAGCAGAAAGTCTACACTTCAACCATATATATATATATATATATATATATATATATATATATATATATATACATATACATATACATATATATATATATATATATATATATACATGTGTATATATACACATATATATATATACATATATATATATATATATATATATATATATATATATATATAGAGAGAGAGAGAGAGAGAGTCAACACTTCGACCACATATTGATGCTTTATTTCAAATCAGTGTAAAGAGAAAATAATAACAATGGTGTCACAGTCCAAATACTTACTGAATACCAAGAAGTCTGGACAGGAACAAAAAGCCAGCAACTAACACAGCTTGTTTAATTATTTACTATCGATGAACTCAAATAGTCAGAGACTGTATTGATCCATTGCTTTTTTAATGGATCAATACAGCAGTGATTGATGAATGAACTGACCTTATCAATCTCCTGATCATCGATGTCCATCAGGTCCAACTCTCCGCTCTCCGACTGCTCGTCTGTAAAAAAAAACAGCACAATAAACACTATTCACCTGTTTACCACCTGTCCACCATGATGTAACCATTACCATGACGTAACCATAACTATGACGTCATACACACCGTCTGGTTTCTCGGCCTCTTCCGGCCCGGTGAAGGTCTGGAAGGTCTGCTGAATGCTCAGGCTGGCTGCATTCGGCAGATTTCCCAGGATGGCAGCCAGGGGAGCGGCTTGACGGTGAGTCCCCTCCCCCTCCTTCTGCTCGCCATCATTAGACTTCTTGCCCTGCCCATGCTCCTCCTCAATCACCTCACACAGGAAGTTCTGGCTCAGGTGTTGGGCGGCGGCTTGGAGATCGGCGTCTTTGACCTCCGGCACGTCGGGTTCAGAAGTCAAAGACGAGACTTCGACGCCATCAGGGTCTGAAAGGCAAGAAGCGAAGAGTCATGACGTGGTTCATATGTGGAGGTGGACTCCGCTGACTCAGGATCAGTACAGACCGATTTCTTTGGCGTAGGCAGCGTAGATTCCTCTAAGTTTAGGCCGGCTCTTCTCCAGCTCTGTCTCGATCTCGTCTTTATAGCAGCTGATCTCTCCTGAAGGACGAAAGCTTTCAGTTTGGCTGAATAGGAAAATAACTGAAACATCTCAATTTGATCAAAATCCTAATAAATCACAGGACGCTCAGTATTTGTTCAAGAGGAACGAGAATGATGTTCCTCTGTCCTCCACTCACTAGTCTTCCTCCACTAAAGACTCTTCCTCCACAAATGCCGTGTTCACACCGGACGCGGCTCGAAAATTCGCGCCGCGTCCCTGCGAAAGTTTACTCACGGGAGTGAAATGAGGGTGTTCACACCAAACGCGAAAAATCGTGGCGCGAAGGGGGCGTGGCTTAGCTCTGTTGCTTGCCTCTGTGAGAGACAAGCGACGAAGCTTTCATATCCGCTATCGACCATGGAATAAATAACCACTAGTTCTGCTTTATATTTGTTGTGGAAGTCCCAAACATATCGGAACATGAAACGCCCTCGTATTTGGGTTCATAACATCCTCCGTAGCCGCACACAGCTCGGTGAATTTCACCGACTCCTCCAGGAACTGCGTCTCGCGTATCTCCGTAAAACGATACCGATTATGCCATCCACCATGGAAATAACCACCAGTTCTTCTTTATACTTTTTGTATAAACTCCACATATGTCAGAACATCAAACTCCATGGTGTCTGGGTTCATAATATTATCCGTAGTCCCACAACAGCGTCTCAATGAAGCCGCTGTCAGCGCTGGTTCAGGCGGAGCAGCAGCAGTTTCAATCAGAAACGGGGAGACGGCGGTGGTGACGGGCAGAGCTTCTCAACGCTGATTGGCTGCCGCAACTTTGCATCACGCGAATTCCCCGCCAGAGTTGGGAGAATTCAACTCACGCGAATTCGCGCCGCGTCCTTCGCTTTGTTCGCCCCAGGTCAAACGTTCTGTTCGCGCCGCCTCAAACGCGTCTATCTCGCCGCGACGCGAATAAATCGCCAATTCGCGTCGCAGCGCGTCTGTGGATTGACTTTACATGTAATCTGGTCGCGCCGCAAATTCGCGCCGCGTCCGGTGTGAAAACGGCATAAGAGTCTTCCTCCACTAAAGAGCGCAGTCATCAAAGAGCTCACAGAAAAGAATAGAGGATGACTAACTCACTGAAGAGCTCTTAGTCGACTGAGATCAAAAGACCAATCGGTCGACCAATTGAATGAGGTAAACTCCTCATATCTTTTTATGGGATTATAAACTGACCTTCGACCTCATCCAGTTTCCTGGCCAGCTCGTGTTCCAGCTGCAGAAGAAGAGTAAAAAAGGATTGGTCATTGGCGAACTCACCTATCGGCAGCTAATCAGAGACAGAGGGATCTACCTGCTGCATCTTGACTTTGTGCTGTCCGGCGGTGAATGAGGGTGGATCACATTCCTGCTCCAAATCTACTTTCATGAACTCATCAATGGTCAACTGACTGGTGGGCGTGTCTTCAAACTCTGTTAATCTGTAAAGAGGGAGAGAGAATGCTGTAATCTACAGTGATCTATTGCAATTCACTGGGATCTACTGTATTTCAATGCCATCTAAAGTGATCTACAGCAATCCACTGTGATCTACTGTATTCCACTGTCATCTAAAGTGATCTACTTTCATCTACAGTGATATACTGCACTCCACTGGGATCTACTGCAATCCAGTGTATTCCACTGTCATCTAAATTTGTCTAACGTGATCCACTGGGATTTACTGAATTCCACTGTCATCTAAAGTGATCTACTGCAATCCATTGGGATCCACTGCAATCCAGTGTATTCCACTGTCATCTAAAGTGGTATAAAGTGATCCACTGGGATTACATACCTACTTTCATCTAAAAGGATCTACTGCACTCCACTGAGATCAACTGTAGTGTAATGTGATCTACTGTCATCTAAAGTAATCGAATGCAATACACTGGGATCGACTGTATTGATGTACGTGACTAACTGTAGCCCACTACGATTTCTCGCTCTCTAAAGTGATCTACTATTGTCGTCCACTGTGATCTCCTATGGCCTGACGGGATCTTGTGTGATCTACTGCAGTCCACTGGGATCTTCTATGATCTGAAGTGATCTAGTGTGATCTACTGCTCTCACCTCTTCCTCAGAGTGGTTTGGCAGACCTTCACAACACTGATCACATCCTTCACTGTACGACGAAACTTATGCATCCGAGCTGCCACCAGGAGAGCTGAGGAGGAGCAGGAGATGGAGGAGGAAGACAAGTGTTTACCATTAAGGCTACACCACCAGGACCAGCTATAAAGCTGGTTCATGCTCGCTACATGACTTTGCACCATCAGACGCCGACAGGTGGCGAAAATGAAGAACTTTGAGGAGCTATGAGAAGGACTGTTTGATCAGCACTTCGTCACTTCTGAACGTTTGAGTTATCAGAGCTCTCATTACACTCATGTTGGTTGTGACCATGGTCACGGCGGTCATGTCCTACCTGCTCCACAGAGGCCAGACGGCCGACGGCCTGTGTGCATCCAGTCCCTCTTCATCCTCTGGACCAGACGCAGAGCCGTCATGGACACCTCATGGGTCTGCAGCCCGAACTCCAACATGTGGGCAAAACGAGGGATGTACAGGCAGGGGTCTATGAGGTGTGTGGGGGGGGGGAGACAACTCAACATCATAGAATAAAGACATTTCCATCACAGTGAAGTGGTACTGTCCCTTTAATTAATAATCCATAAACAATGTAACGGACTGAGGGAAATGTTATGTTATAAATTATGTTATGTTCAGGAGGTCAGTGAACGTCTCATGAACTGTGTAGCTGTGAAGCATGCCGGTGATTGGCAGAGCAAGTGAGGTGGGATGTTGTTGTGTTGTGTTACGAGTCGTTCGGAGACGAGGCTATGACCCGGAGCAGAGGTGAAGCATGTTGAGAGGTTTTCACGGTGTTTCCTGTTGTTTGGCGTAGGCTACGGCCCACAGTAGCCTGTTCTGTTTTGTCCTTAATAAACACACTACAAGCCATCTAACGTCTTGTAGCTTTCCTGACCCAGGGTCGCAACAATAATTACATCAATTAAGAGGAAGAAGTTACATCATTCATTCATTCATAATTTAA
Source organism: Taurulus bubalis (assembly GCF_910589615.1). Lineage (NCBI taxonomy): Eukaryota > Metazoa > Chordata > Actinopteri > Perciformes > Cottidae > Taurulus > Taurulus bubalis. Next base: position 16,729,112 of record NC_136591.1, on the reverse strand, counting down.
TTAGATCTAATTATTTTTTCAGATGGCAGATGGCTGAAGTTCACTTTGTCGTCGGTCCTTCGGGAGACACTCGGAGAATTCCTGCTCACAAGGTGAGGTGTCATGTGACTGAGTTCCTGTTCACAAGGTGAGGCATCATATGACTGAATTCCTGCTCACAAGTTGAGGCATCATGTGACCTGGATCTACTTCTTGTGTTTCAGTACGTCCTGGCGGTGGGCAGCTCAGTGTTTGGGGCCATGTTTTATGGAGATCTGGCAGAGGGTCAGTCTGAGATCCACATCCCTGACGTGGAGCCAGCCGCTTTCCTTATCCTGTTAAAGTGAGTCCAGTCTGGAGACCAGTTCAGGGAGAAGAGGTCTGTGGAGACCCCTGGACCTTCCTTAGGCACCATCTGTCGGTTAGAGAGCCAGCTAGCTTGGAGTTAGCTGCAAAACCGGGATCTTTGAGGTAGTTTCAGGGTACCCTTTTAAAGAGGGTTTAGACATGTCTTACTCTAGGATCCTTCGACTAAGAACAGGAGTAGAAGGAGTTCATTAATACCAGGCTCATTCTACCACCTGAGCTTCAGCTGCCCCTCCCATAGTCCTTCAGAAAGGTTTGGAGGAAGGACCACGGTTCTAGACAGTCCAGTTTGTATCCTACTGAGGGCTCCAGTGGTCCTGGATGGGATTTCAGGTGCTGATTGGATCAATACATTGCAAAAGGCTGGACTCCCAGACAATCCGGTGTGTGACTGTCCCGGTCCCCTGGACGTTGTTTGTTTGTGGCTGGAGGTGTAGCACAGGAAGGGAAGAAGTTGTGTGACCGACGTGCAGAGCGACATAAGTTCAGTCCAGGGGACCAGGTTCTAGCCCTTAGGCCTATGGGGGGTTCGCCATTTCAGGCTAGGTACACAGGTCCATACACAGTCACTGAGAAAGTTTCGGAGTTGAATAAAACCATTTCAACGCCAGAACGTAGGAAGGTCAAGCTTCTCTGCCATGTAAATCTCCTGAAACCGTACTACAGGCGTGTAGTGGACACTGGCTTGGGTCAGGTGGTGGGAAATGGTGTTCATCCGGCTCTTGCGATAGCTTCAGAGGTTTTGTTGGATGCATACCTGCAAACTTGTCACCTTTCGGCGAAATTCGCCGTTATGAAATGAAAATATGTCATCCACGTGAATCGTGTAGATCCGAAGAGTTTTTGTTTTTGGGAGGGGGGGGGGGGGGGGGGTTAACTGACCGGCGTGTGTGAGATTGGAGTGAGACGCGGAAAAAAACTGAGGTCGTGATCATCTTAGCAATAGAAGATCTTTGACGTGTCGAGTCTTGGCCAATCAGCGTAAAGATGTCTATAGCGGCTTCATTTCCCTCCCACCAGTTTTTTAATGGCAAGCTAGTCCGCTTGCTAACACGTTAGCTAACGTTGTTGGAGAAACAGCGAGTGAGATTACTGGCAGCGGCGAGTCCGTGACAGTGTGTGGCGTCAGCCAGGTGAGCGGCGACTCAGCGGCACTGGCGGTTCTACCTACTGACACTTACCTACATATAAGGAGAGGACAAGTGGAGATTTTATCCAACTTTTATTTAAATAAAAAAAAACGAAATGAGTTTCCTCCGTAGGGTGGCCGGGCTCCTGTTTATATTTAAGGGTTTAAGATCTACGTGTAGAAAAAAGTGCATCCTCCAGTTAATATAGTTATGCGGTTATAATGTTGTCACACAGAGAGAGGTGTGCATTTTCAGGTTTACCTGGTGGAAACATTATTCCAGTGTTCTAGACTAACAGTGACGTCTCCTCAAAGTAAAGTGGTACAACAGTATGACATAATATGGTCAAATAAAAATAAAAAGGCTAGTACATTATACATATTATTGCATATAAGTGTAATATAATGAAGTGTAATGTAGTAGTAGCAAAACAATATTCAGTATAGTACAGCAGTATTGCATACTGTAAGTATTAAGTCTACAAAATACTATATATATATATATATATATATATATATATATATATATATATATATATATATATATACACACACACTACTGTTCTAGGTGGAAACGTGTGGTTTTTAATGAAACATGGTCAGCTTCTTGACGAGTGACGCTGTCCGCCCCCCTCATGAGGCCCATTTCCAGCAACTATCACTCCAGTGTTCTAATGGTACATTGTGTTTGCTCATCGCATAGAAGACTAATGGATGATTAGAAAACCCTTGTGCAATTATGTTAGCACATCTTAAAACAGCTATGCTGGTGAGAGAAGCTTTACAACTGGCATCCTATGCATAGCATCACATTTGTGGGTTCCATTATACTCTCAAAATGGCCAGAAAAAGAGAACTTTCATGTGAAACCCGCCAGTCTGTTCTTGTTCTTAGAAATGAAGACTATTTCATGCGAGAAATTGCGAAGAAACTGAACATTTGTCTGGGTAACCCCAAACTTTTGAACGGTAGTGTATGTATGTATGTATGTACGTATGTACGTACTTGGGTATTGACAAAAGAAGAAATAAAACCCATAATGATCATAGTTTGTCAGCTTCTCGACGAGTGACGCTGTTCGCCCCCACCCCTTATGAGTTTGCAGGTCTGTGGATGAGGGAGATGGGGTGCCGGAGCCTGATGATAGTCTCCTGTTTAGTGATATTCCTGCACAAACTGAGCAGCACTTCGTATGGATGATTGTAGAGATCAGGTGGGGTCTGCAAAATTTGTTAGCAGAGTCTTTTTGCGTAAAGGGTATTGGCAAGTACCTTTACCGAAACGTGCGCAGGAAATCGCTGCATTTGTCATTTTGATGTCGGTGATCCCTTGGGACACCGACTTTAAGGGGTGACGGTCCCAGTCCCTAATCACTGCAGGTGTGCTTTTGTCAGTAGATTGCATGATGCAGAGCACCTGGTCCGGGAATTGGAACGACATAAAAGCCCTGCACTATTTTTGCTCATGGCGCAGGGTCTGGTGGAGTGATCACAGGCCGTTGTTGCCGTCTTATCTTTGGTTTCCTTGGTTTTCACTGACAAACACCAACACACCATTACACATGCCATTGACATCACTGATGTTACTTACTGCCACACTCCATACAGTTAACTATTTCTTTATGTAAATAAACATCTTACGTTATCCTCAAACTGTTGTCTTTGCCGTATTTGTTATGGCCTAAGAGCCGGGTCATGACAGGTGTGAATCCGACCACACAGTGTGTGTGTGTGTGTGTGTTGGTGTCATGTATGTAGTTTCTCAGCTCCCTGACACGTGTCCCGATCCCGTTTCAGGTACATGTACAGTGATGAGATCGAGTTGGAGGCCGACACTGTGCTCGCCACGCTCTACGCTGCCAAGAAGTACATCGTTCCTGCTCTGACGAGGGCCTGCGTCGGCTTTCTGGAGACCAGTCTGGAGGCCAGGAACGCCTCCGTCCTGCTGTCTCAGAGCCGGCTGTTCGAGGAGCCGGAGCTGACGCAAGGCTGCTGGGAGGTGATCAACGCTCAGGCCGAGCTCGCTCTGCAATCTGAAGGCTTACTGCCTCCAGCAAACCCAGACTGGAGTTCCTTCTAGTGAAGCAGGCTGGTCTGGCGCCACAGAGGTGCCACCGCTTTCAGTCCTCGGCCTACCGCAGCAATCAGTGGCGCTACAGGGGGCGCTGCGATAGCATCCAGTTCGCAGTGGATCGGCGGATCTTCATGGCCGGACTCGGTCTGTACGGGTCGAGTGGCGGGAAGGCAGAGTACAGCGTTAAGATCGAACTGAAGAGGTAGGCAACCGTTCTGGCCCAAAACCTCACCAAGTTCCTGTCAGACGGATCGAGCAGCACCTTCTCTGTGTGGTTCGAACACCCGGTAAAGGTGGAACAGGATATCTTCTACACGGTCAGCGCCGTCCTGGATGGAAACAAGCTGAGTTACTTTGGTCAGGAGGGGATGACCGAGGTGCAGTGTGGAAAAGTGACCTTCCAATTTCAGTGTTCATCAGACAGCACCAACGGAACCGGTGTGCAGGGGGGGCAGATCCCTGAACTGGTCTTCTACTGCTGAATCAGAACCTGACGGGCTTTAATCAATCAGAAAACCTGTGAGAGTGAAGTCAGTTGGAACAACGAGCTGCACAGACACAAGCTCTGATTCACGGTCCAGGTGGAACTGGAAGCTGATTGGTTTGTCTGTGCTTCTTAAAGGAAATTATAAATAACCATTAAAGTTGAATTAACTGAAACTAAAACTCTGTTGTTTCTTCTTTGAGGTGAAGTCCTGCTGGAAGGACTCGGAACATGTTTGATGTGGTACTTGGGAAATGTAGTAAATGCACCTTGAAAAGCCTTTTTTGGGCATTTCTTCTTTAGTTTAGTGATGATGTGTTGAAGTGTGATTGCCTCTGTTGCTCCATAAAGAGACAGTTTAACCTTCTGTTGCTCCATAAAGAGACAGTTTAACCTTCTGTTGCTCCGTAAAGAGACCGTTTAACCTTCAGTTGCTCCTTAAAGAGACCTTTTAGCAGTGGTGGGCCGTCAGGGCCTGCTAACTTTTTGTAAATCTGCAGTCGTATTTAATCATAAACGAGCCACCGCGCTGTTGTTGCTGCTGGTCGAGCCGGGACTGGGGCTGGTCCCGCCTCTCCCCGCGCCAAGGTGCCAGCAGCTGCTGGTAATGTCTTGTGTGTGCAGAGTTTTAGCCAACATCAACGCTGTCTACAAGAAGGGGATGAGTCGACTCTTATTCCTGAGGAAGATTCGATCCTTCAATGTGTGCAGCAAGATGCTGGAGATGTTCTACCAGTCAGTTGTGGCCAGCGCCCTGTACTTCTCCATTGTCTGCTGGGGGAGCAGCATTGGAGCCGGTGACACCAACAGACTTAACAAGCTAGTTAAGAAGGCCGGCTCCATCATCGGCTGCAAGCAGGAGTATCTGGAGCAGGTGGTGGAGAGGAGGACGCTGAAGAAACCTTTGTCCATATTGGACAACCCGGACCACCCTCTCCACCACCTACTGCAGGGTCAGTGGAGCACTTTCTCCAAGAGATTCCTCACGTTCCGCTGCAACAAAGACCGCGACAGGAGAACATTCCTGCCTACGGCAATACGACTTTACAACAAGTCACCGCTTGCTAGATCCTCTGTGAATTAATTCATCACTGTATACAGTACGTGTATGCTATTACAGTTCACATACATACTTTGCATTTTGCACTATCTATTGTTTACATTTAATTTGCTTAATTAATGAATACACTCTGCGGCTGTAAATATATTTCATTCCAGTTAATTGTATTCTATTCTTTTGTGTGCGTGTATATATATATATATATATATATATATTTATATATATATATATATATATATATATATATATATATATATATATACGTTTATAATTTACTTTATTTTATTTGTATATATCTTTCATCCCTGTTGCTTCTTTATATATTTTATCTTTTATCTTGTGTGTTTATTTGTATCTTCAAGTTGTACGGCGCTACTATGACAAGAAATTTCCCCTTGGGGATTAAAAAAGTGTATATATATAGAGAGAGATATATCTAATCCCCCAGAGTCTCATTTTCGAAAAAACGGCACCTTAATTATCTCTGCAACCACATGATTGTTTAATTTCATTTCAATTGCTAGAATACCGTAATCCTTGTGAGAAGAGACCTATGGTTTTAAAAAAGAAACCGTTAATAAAGCACCTGTTTTTCTCGTCAAAGTGGTTAAAATAGCTCCGCAGGTCAGTCCACGCACACCATATTGAGTGGGCCGGTCTGACCCTGATGTGGACTGTACGGCACTGAGGGCCTAGGTCGAAAACGCATGGCCTGCCACTGCCTTTTAGAGAAGTGAACAAACGTTCTTACCGATGGCCGGAGCGTTGATGCAGAGCTCACGAGCCAACAGCAGAAATGTTTTCCCCAGAATGTAAACATTCACCTGCAAACATGAAAGTAAAAGTTATGACTGCAGTTTATATAAATCTGTAGGTCTCTGCTGGTCACTGCTGGTCTGAGGTAAGTCCTACCTGCAGCAGGTCACTCAGGTCCAGCAACATGTCTGAAGCACAGTTCAGGAAAACCTTGTGGAGGTCAAAGGTCACCGTGAGGTCCTGACATTAAACTTCAAACAACTCAAACCGTCACACAAAGGATACGTGGCGTCCCCTCAGTGCGACACACCAGGTAGAGGCAGGCAGCGATGACGTGCTCCGTCTTGCGTCCTCGCGTCAGGTGTTTACTGACAACCATCTTGAAGAAGTTGAAGGCCGTGTCCAGACAGTGCTGGTTCAGTTGCAGCTGACTGCCCAGCTGTTGGATCTGACGCTTACCTGGACACACATAGGGTTGATCATCAGGAGGAGGAGGAGGAGGAGGAGGAGGGTGGTAGTAGTAGTAGTAGTACTCACCGCCCTGCAGGGTCTGGGCTCTGGACTCTTTTCCAACACTGGTGTGAAAACCAGAACCAAGAAGGGGAGCCTTAACTGGACCTGCAGACCAAAACACCATGAGGTCATTTAATCCACATCTCAGAGTCCATTCACACCATGAGATAATGTATTATCATATTTTCATGTATATTAATGATGATTATATTCCATATAGCTGGTGTCATTTCCTGTGAAACAGACTGGAGGTCAGTCAGGAGCAGGTCAGAGGCTAAGGTCACTAGTGAAATTGGTGACAAACCTCTTAGCGCTGTCCGTTCCGTGGATGTACACTGCACGTGCACTGTACAGTGTACACTTGAGATTTATAATTAGTTAGAAAGCTACGCTTATTCTTGGGATTCCAACCATCACAACCATTTCAAGATCGGACAACCACAGCAGCTACAGTTAACGTGAATGTCAGACAACAACAAACAAACAAAATCAATCAAAATCTAGGCAACTTACCGATGACGCCTCATATTGATCCATAAATCGATAACATTCCAACAACAACGATGTTGTTAAATCGTAAAAAGGTCCAATAAAAAAAATCCCATAAAAGATTTAGTCCAAAACACGTAATTACATCCATAAATATCCACAAACTGGTGTTGCATCATTTCATATCAGCTGGAAGATATGAAACAAGATTTCTTTGTTTCCACATGCAAAACAAGTTTGCATGAGAGCACAGGCGAAAGCTTACTATCAAAATAGGCTCGTTCGAGATGAGCCAGTTCTGCGCAGAATCGATCGCCGGCGATCGATGCGCAATGCATGCTGGTTTGATTTGTGTCCAACTTGGTCCCGACTTGCTCTGACGCCACGCACACGTGGTCAACGTTATTCTCACGAGAGCTAGGCGGCCGTCGATTTTAGAGCCAGGCGCCGCAGTAGCTCTCCACCGACTGCGTGGCCCAGTGCATGATGGGAAATGCCTGGCTGTCGCCACATCAGAGAGCTGATCGGCTCTTATATCTGACAGCAAACATCACGTGTTGTAGAAAATCCTTATTTTATGTGTAGTTATAATACTTAACACTGGATTGTTGACTATTAGTCTCAGGTTTAATCTAAAAACATATTCTTGTGTGGTTGATAATACAAAATCGCAGTTTTTTGACAACGCCTCATGCTGCGTCCACCTGCTCTCGTCTGGATTCCAGGCGAGGCGCAGCTCTTACGAAGAAACCTAATGTCCTAAATGTTTCATATTTTATATTTTGTACAGTGTTCTCATATATTTTTTTTTTTCTCTTTCCTGTTATAGTGTTTTTTCTTATTTTATTTTCCAAAACTGTTGACTCAGAGAGCCTTGCACAAAAAAATCCAATGAGTTTGGACTGTTGGTCTAGGCACAAATGGCTAAATAAAAACCTTGAACCTTGAACCTTGAGGAGCTTCATGTCCTGAATGACAGGCTACACTAGCCAACGAGAGACCACGGGGGGGGGGGGAGCTTCAGAGTGTTACCTTTCAAAAGAGACCAAGACCATGCATTTACTCCAAATGGTTCAATTACAGCTTGCAATTTACTTTGAGTAGTACTTCATAGGCACATTTTACAGGAACGCTAAGAGGGTCATTACTTGCTGCAATCAGACTCAACCAGCCTCAGCTTAGACTGGCGCCTCTGTTACCTTGACAACCAGGTGATTAGTTCACCTGGCTGTAGAGGGAAAGCTTTTTCTCCACAAAGACACAAACAAGAGACAGAGAGTTTCTGCTGCTACAACATGAAAATTGCTTTCATCATCGGGTGAGTTCTACAAATCCCACCTGGACAGGTAAAACAGACCTCACCAGGTAACACAACTAATCCCACCTGGACAGGTAAAACAGACCTCACCAGGTAACACAACTAATCCCACCTGGACAGGTAAAACAGACCTCACCAGGTAACACAACTAATCCTACATGGACAGGTAAAACAGACCTCACCAGGTAACACAACTAATCCTACATGGACAGGTAAAACAGACCTCACCAGGTAACACAACTAATCCTACATGGACAGGTGAAACACATCTCACCAGGTAACACAACTAATCCTACATGGACAGGTAAAACAAAAACTGCACCTCCACTATTTCTTTTCAGATGTATCATTATCTGCAGCAAGTTCACAGAAAAAACTACAGCTGAAGGTCTACTGGAAGGTAAACTGGTTTTACTGGTTCATTTAGTCTTCACTGGTGGGTGCATAGGGTCTTTGGTGGTGATTGAAGTGTTGCTTGGATGGTTTTAAATGAGGCTATTTTTTATCACTTTTTTTTTTAGAGCCACAAACTGTAATTTTAAGAATATTGATGACTTTCTGAATAGTCCATGTTTTTAAGGCTAATAAATTGTAGCCGACATAGCTTATATTTTCTGTCAGGTTCTGTGGATGGTGTTGTTCAGTCAGAGTGTCGGGACCGTTACCTGTGGATCCACGTGACCTCGGCACAGACTCCTCGCTTCGAGGCTGTAGGTCAGTGCTCCATGTTGACACTTCTGTAGTACTTGATAACGCCTGTCCAACGGTTTACCTGTCCATCTCTGTCCTGTAATGTTAGTCCTGAACTGACCACAGCGGTCACTGCGTCTATTCTGATGTAGATGGAAACGGCGTGCACTCAATTAGTGAGGATGGTGCCCCGAGCTGTGGTTATACCATCAGCACCTTCAAGATGGATGGCTTCACCACCTTCAGAGCTTCATACTACTCTTGCTTCACCCACAGTCAGGTAGCTCCACGTCCTCAAAACCCAGTCGCAGCCAGGTAGCTCCACTGTATTATTTCTGGACTACAGGAGTCTGGACTGAGTGCTGATTCTATTTTCCAGAATGACGAGGTGTTCACCTTCAGCTTTAATGTGAAAGTGAAGGATTCTGGTGGAATGTGGATCAGCCGGCCTGTTTCTGCAGTGTGTGCTGGTCTGATCTGGACTCACAGAGAGATCACTTGTGAGGAGGACTACATGGAGGTCAGAACCACTACTACTACTACTACTACTACTACTACTACTACTACTATTGGGAGTTGTTTCTAATTACATGAAGTATTGAAATAGATGAGTCTAAACTAAAAGTCTTTGTCTTAACTGGCCTCACAATTGGATTATGATTCACTTGTAAAAAAAATCTCTGTTCGATCCGGAATTTTCTGTAATTCTGGACATGGCTACTTTCATTAAGCAGATGAATCTTATTGTAGTGGTACATGTCTGTGATGTAAAACGATGCATCTAATCATTACTAGTCTGTGAAACGCAGTCCTTAAACATAACAAAAAACAATCGTAGGGTTTTCACATCGCAGTTTTCTGGGCTGGGACATCTCACACTGCACTAATGATCTTAGCAGCTAGTGGCCCTTCCTCTCTCATAGCTCCCCTACTTGGTTCAAGTCACTGCATTTCCTGACAGGCTTTGCAACACCAAGGGACGAAGAGCAGCTAAGATTAGAAGGGAGAGCAAGGCGTTAACAGACTGCTGACACTCGCTGTGGATGAGCCCCGGTAGACTTAAACCGAGCTGGAATGAAACCGAACTTGAGAAATTGCCACACCTCTGTTGTAAGACTGGTTTTAAGGCTGGGTTCATGATGTCATCCAGGTAAATGTGGACAGAGAGTCTTCATGTGGAGGTCAGCGGGGGGATGGTGGACAGATGTGGCAGGCCGCCTTCTCTCAGGTAAAATCACACCAGCAAGCACCTCAGGGACATTAAGTCCCATGTGACAGTTTCCACAGTGGAATAAGTCCTTATTTGGCCCCTCTTCCTGCACTTGCATCAGGTGATTTTTGAATGTTTGAAAACCAGGACCCAGGTTGGTACAGTGATGCTTTCTTCAGCTGAGGTTTATGGATACTATGTATTTATCTGTAGCAGGGTATGATTAACTCACTTCCTAGCACAGGCAGGGAGATCCTAAATGTTTCAACCACCTGGTCAGCTGGTAATATTGTTAACCTAGTTGGATCTGTTGCGTCTTTTTAAATCGCTTCTAAAACTTGCATTAATTGAAAAATCTTTTTAATGGTAAGCACAACTATCAAAAAAAAGTTATCCTTTGAGTACTTGTTTTTTTTTAAAGTTGACACATTTGGTTTGTGGTGTTCAGGTGCAGAGGATGGCCAATCCTGCCTGGCAGCTGATGTTCCTACAGAGTGATGGTCAGGTTTCCTTCATGTCTGTCAGTGAAGCCCAAAGGTGGGGCTACAGCCTGACCTCCACGGCCCAGAGGGCGGTGCTGCGCTCTCGGTACAAACGGCCACATGCTGAGATTGCAATGGTGGGTAACTATGTAGGCCAGGGGTGTCAAACTAATTTTAGCTAAGGGGCCACATGCTGCCCATTTTGATCTCAAGTGGGCCGGACCAGTAAAATCATAGCATAATAACGTGTAACTAATGACAATATTTCTGTTTAAATCATTGGTGAAGCTTTTTGGATGATAAACGCTATTTTAAGGTATTTCTACAATAAACTAGGAACATAAAGACCAAAAATTCAGACATCAGCCCACTGTTTATCTGCCTGGGCTCTCCTCTGCAGATTCCCGTGCAGTTAGGCAATATCTTTAGTGATGTCAGTGCTCTAATCAATTGCGACTGTGGCTCAATGATAAGCATGCCTGTCTTACAATCAGAGGATCAGTGGTCAAGCCCCGGCGCAGCTAGTTTTATTCTTTTCCTGCAATTTTAACAATTATCCCGCGTGCCGGACTGGACCCCCTGGCGGGCCGTAGCCACGGGCTGTATGTTTGACACCCCTGATGTAGGCAGACATACTAAGGTCCAGAGCCCTATCTTGTTTCCATGGAGATTAATTGTGGAATGTGTTAAATGGTCAAATATTTCAGTGTATTTCTGAACGGTTAAGAGTACTACACCTGAGGAGCCACATATTGTCAGTGGATAACACTAAAGCCTGCATATTCTGTGCATTACCAAACCATCAATAAGAGTAACATCAAAACTGTTGACTTTCTGGAATTAACTAAAAGTTTTTGAAAATGTAAAACTTGAGTGTAAGGTGGTAAAACGGAAATCATTATTTTAAATAAAATCTTCATGATTATCGTCAGGTGGACGGCGTCCCCGTGGAGGTGGTCCGGGTTTCTCTGTTTACGAAGCAGAAGATGATGGTGGTGATCATCGACATGACCATGGCCTGCACAGTCAGTAGGTTCTCCCATACAATCCCACCTGAACTGGAAGCTGGTTTTCGGCTGATAGTTAACCGGTGTTGACGTGATTCTGTTGATCCTACCTCAGATCCGGGTTCTTTCGACGGCGCTCGGCTGCTGTGGGACATCCCCCTGGTGGTGACCTTTTTGGTCGGGGAGGGAGCAGGTTTTGAAAGCCGTAGCCTTAGTCTGGGGGTGGAGGGAGTTCTGCTCGACAAACCCACTGCCACAGCCAGAGGAATCAGTCTGGTCCAACAAGGATATGTGGTCCAGATTGGGGTTCCTTTTGGGGCGGAGGGCGGCTACAGGAAGGTCACTTCAATCCAGCATTTTTTGTTCTGATCAGTTTTACTTCACAAGCAGATGACATCAGCAGATTCTCCATCTGATGGTCAGTTTCTTCTCATCTACAGAGCTTGGTGGTGAATAATGTGTACAAGGAGACGTATGTGATCTTCCTGCTGTACGAACATGTCTTCTCTTTGCTCTATGAAGATGGCAGCACAATTGACACGAAACACCGAATGCTCAGAGTGCTCGACACACCGCTGCTCTGCCGGTCACCCTTTGACCATGACCGTAAGTCTCCCAGTTCTCAGACCAGAGGAAGCCCCAGTCCGCCGCTTAAGAACAAGGTTTTACTCTCGCATCCTCTTCCAGGCTGTATTTCACTGCCTCCTGGATCTTCAACAACTCTGTCTTAACTTAATGTGCCTTTTGTAGTATTGACAACATGAATTGAACAAATGTGGATGGTGGCCCACATTTTTGTGTGTGTGTTATATTTATTTATTACACACACAATTACTTTGGTGCCATTGTTGACGGATATCTCTTGATCCAAGTCTTTTCTCTGGCCATCTTCTCCCCTGACTTCTGTTTCTTCCTGCAGAGACTGTGAGTGACCACCAGGTTTTCAGCATCTACCTGGGAAACATTCCTGCTGATGTCATGTTGGAGGAAGTCCTAATTAATGGAAAGCTTATGTCGGAGAGCGCTGAGCGGGGCTACAGCATCAGTCCTGTTGCTCACAGCAATGGCAGCCGAGCCTACGAGCTCCGCTTGCCCTTCGAGAACACAGTCACCCACTGGATGGTGAGCGCTTTGACCAGGAGTTTATCCGTTTGTCTTTCTTGGTGGATTTGGCCTTGAGTTTAGTTTGGCTGAGGGGAACTTGATCTGTCTGGAGTCTTAGCAGAGTTTCTGGCCATCAAGTGCCTCATTTTGGGACTAGTTTGCTCTGATTGTGTTCGTTAGCCTGCGTGTAGCTTGATTTTTGGCCTGAGCTTGAACTGGAGTTGTCCTTATATGGTGACAATGGTTAGATAATCCTTTATTGGTCCCATAGTGTGGAAATTGCAGGATTACAGCAACAAGAGACGAATAGTAAAATACAAGTAATAAATAAAAGTAAACGGGTGTTTATAAATCGTCCCTGTTGTTCATCAGGGACGATGGCTTAGCCATCATCCTCCTGTCTCCCACCACCTCCACCAGGTGATGGCTTAGCATCAGCCTCCTGTCTCCCACCACAGTATCCAGAGGACACCCCAGCACGCTGCTTGCCTTCTTTACCAGCTTGTCCAGTCTCCTGTCAGCCGCCGTGATGCGGCTGCTCCTGTAGACAACTACATAGAAGATGGCTGATGCCACCACATAGTCAACGGAGGTCTTCAGGAGCTCCCTGCACTCCTGAAGACCTCAGTAGACTCTCCCTTTTTTATAAAGTGCGTGTGTGGTCAGTCTAGTCCCGTTTATTGTTCAAGCGAACACCCAGGTTGTGGTAAAATGTCATATGGATGGCACTGCTTTCAACCCCAGAGACAACCTGAACCTATATTTAGTCTCTTCTGAACAGAGCTTAAGTTCAGTTGCAGAGAATGTTCCACTACATTTAGTTCTTCATTTGGTATTTCCTGCTGTGTCGCCTGATTGTGAGGCGTTGGTCTAGTTTGGAAAAGGGCTCAATAATTTAGGCAAGACAAGCGTTTGCTAAATTTGACATGACAAACCAGGGCCCCGTTTCTCGTACCTGGCTTACTGAGTTAGCTGGCTAATTTCCACGTAGCAAGTTTGGAAAAATCACCATAGCAACACATCCAAATCCCTTAACCTGTTCCAGTGCAGACTAACTGAAATTCAGTGGATAAGCTGGCCACTCCCACTGGACAAAAATGCCAGCTCCCTTCCTCAGAGATTGAAGGAGCGATATTAGTTTTATAGGGAGAGAGTTCTTCCAGATCACCAAGATCCGTTCTCACATCGTGATGACTTCCTGTATGAGCGCTATCGACTCTGCCGACAATGAAGAGTCTATTTACGAGACCTTCTCGAGCCGTACATTGAACACCACAGGCGCAGCCGAGCATTGACTGTCTCGCATACTGTATGCATAGACTGGATCACAGCCTTGCACTTTTTTGCAAGTGGTGCATGTTTGTGCACTGTTGGCAATGCAGAGAACATCGAGAAAGCTGCTGCATGCTGTTCGTAAAGTTTATTTAGTGCTTAAGAAACTTATGGATGTGTTGAAAGTACTCAATTATGACGGTGTTATTAGTACACCATACATATCATTATTGTAGAAAATGATTAACGTGGACTCCTAAGAATACAGACTCGCACACAATTTCTTTTCACTGCTTCAATTGATTGAATTTCTGAATATGAATAATGCATACATACTGATCCGCCCATACACATATTCAAACTCCTAGTTATATGGTAATCTACACATGCATGTATATACACATATATAGTACATGATACATACGCGCATACAGTACATATATCCTCATAGTATATATTTAAGCAATAAGGTACAAGAGGCAGTATTGTTTCATCAATAATGTACTGTTCAAGGGTGTTAGGCCCGATGTGCGACTTTATAAATAGTAATAGTAAGCTCCCTTTCAGCACAAAATAATTGTAGCCACCAAACGTTGTGCATCGCATTTCAGCCGCCATACACATACGGGACTATAAAATTGACCAGCTGGTTGAAAGCAGGGTGGAGAATGACACTCAGCCACCGATGTAAAGAAGTGCTCTCGCTGCTTCTGTCCGTCTTTTCGCCGTCATTTTTCTCCTCCATGATGTTTAGAGAACTTGCCTCGCATCGGGAAATTACCGACGTAATTATCTCTCACTGGAAATTATCACGATTTTGTGATCAAACTCTTTTCATTCCTCATCTTAGTTTCCGGTTTTATGCACTCGCTCCCCGTTAATAGGTCTGCTCTCAGAGCGTTGTCTGCTCTGCTCTCCTGATTGTGAGCCGTATCAACGACCACAAATACATTATTCACCGCTGACCTTATCAAGTTATTCCCCCCCCAAAATATTGTAGCGACCTTGTACAGGCATCTGTTGGTGGGGAGGGGTCGGTCAGGGGCCTCTGTCTCTCCGGCCAATCACAGGGAAGCAGCGTGCTTCTTGGTAGGGTTGTGGCCTGTGATTGGAGTGGGTGGTTAGGGAGGAAGTGACGTGTGTTGTCGTTCGTTATGCTAGTGTGGGGGATGCTAAGTGAGCTTGTTAGCTGTTCCGTCTGAGCTACTGTTAGCGAAGAGCCCCGTTGCAATACTGTGAACACTCAAGCAATAAACCTGCAAGTTAAGGAAACCAACGTCTGCGAGTCGTTACTGCGGACCTTAAAATATCAAAGTTTACACGAAACATGTTTGGTAACTGTCAAGCTTGAAATGACAACTAACGGTTGTGCAATTTAAATCTACGTGTTATTTTAAGTGCGCACTGATATAGAACGCTCTAAATGTAAACAGGCTGTACAGTACTTTATGGCTGAATAAAGTACACCCCGTGACTCACTCTCAACCAACCAGAATGCTTGATTTGATCTACCCACTATTATAATCATGTGTATACTACTGCCAGCAGGTACATTTAAATAAATATTATCTGATTGATTGGGGTGATGAACGCACTTAAAATTAGCCGATACATTCTCCCAACATTTATGCATTTAACTTTTCTGATATTTTGCCATGCTCATGTCGGCAGCGGTGTTGGCGTTAAGCTGCGTTTACAGCGAAAGTGTTGCGAATATTCTCAACACTTTTGATGTGAACGCAGCTTTAGATTTTGCCATGATTATGCTCTTGAATTCCTCATATGCGTTCATGATCATCTCCTGCTCGTCAGCGGAGAAAAAAGACTCTCTTCCTTTGAAACCATGATGTTCTAACGCTACAACATGGCGAATAAACTCGGTGATCGACACTGCTCCCTTTCGAAGAGGAACGGGCACACGCAATTATCCTGATGACTGACGTCTGTTCGAATTAACAAGACAGTTTGAGCGCGGATCAGTCTTTGAGAAACCGAGATAGCCTAACGTCAATCATTGGGGTAATTTAAGCTGGATAATAGGACATTTCATCGACTTAGATGAACCACCAACTTGGCCCAGGCCCATCTCACAAAAATGTAATATTGTGGTTCTTTTAAGCCTGTTTTGTTGCCGCCTGTCTGAGACAGCTGTTTTGTTCCAACAGTACCTGGGTCAAGGTGTGGCGCAGTACTCCATAGACGTAAACTTCACTTTAACCATCATGCCCCAGAAAGACTCCTACTACCACCATACAGTCATCATAGCACGAGTAATAAATGCATGTAAGTACATATATTCCTACTCTTCAATGTTCTCTAATCTTTCACTGGTCTCCAGGCTGGAACGTGTCAACCCATCAGGACTCTTCTTTAAAGTCCTTCCAGAGATTACAGCTCAGTGTTCAGGTGGAGGAATCGCCTTCAGTGTGGTCAGACCTCCTCGAGCAGAGCACCTTTGGGAGGTGGGTGTCGACCACGAGCCTCTGACATCCCAGCTGGCAGCACAAAGAGGGTACCGTCTCCACAGCGACACTCAAAAGACCACCCTGGAAGTCCCTGTGTTCTCCCTCGGATACACATATGAAGTAAGAGTCCACGATGTTTAGGGGTTGGAAATATATGAAAAACTCAACCCGAATTTGTAACGATGCTCCAAATCTCAACACATCCCCCTGAGTTAAAGAAACTGAAAGTTCAACATGCACTATTGGGTACTGCAACAAAACTAGGGAGTCTTGAATTGGTTTTCTGCTTCTTGCGTTTGACAATTGGGTATCAGCAGACTGTTTGAGCCCAGATAGAACTTCTAATAGTGTTTCACCTTTTTGTGTCCAATTTCAGAAAAGGGTAAACTATCACAATCTCCCTTCAGTTGACTGAAATCCATCTAATTTCTGTCATCATTGTTTTGCCCAGGACATCAATCTGTCAAACTTTTATGGAACATTAAAGCTTCTTCTGAGAGACACCAGAACTCTGGAGGTCCAGACATCCACCTCAAAACGGTGTCTCTTCAAAACAAAGGACATGATGGGTAACCTGCACTCTTCCACTTCAGGCAAAGACAGAAAACCGTAATGCCAGGGTTCAAACTGTCAATTAAAGTTAAACCTGAACTTTGATAAGGGCTGATGCTGTGATTCAACATGGTTGAGATTAACACCGCCGCTCTGTGCTGTCTCAGTCTGTTCAGCAGACGGGACAATGACGGTGGTGACGACTCCGACCTCCACCTGGCCGTCGGTGCAGCCTGACAGAATCACTCTGCTGGACCCCACATGTGGACCCAAACAGACCGACGGATCCAGAGTTCTGTTTGAATTCAAGATGGACTCCTGTGGTACCAGAGCTATGGTACAATTTAAAATACTCTACAAAAAAGCTCTTTGTAGGAGAGGAGAGATCACTGGAAGCGCCGCACCAAATAATTGGCACTGAAACTATGAGTCCATGGGTGTGCAACAGCTTCTATGGTTATTCAGTGTAGCTGGAGTAAGATCATATGTGTAAATTCAAAAGTGTTGTAAAGATTGTTAACTGAGGATGTTTGAAACAGGTCGGGGAGTCGTACGTGGTTTATGAGAATGAGATCCTCTATGACAGACGGCTAGTTGCAGATGGACCAAACTTCATCTCTAGAGAATCTCAGTTCAAGTAAGAAACTCATCGGAACCCTTCTGAACTTGGTCTCTGTTGGAGGACTATATCTAAAAAATTTAACTTTAACACTCAAAAGTAAAGTCTTGATTCTTGAACAGGTTGACAGTGAGGTGCTTCTATCCACTGAGTGGAGTCAACAGATTGTCTGTGGACAGGATCTTCAGTTCAGAAACTCCTGGATTTGGTTCTGTAAAAGTCTTCGAGAGCCTTAAAGGTAACAGTCGGTTACATCATTAATCCAAATCCAGTTTGGCTTTAATTACAGAATCTTAAAATCTCTTTCAGCAGATTCATTAAATAAACTCCCAGCCAAAGACTGTTTGGAAACTGGAAACACTGTCAACATACCGTCTCCCCAGGTCTACCCAAGAGTCAGTCCACGGCCCAAAACTGGACCCAGCCACTTCATCCCAGTACCCAGAGAACACAAGCTGCGCCACTCTTCACAAAACTTCAACATCTTTCAAGACCTTAATCGTTCCCCTTCTCCTGAGAGTCAAACCACCGGTATCAAGACTGTCCCACTGCAGGTTTCATCTCCTCCAGGTCATCTCATGTCACAGACACCGGACCGACATGAAAATTCAGGACTAACTGATGAAAACCCAGCTTTGGGCTTGAGATCATCCAGCAGGATTCCTGATTTTACAGTTGTGGAACAGTTTGAAAGTAACTGGGGACGCTCCGGTCAGACTCCAACACTGACGGGAACATGGAAACAGCCTGCTCTTGGCCAAAATGGTATCATTAAGCCAAATGAAGACTTGCAGAGTCTTAAAATTGATCTTTCTCCTGGCATTCAAGAACGGATCCAGCAAATTGAGGCTAGTCTGGATATGAGCCTTTACAGGTCTTTAGGTGTTGAAATGGTCAAAGCGCAAGAGATGCCTGGATCCGAGCCTAAAAATTATCCTTCTCAAGCATCTCTGCTTTCCTCAGTCCTTCAACCACCATCTCAATCCAGCCCAGACCACATTAGCAGCAGAAAAACACTAGACAAGAAATACGTCCGTGCTAATGCCAAAGGCACCGCATTTGAAAATACTGCATCCGGCTTGTCTGGAGACTCATGGGAGTCTGTCAGCACTGAACCCACATCTACTGCAACCAGCCAAGTAACCCAAAACCTGCAAAGACCAGGTACCATTGAGAGAAGGGATATTGAGACGGTTCAGTCCAAAGTAAAGACCCTTAGAGTCGAACCTCTGTGCAAATTTGATTCTTCTGGACAGCCGCTCCACCAGAAACCAGTTGTCCAACAAGCAAACTCACAATTCTCTAATCCCTCCCAGTATGCCACTGGTCTGACAGCTGATGGAAACTACTGGATGTCCCAACAGCTTCCTGAACAGGGAGGTTTAAACATAAGAGAGGAACATGTGCTGGAGAAAACGGGTTTCTCAACACTGAAGCAGGAACAAGGTGTTCATGGTGTCACGGGCAAAATCAATCTGCAGTGATCCACCTCTCAGATCTGTCTACAAACCAGCAAGACTACCAACAGAGACTGGTCCATTTGTCCCCAAACCAGCAAGACTACCAACAGAGACTGGTCCATTTGTCCCCAAACCAGCAAGACTACCAACAGAGACTGGTCCATTTGTCCCCAAACCAGCAAGACTACCAACAGAGACTGGTCCATTTGTCCCCAAACCAGCAAGACTACCAACAGAAACTGGTCCATTTGTCCCCAAACCAGCAAGACTACCAACAGAAACTAGTCCATTTGTATCCAAACCAACCAACAGAAACTGGTCCATCTGTACCCAAACCAAAAACTGGTCCAATCAGTGGCAGAGATGGGAAACGGTGGATACCAGGAATCTCCTTTATAGAATTGTTCCTTAACCAACAGGTATAAAAAAATATGCAGAGTCTAATATAAAGATCCTGATTGTGTTGTCAGGACTAAATGTTTTTTTCTGTTTTACTTTACCACCATCAGGGGCAGACTTGTTCCCAGTCTCCGAGGAAGACTTCAAACCCATGATTAACCCACAGAATCCCACCAGGGAAGCAACCAGCAGGAAGTCCTACCTCAGCGTCACACCACAGAACATCCCAAAAACTCTTGTCCACATTGCAGAACATAAACTCAACAGTAACAAGGACCTGAATCCCACTGAAGGGGAGCTGAGTTTACTGGTTCACTGGTTCCTGCACCGGTCTTTATGGTTCAGGTCTGACTGCGGTGGTCAGCATAGCACTAGTGTTTAACCAAGGCATCATGAGAGGTACTCGAAACCTCTTAAACATCTGACCAGACCACCAGAATAAGGTATGAGGGTCACACTGCTTCTTTAATTTAATGAATCATCAGATGATAAATAACGAAAGCGAGAAACTATTAAACTGTATTCAAGTTACTTTGCTTTACATTTCTCAGTTAAACAAACAAATGTTCTTATTCCATCTAAATTAAGTACATTTAGCTTTGACTGAATGAAGCGTTACAAAACTAAATCAATCCAGTTGTAGCAGCTGTCTGTAAATTGATCAGATGGTAAATGTTCTATAATTCTGGTGGCAGATTCCTCACAGAAAATGATCATGATATGATCAATAATATTGAACAGTTTGTCAGTATAAACTGATCAGCGGATGAAGAAATAAACGACTGTTGGGATTAAACCTCGTCTGCAGATTCTGACTCAATAAAGCTCAGTTTGTTCATGCAGCCGTTTGATTTTTGATGCTCTGCTGCTGATCAGGTGAAAAACATCTTTAAGTGTAGTCATACTTTATGGTACACAAGTTTAGAGCCTGCCATGCGGTTATGTGTTAGATTAGATAAATGTACAGCATTCTTTTCCATAAATGAATCTCAATATTATGAGGAAGTTTATCTTCAGCCCTTTGCTGCAGTCTAATGCCGCGTTCACACCAAAAGAGTTGTGAATTTTCGCAATGCTTTTTCGCCCGAGTTTACTCGCTCGAATCTATGTGGTTAATTCACTTTTTCGCAACCATTTGCTGCGGAAAGGGGGCGCGGCTTATCTCCATGGCTTTACTCCGCGAAAACATTTACCATTTCCACCATTGAAATAACCACTTGTTCTGCTTTATACTTATTGAGGAAGTCCCACGAACGTCGGAACATCAAACGCCCCCAATTCTGGGTTCATAATATTATCCGTAGTCGCACACAGCACCGACTCCTGACGAGTGTCTGAATGAAGCCGCTTCCAGCGCTCCTTCAGCTGACCCGCAGCAGTTTGATTCAGTGACGACGGCGGAGCTTCTCAACGCTTATTGGCTTTCGCAACTCTGCGTCGAGCAAATTTCTCACGAGTTGAAATATTTCAACTCTGGTGAAAAAGCAAATATTCACAACGCTTTTTTGCCTCTATCGCGCCGCCCGGCGAACATGTAATCTACTTGTGCGACTATTTCACAACTCTTTTTGCGTGAACACGGATTAACTGCGAAATAATTTTACAGGCTTAATTTTCACATTGCTCCAGTGTATAAGGAGACAACATTTTTGGTTGGAGTTTATTTTGTGTCATTTGAAAAGCGGAACCATTCCTTGACACTCTTGGTCATGTGATGGTTCGACTGGTGTAAGTGTTTCTCACCGTCAGCAGACACAAACTGTCCCACAGCAGAGGAAACCCCTCCGCTTCCCTCCACAAACTGAACCTCCGAGACGATGATGTTATCCTCCAGAACCGAACCACAGCTGGTACACACCGCACTGCCCCGGGCCTGATCCACGTCTATGTCAGACCCCCCACAGGTCCTGCACACCCTGGAGCTCATGGTGAAGGTCAGGTCAGCACAGCCTGGAGGTCAGAGTGGTGATAATGTTTTAGATGATCAAACCGTTCACGCTAAAGTAGCGACGATGTTGAGTATTATTTAGATTAGAATTATCCCTCTCAACCAGAAGCCCGGTCTCCAGTTACATTAACACTAGTTGTAGTTGGTGATGTCATAGCATATCTTAATCTATAATAATTAAATAAGGGATGTATTAAATATAAGTCAGTAGTTCCTCACTGACCCCTCGGGTGCATCACATCCTTTAATCCAGAAAGTCATTGGTCCTATAAATAAACGTTATAACTCTATTAGCAGAAGCATTAAATATATATATATATATATATATATATATATATATATATACACACACACACACAAACCTTTTTTCGTGTGCGTTACTGTTGACACTAACGTTGGCTAAAGAAAATAAACGTTAATAGTTCAAACTTCTGTTAACACGTTAATATAATTCTTTATATTACTGAAGTGATGAACTCACCAACGGTAGAAATCAGTAAACAGAAACCAGTCCAGTAGAACCAGTTTGGCGGTCAAAAACTTGATGGGTCCGTTATGTTCCCGGTAGAATCCATGTTGTCGTCGTCCGGCTGAACTACAGGTATTTAACCCTTAATCTCTACAGTTAATCTCTTAAATACTGATTATTGATCAGAGAAGCGGATCAGTGTTTCGGGTGTTTGTTGTCTTCCTGTGACGCAGTGAAATTACGTCATAAAGTAATCTCGTGTGGGTGAGTTTGTAGACTAATAACTAAGGAATAATAAATGAAAATGTAATGTTCCGTTTCAGAGTTAGATAGAAAATACGAAATATATTCAGTTACTGTAGAACACAATCATATTGACTGATTATATGTTTAAATCTGACCGCACCCCCGCGGACCTGAATGAACTGTCCCAACCGGCGCGGCGTGATGACGTAGAGCGGCTATTTCGCGTATGTGAAAAGAGACTTTGCTAGTTTAAAAACAACTTTCTGGCTTTGACGCATTTCTGACTGAATCACACACAGCATGTCCTCAGCGGGGACTAGGACCTGATGGACCGGGACCAGCTGGACCTGATGGACCGGGACCAGCTGGAGCTCCATCCGAGAGTCATAGCAGCCGTCAGGAGAGGTGGATGAGCCGCTATACCGCCTTCATCCAGACAGTTATTGTCGTTGGCTCGTTGTCGTGTTGGATTATTGTTGTCGTGTTGGTTTATTGTTGTTGGGTTATTATCATAGTGTTGGGTTATTGTTATCGTGTTGGCTTATTGTTGTGTTATTGTCGTTGTGTTGTCACCAGTGCTCCTTGTTCCCCTCCAGCCCATCTGAAGTCCTTCAGGGAGGTGTTGTGTGTTTCCGGTCCAGACCTGCAGAGACTCACTGGTCTGTCTGGCTCAGACATCCAACAGCTGCTCACCGTTGCCGCCACCAGCTGCAGACGCCATCCTCCAGTCCCAGGTCAGACCAGGACGGGGCCTTCTGATTGGGCGTCACAAGGCGATGTCACAACATGCATTCACCCACGTGCTTCTGTGTTTGCAGCCCTTCTGCTCCATCGCAGGATCGAGACCGGCCTTAGACTCGGTGTTGGATGTCCTGTCCTGGATGAGCTGCTGAGGGGGGGTCTCCCCGTGGGGGTCACAGAGCTGGCCGGAGAGAGTGGAGCAGGCAAGACCCAGCTGGCTCTGCAGCTCTGTCTGTCTGTCCAGTACCCCACACAGTACAGAGGGCTGGATTCAGGTCAGTGAACGCACCATCAGAGGAAGACGAATGAGCTGAAATGTGAACCGATAAGACCACTCACTCTGAGCCCGGCGGGGCCTGTGTAGAGCAGACGGTGCTGCGTTCACTGGCGGCCTGTGCAGACGATGCTGCGTTCACTGGCGGCCTGTGCAAACGGTGCTGCGTTCACTGGCGGCCTGTGCAGACGGTGCTGCGTTCACTGGCGGCCTGTGCAGACGGTGCTGCGTTCACTGGCGGCCTGTAAATGTGAGCTCTGTAACGTGGCATCTCTCTGCAGGAGCGGTGTACATCTGCACTGAGGACTCGTTTCCCAGCAGACGGCTGCAGCAGCTGATCCGGCATCAGCCCCGCCTGCGCTCTGACGTCCCTCCGTCACTAATCAGCAGCCTCCAGTTCAGCGACCGCGTCTACATCGAGCACGCTGCCGACCTGGTGAGTCTGACCTCTGACCTCGGACCTCTGGCTTCCTGTCGAGGGACTAAAGGGTGGTTTGTTTGCCACCAGGACTCGTTGCAGGTATGTCTGTCTCGCCGTGTGCCCTTGCTGCTGGCGAGAGGTCTGGTTCGGCTCCTGGTGGTGGACTCGGTGGCGGCTCTGTTCAGGTCTGAGTTCCTGGCTGCTGATTGGCTGGAGAGGACTAAAGGGCTCCTCACTTTGTCCTCCACACTGCATCACCTGAGTCTGGAGTTCACCACACCTGTCCTGTGTATCAATCAGGTAACACACACCTGTCTGACCAGACCGGCTCTTTAACGAAGTCCAACATAAAAAAAGACTAAAACCTAGAGAAGAGATTTGTTGCGTTTTCTGTCCTCTGAATCTTTGTCTGTGATTCTCTTTCAGGTGACTGATGTGTTCAGCAGCTCAGGCGACAGTTTGGGGTAAAAACTATTTCCTGTTTTCAGAAGACAAAACTGGAGGAAGTTAGATTCTTCTACAGGTTTTCTGTTTGTGGTCACTGGTCGAGACAAACAAAGAAATCTGAAAATGTATTTATTTCCTTGTCCCTCTCAGCCCAGCGTCGTCTGGCGTGACCTCCGGCATGTCCCCGGCTCTGGGGTTGGCCTGGGCCAATCAGGTGATGGTCCGGCTCATGATGCGTCGTCTCCAGGGGACGGTTACCCTCGGCGACCAGCGCAGTGCCCTCCGCAGGCTGGAGGTGGTGTTTGCTCCTCACCTGCCTCGAAGCGGGCGAGACGCCGGCGTGTGGAGGGAAGGGGTCCGAGGAGCAACGGAGGAGGGGGTCCGAAGAGGGGAAGACCGATGAACCTCACTTCTGTTTAACAATGAATGAAACAGACGGATGTATACGATGAACTGTGAGAACGTTAATGATGACGTCGCTGCCTGCATCATCTCTGCACTCGCAACGTTCGGCCTCATTTCAGCTCTTTTCAAAGTTAAAATGACACTTTTCCAATAGAGTTTTTTTCTACCAATCAACACGTTAGTGTTACAGCAAACGACCAAAGGTATGTAGACAGTTTGTATCTGACCAGTCGAATGATAGAAATAAACAACGTGACTACTAAACCTGTCCAGAAATATGAGGACATCAAGTATATTTACTGTGGACAATGAAGAGACTTTTGAATTAGTCAGCATATGTCATATGCTATATTTGTCAGCTAATCCTTTTATGAATAAAACGTATTATTCTGAATGCACTTCAGTACTATTGATACTTTACAGTGTTTCCTCTACCGTTAAAATAGGGGGGCGGGGTGCCCCGTGAAAAAATCCGCCGCCCCCCTGTAATTTTTTCTATACGGCCAGATAACAAGTTATTTAAGGTTCTCTTTCCTATAGAACAGAGGCCTGTCTCACGAAGCTGGATTTCAGCTTAGTGAGGTAACTTCTGGATTAACCCTGGGTTTTTCGTCTCACGAAGCTGGTTCACTTCTTAGCGGGGTTCATTGCCCCGGTAACTTACGCTGAACGCCTAACCTGCTCCGGAGCAGGTTAAGTTCCCGGATAAGATCTCAGCGGGTATATAAGACCGCCTACAGGCCAATCATTGTCTTGGAAAAATGGCCTGCCCATTTCTACAGAATCCCGTTGAGGAAGGCGCACGGGTAGTAAGAGCAGCGCTCCGCAGAGAGCACGTGTTTCGTGACCGGCAAAACCCGTTTGAGTTCCCTGAGGAGGTTTTGTACGAGCCGTACAGATTTTCTGCCCAGAGACTGAGGTACATTTGCCAGCTGCTGGAGCCACATGTTGGCAATGTGACCAGCCACAGCCGGGCGATTACTGTGCCGCAAATTGTGTCTCTTGCGCTGAGATTCTTCGCCACAGGTAAGCCTAAGTAAATATATATATATATATATATATATATATATATATATATATATATATATATATATATATATATATATATATATATATATATATATATATATATATATATATATATATATATATATATATATATAAAAAAAAAAATATTACTCGTTAATTCATACATTTGTTTGTTTATTCATTAATGAATTGATTAGGGCATAGTTTATTCATTCTTATAGGTACTTTCATGTATGCTGTTGGTGATTCAGAGAACCTCAGCAAACATTTGTTACCGGGCCATCCATAAGGTGGCAAGGGCACTGACGGGGCTCTTAGATGCCTTTATCGTGTTCCCCTGCCGACGCAGGCAGTGAAAGAGGCCTTTTATGAGATGGCGGGTAAGCTAATTTACACAATACTAATATGATTTTGTTTACACACGATGATTCAGACCTAGAGCATATTGTTGTAGGCTATATATAATGTAGCATGCATGTTCCTTTTCACAGGGTTCCCCAGAGTTATTGGGGCCATAGACTGCACCCATATCCCCATCTCAGCCAGTCTTGGGGACAATGAAGCAGACTATGTAAACCGCAAGTCTTTTCACAGCCTCAACATCCAGGTAGGCCTAGTATACACCTTAAAATAGTAATTACAATGCTCAGCAAACGTTTTACATTCAATTAGGCCCAGTTCATTAATATTGCTTTGTTTCAATGTCATTTGTATCAGAAATGTTACAATTAAGCCTAATTTTATGGTTCTCCGTCAGGTCGACGGCGTACCTACGCAAGAAGGACATAATAACTTTTATTATGTATGTCATTAAAATCACAGCTGGAAAGAGGAAACACTTTTTACAGCACGTAATGAAGAGAAAACATATTTATATTGTGGGTTATTTTATAATGTCACAATCAGAATTTCAAAACATACCGACGTAAATGATGAATAAAACGCATTCCGCCGGTAGAAATCGATCCTGCGCGTATAAGCAGGACACATCACAGTATATAAATACTCAATGCAGTTTATTAAACAGTAACAGACGACAGAGAAAACATCTCTACTCTGACACTCATGATAACTTTGTCTTTATTGATGTAAGTAGTAGTTTAACACCATTAAATCAACTGAAAACATTTTTATCAATATTTTAATTGCATTTTTATTGGAATGTTCGCTAAAAACTCTCCGGACAAAACTCTGTCAGCAGTTAAAGCGACTGACGGCTGATCAGATGTGATCAGCTGTCAGTCGGCCGCAGTCATCATAAACCGACGTCGCTTCATGTGACGCTTCAGAGGAAAGGACGTCTCATGTCTATTAAAACATATTTTCTCGCGTCTTCTCTCCCTGCTTGGTTTCCTTGCGTCTCTCTATGTATCCCTGGTGGGAGGGACTAAGACGCAAGGAAAAGACACACGTGAGGGAAACGGGGATGCAATTTAGAGACTTGGGATGTACCCCCTGTGTCGGACACAAATCTAACCAGCATGCATTGCGCGCCGATCGATTCTGCGCAGAACTGGCTCATCTCGCGCCTTGTGCTTAAAAGTTAGAAAATAGGTAATTGTTTTCTACAATAAGATATTTACTAGTAACTCAATATTAGTTCTTTTTTGATTACAGTGATGGCACTTTGCATTTTTGTCTGGAGTGATCTGGTTTACTTGAAAGGGATTGCAATGTTCTTTATTCTATTGTTTATAAAAGCACAGATGGAGTCACTAGTACTGTGAGGTATTACTTTGTAGTACTGAGGTATTACTTTGTAGTACTGTGAGGTACCACTATGTAGTATGTCCGTGTGTGTCCACCACACAAGATCATGTTAAACATGAGAGTAATGGTCAATAATCAGCGTACATAAAATAATAATGTTCTACAACACGTGGTGTTTTGTGTCAGATCTAAGAGCCAATCAGCTCCATCATCAGGGAGCTGATTTCACTGGGCCACAAGCCAGTCCTGATCACAATTAATCACTGGCGATGGATTGTGATCAGGACTGGTTCGTCTGGAGCAAACTTAATGAAAACCATTAGAACTGTTTTCTACTTGTCAGTCTCTTTCCCCCTTTAGTAGGTTCGTTGGAGATGAGCCAGTTCTGATCAGAATCCATCACCGGTGATCGGCGCGCAATGCATGCTGGGTAGATTTGTGTCCGACTTGATCCCGACTTGCTCTGACGTCATGCACACGTGGTCAACGATAGTCTCACGAGAGCGAGGCTGCTGCAGTAGCTCTCCACCGACTGCGTGGCCCAGTGCATGATGGGGAAACGCCTGCACATCAGAGAGCTGATCGGCTCTCAGATCTGACAGCAAACACCACGTGTTGTAGAACATTCTTATTTTGTGTAGTTGTACTACTTAACCCTGGATTGTTGACTATTAGCCGTGTTTAATCTAAAAACATATCTTGTGTGGTTAATAATAAAGAATCTGTTTACAACACATATCTAAACCAGTAATGTATTTCACAGGCAGACATGAAAAGAACAAAGGATGCAGCTACACATACTTCTACATATATTAATAAACGCATAAATAAATCAGAACCAGGTCAGTAAACTATAAGTAGCCCACAGATCTTACAGGAAGTGACTGTTCTGGGACTTCCTGTTTATTATTTTAAGGCAGCTGAAACTGTCCGATTTGACCGCAGTTTTGTCAAGGCCCCCTGATGATGATGGTGGTGCTGCTGCTGCTCTCGTCTACATTCCTTTGAACGAGCCTCTTGTGAAGCAGCAGCACCGCCACCTGCTGACATTTATAGGTAAGACACCATGACGTCAGGCCTCTGTCATTACGCATGCGCAGTAACGTTTCCCACACAAACGCGAGGTCTGGAGAATCCTCTTTCAAAATAAAAGCGTGGAACAACGAGAGTCTGTGAAACGGAACAAACAAACGCGTTTTATCTTTGTTTAACTTAAATGTGAACAATTACAATTTTAACAGATTTAAATATATAAATGATCTTTCAGGATTTATTTTTGTGTCTGAACCCCGCGCGGAGACGGGACTTTTTGGAGAATTGGTATTTTGGAAAGAAGACACCGGAAGTGATGTAAATTGATCGTGCGCGCGCTTGATGGTGATGCGCATCTCGTGAAGCTTCAGAGCTGAAAGACGTTCGATCAGAAATCAGATCGGAGATCAGCAGAAGGTAAGACGTTTATTGCTTGTTCGTTCAGTACAGTGTGATTAGCTGTCAATACGTCATCGATAGGCGATCGATACAGGGCGATCCGATCAAACTGATGGAGGAGATTATTGTTCATCAACACAAACAACCCTTTCAAAGTAAAAGCTTGGTTTAATAAACAAGGTCCCTGTGGGCGAGGCCCTCCACTGCTGTGCCGATCGATACAGTTGTTGATCAGTTTGTGACAAACGGCTCCAATCTGAAAAAACGTTTGAACTGACATTAAAGAAACATTAAAATGACTAAGGCGTGCTACATTTATATTTTATTAATAATAAACTTCTGCGTGATCGGGATATGTATGACTGAACATTGTGTTACAGAATAATATGTTTATAATATAAACCCTGTAAATGTTTATTTAATGACATAAAAACAATGTCATGTGACACAGCGGTTCAGAGCTTCCTGTGTCTTCCAGCAGAGGGCACTGTGACCATGACTCCCTGCGTCCCACTCTCATTGGTCGGCCTCCTCCTCGTGAGTCGGTGCTCCTCTGAGTCCTCCGGCCCGGCGCTGGAGGTTCTGACTCAGAGGAACGCCGACTTCGCCGCCCGGCTGTACGGCGCTGTCTGCAGCCGGACCGACGACAGCGTCTTCCTGTCCACGGTCACGCTGGCGGCCGGGCTGCTGGCGCTGGTGAGCGCCTCCAACGGGCCGACCCGAGAGCAGCTTCTGCAGGGCCTCAGCCTGACTGGACTGGACCCCCAGACCCTCCCAGGTAGGTCAGAGGTCCGAGGACTTGAGACTGGAGTGCATTGACTACCTGTGAGACTACAGTCTCTGCTCTTCTCAGACCTGTTTCAGAGTCTGGGTAGCCCCATCACCGACCCGAGGCAGGGTGTGGCCGTCTTCCCGTCCCAGGGATTTCCTTTGTCGCCCTCCTACCTGGACCTGGTTCAGACCAAGTTTGGGGGAGACGCACAGAGTCTGGCCTACACGGTGCCGCAGGTAGCCATCGACACCATCAACCGCTGGGCCCAGGAACACACTGGAGACCAGGTCCAGGACCTTGTGACCAACCTGGACCCAAACACACAGCTGCTGCTGGCCACCACAGCCTCCTACAAGGGTACGTGTCTGAGGCTACCATCCAGGGGGCGGGCCCTTGTCCCGGTGGGAGTGGTTAGCATTGGCGCAATCTGTCTAAGGGGTGGGACTACCATCCAGGGGGCGGGGCCTTATCCCGGTGGGAGGGGTTTCTATAGTGGGTGCGGTTGTCTGTTCCTCTGTCAGGCCGTCCTTTCAACCTGTTTCTATAAATAAAGTTGTGTCTGTCTCTATAAAGTTGCGTTTGTGTTGCAGTCCAATTCCGGCCATCCTTCAACGCGTCCTTCACTCAGGACGAGCGCTTCTACGTGGGCAGGTATCACGTCGTCATGGTTCCCATGATGTTCAGGGCCGATAAGTACTTCCTGGCGTACGACGGCTCAGTGAAAGTCGGCGTGTTGAAGCTACCGATGGCGGGTGGGGCGGCCATGTTGGTCCTGCTGCCTGACGAAGGCGTGGACATCACCGCCGTCGAAGATGAATTGACTGGAGAAAAGATCCAGAAATGGATCGGACGACTGAAGAGAACGTGAGACATCCTTTCCTGTCTCCTTATCTCCTACCTCGTTTTCCTCCTTCCCTCCTTGTTCATTTATATCTTAGTGATTATGAGAAACGATGAACACTACATAACCCAACATGTTTTATTTTATAAACAGGAAGTTGGAGGTGCAGCTTCCTCGCTTCCTGTTGGAACGTTCCTACTCTCTGCGGGACGTTCTGCAGACTCTGGACATCACGCAGGTCTTTCAGGAGGACGCGGACCTTAGCAACATGGGGGGAGCTGCAGGACTCAAACTCACACAGGTGAGTTAGACCGGTCTGTAAGAACCTACATCACAGACCTGATGGGACCAGTCTGTAAGGTCCCACATCAGAGACCTGAAGGGGCCGTAGGGGGTGTTGGACCGGTCTGTAAGGTCCCACATCAGAGACCTCATGGGACCAGTCTGTAAGGTCCCACATCAGAGACCTGACGGGGCCATAGGAGGTGTTGAAACGATCTGTAAGGAGACCTGATGGGGGCCTTATGGGGTGTTGGACCAACTTCAGAGACATGACGAGGGCCGTGAAACATTTCTGAAACAGACCTATCTTTATGTTTTTTCAGGTTTATCATAAATCTGTTGTGTCTGTCGACGAAAGCAGTGATGACATCATCACAGGAGGCGGAGCCAGCACAACCTCCACTCTTCCTCCTCGACTGACCGTCAACAGGCCCTTCATCTTCATTATCTACCAGCAGACGAGTGGCGTTGTGCTGTCGATGGGCCGCGTCATCGATCCCTCCAGGAAATAAGACCAATCAAACCAACCTGAGGCTTGAGACCCACCCGAGGGTCCGATAGATACATTTGAGGGTACTGACACATTTCATATTTCTACACAAAAGTACATTAATGTTTTCAGCTCGTTAACTTTCTTTCTGTTTCAAACGTCGATGATGACGAGATAAGCTTCATCATTCAAGATGAACTGTAAGAACTTCATTGATCCTCTTTCAACCACCGCAGTGAACTCTGTAGAACTGGTCTGACATCAGACCATGAAACAGACGTTTAGTTGTTGGAATGGTTTTAATTCAGTGTTTAAAGCTTCTAACTGTACGGTGGCAGCATGCGTCCTCTTGGCTGTGAAAGGTCTATTTGGGGTCAACACTTTAAGACTAAACTAAAGATAAACTTCAGCCTCACTTTGTTTAGTTAGCATGACAACCGCTATCGTAGCATGCGTGGTGTATGCATAGCTGAAACCTCCTGTATGTATGTATGTATGTGTATGTATGTATTTACATAAATATTAAACATTAAAATGAACTTCTGTTTGTCTTCTCTCACTGACACAACACACAATGTCATCTAACTTCACCGTGACATCACATATAAAAGAAAACAATCATATTATGTAAAGTCGGCGTCACATTCATCCAACCAATCACATGTCGGCAAGTGGACAGTGACCAATAAGAACACAAACGATTTGTAAGTGTGTTTACTGAACCAATCAGGAGACAGGATGAGATGGTTAGAAAACACAACAGCAGCTCTGTAGACCTGGGGGGTGTTCTTCGTACGTGGTTCAACAAAGTCAATCAAATGTCCTATTATCCAGCTTAAATTAGCGAAATGATTGACATCAGGCTTTCCCGGTTCTTCAAAGGTTGACCCGCCCTCAAACAGTCTCGTTCATTCCAACCAGACGTCAGTCATCTGGATAAATGCGTGTGCACGCTCCTCTTCAAAAGGGGGAGGAGTCGAACACAGATTTGATGATCTTCAAACGCTACAATGGCAAATAAACTCTGAGAAAGAGCGTCTCTTCTCTCCGTGGCGGAGCAGGAGATGATCACGACTACATATGATGAATTTAAGTCCATAATCATGGCAAAAGTCTAATGGTGCATTCACATCAAAGTGTAGCGAATATTCGCTACACTTCCTGTTTGAATGCAGCATAACGGTGCCTCCGCTAGTCGGATTAGAGTCACATAAGCATTGCAAAATATCAAGTTAAATGCGTAAATGTTGGGAAAATGTATCGGCTAATTTTAAGTGCCTCATCACCCAAATCAATCACATTATATTCATTGAAATGTGCCTGCTGGCAGTAGCATACAAATTAATATATACTTATGAGGATATATGTACTGTATGCGTGTATGTATCATATATGTGTATATACATGTATGTATAGTTATTATAACTAGGACTTTGTATATGTGTATGGGTGGATCAGTACCGTAATCATTTTCATTTTCGTCATGTAATTATGAGTGCTTTCAACACATCCATCAAGTTTCTGATAGTCTGCATACTGTGAGACGGGCAATCGGTTGCGCCTGTGGTGATCAATGTCCAGCTAACTCAGAAAGCCAGGTACGAAGAATAGAGCCCAGACTCTAGTGCAGGGGTGGGCAAACTTTTTGGCTCAGAGGCCACATTGAATAAAAAAATTTGACAGACGGGCCGGGCCAGTATCAGATGGATGGAGAGTGTTTGTGTGAACCTGTCACGGGAGGACAATGTTGCGGACCCAAATGCAGACCACATGAGAGTATGAGTATCTGGTAAAACAGATTATTGGAGCCAAAGGGAAGGTGGGGAGCCTGTGGTCCGCCACAGGGGGTGCTGGGCGGTGTGAGACCCGTGGCTCTACACTGGACGACGGCGAGGCCGGCAGGGGGCGGTGTGAGAATATAACGTAAATGACTCAGCTTTTTTGTTAAACTCGCTGGTTAAATCTTCATCAATTTGTTCTACACGCCGAGTCACTGTTCTGCGTGATAAACTCAATTTTTCAAATTTGTTTTTGCTCTCTGGACATAAGAGACCTGCTGTTTCTACCATACATTCTTTCAAAAACTCTCCTTCAGAGAAAGGCTTGCTAGCTTTTGCTATTTTGAATGCTAGC
Source organism: Taurulus bubalis (assembly GCF_910589615.1). Classification (NCBI taxonomy): domain Eukaryota; kingdom Metazoa; phylum Chordata; class Actinopteri; order Perciformes; family Cottidae; genus Taurulus; species Taurulus bubalis. Next base: position 16,696,046 of record NC_136591.1, on the reverse strand, counting down.
AAAAAACTTGCCTTGGTGCTTGATTCTTGTATAGCAGTTTAGCGGAGAGTTTTTTTTTGCTGACTCTTTAAATTGGCTGCCAACCTCTTAGCAGTAGCCGCCCGTTCTGTCGTTGACTGTTGGCTAGCATAGTTAGCATGCTTGGCGGAAAAGTGGCGGCTAATATTGTATTCTTTGAATACTGCAATGGTTTCTTGGCAAATAAGAACTACTGCCTCTGATCGTACTTCGGTGAAAAAATACTTAGCAGTCCACTCATTAAAGACTCTGCACTCACTGTCGACTTGTCTTTTCTTGGGTCCACTCATTGTGACAGAAGGGATCACTGCAGGAGGATGGCAGGAGGCTGACAGACAGAACCCTATATGTCACATGACATGAGCGCGCAGGGTGGCGCAGTTCCGTGGGTCGAATGTGGTTAGTTATGTTAGTTATATTGAGGAAAAATACTCTGCATGCAGCTGTCAGTTCATTTTACAACTCTAAAACTGTTGTAGTACAAACCCTGTCTCCGGCGACAGAAAGTGATTCATATTACCGTAATTCTTCTAAAGTTAACGCATTACGACATAATTAAAAAGGATTCTGACCGCTAAGAAGTGGAGCTTTTCAGTGGTTTGCGGTATATTACGGTAATAAAAAAAATAAAAAAAGTGTCGCCCTTGTCTGTGGGATCAGTGGGGGAGGGGTGGAATTGACCAGCGCAGCACAGCAAGTGTTGTGTGTCGCTCTAGTTTAGCAGAACACGGCAGGCAGCGGTCCGCACGGCGCGTAACAACTGCTGTAACGCCTCTCTGTTCCCGACTTGATTTTCCCAAAGCACGATGACCACAACAGACCAGCGTTGATGTTTCTTCATGCTTATTTATTGCACAGCGCTCTTTTAGGCTTTTCGTGTGTGTGTGTGTTCTTTTTCAGCAGAGCCGTGTGCACAGCAGAAGGCATTACAGCGGTCTTTCTGCTGCAGCAGAACACACACACGAAAAGCCTAAAAGAGCGCTGTGCAATAAATAAGCATGAAGAAACATCAACGCTGGTCTGTTGTGGTCATCGTCCTTCGGGAAACTGAACTTGGGAACGGAGAAGCGCTACAGCGGTCTTTACAACAACTTTTTTTTTTTATGTTATAATAATTATAATACTCTGCGGGCCGGATTAAAATGCCCCGTAGTTTGCCCACCTCTGCTCTAGTGGCTCCTAGTCCTGCCCACCAGGGACGCATGGAGAGACCAAGGGTGCATCCCAAGTGTCTAAATTGTCGTTTCCTCGCTCCTCGATTGAACCTCTTATTCGGCTCGGAGGAACGAGGATGGAGGATCTCGGAGGGATCTCGAAGGAGCCATGATCGAGGAGCCCCGAGAGTGGGCTTCCCCACGAAGTCTTTTAAAGCTGGACACGTCCCCTCACTGTTCATCTGTTATTTAATTGGATGCTGCAGCTGAGCAGACTGATCTCTGGAGTTTCATACCAGAGACGATCACAGATTAAACTCAAGTTATATATTAGATTTGTTTTCCGATTCACCATCTGGTTAAAATACGTTTTACAAAATGTATCGTCCTTTCATTCAGTCATGTGAGGTTGATCGTTCCTGACTGTTGGTTTGATAGGTTATTTAATTTAAGTTTAACCCGAAACACCCAAACGGTGTTTCGTTGTTGAACTTCTGTGCTAGCCACGGTTTGTCCATAACGAACACCATTTTCAAGCATAAGGTGGCTCATAAGTGTACCTGGTACAAGAACACCAGGCCGTAGATCAATGACCGACTTTGTAATCGTATCTTCTGATCTGCGGCCGTATGTCTTGGACACTCGGGTGAAGAGAGGAGCAGAGCTGTCAACTGATTACCACCTGGTGGTGAGTTGGATCAGATGGCGGGAGAGTCGGCTAGAAAGACCTGGCAAGCCCAAACGTGTGGTGAGGGTGAACTGGGAACGTCTGGCAGAGGATCCTGTCCGGGAGGTCTTCAACTCCCACCTCCGGAAGAGCTCCTCACACATCCCGAGGTAGGCTGGGGACATGGAAACCGAGTGGACCATGTTCAAAGCCTCTATTGTTACTGCTGACCCGGACTGTGGACATCGTCGGGCGGTGGAAAGAGCACTTTGAGGAACTCCTAAACCCGGCCAACAGCGCCTGAAGTCCTTGGGGTGGATGCACCCATATCACTGGCAGAGATCACTAAGGTAGTCAAAAAGCTCCTTGGTGGCAAGGCACAGGGGGTGGATGAAATCCGCCCTGAGATGCTGAAAGTGCTGGACACTGTTGGGCTGTCTTGGCTGTCATGTCTTTGCAGTGTCGCATTGGGGTTGGGAACAGTGCCCATGGACTGGCAGACCGGGGTGGTGGTTCCCATCTTCAAGAAGGATGACCGGAGAGTGTGCTCGAACTATCGTGGTATCACACTGCTCAGCCTCCCGGGAAAAGCTTATGCCAAAGTGCTGGAAAGGAGACTCCGACCGCTTGTCGAAACTCAGATTCAAGACGAATAGTGCGGATTCCGTCCCGGCCGTGAAACAGTGGACCAGCTCTTTATCCTCCCAAGACTACTGGAGGGGTCCTGGGAGTTCGCCCAACCAGTCTACATGTGGTTTGTAGACTTGGAGAAGGCTTTCGACCGGGTCCCACTGGGGTTTTTGTGGGGGGTGCTGTGGGAGTATGGGGTGCCGGACCCGTTGGCACGGGCCATCCGGTCTCTGTACGCTTGCAGTAGGAGCTGTGTTCGTATCCTCGGTAATAAGTCAGACACGTTCCCGGTGGGTGTTGGCCTCCGGATATCTAGGCGCAGCCAGGGGGTGGAGAAGATCGGGTTCGGGAGACTCGGGATCGCCTCTCTGCTGTTCGCAGATGATGTGGTCCTGTTTGCCTCCTCGGACCGTGACCTCCAGCATTCACTGGGGCGTTTTGCAGCCGAGTGTGAAGCGGCAGGGAGGGGAGTTAGCACCTCCAAATCTGAGGCCATGGTGCTCTGCCGGAAACCGGTGGATTGCTCCCTCCAGGTGGGGACAAACTGCCTACCCCAAGCGAAGAAGTTCAAGTATCTCGGGGTCTTGTTCACGAGTGAGGGTAAGGTGGAGCGGGAGATTGACAGGCGGATCGGTGCGGCTGCAGCTGTAAAACAGGCGCTGTACCGGTCCGTCTTGGCGGTCGGTTTACGTTCCAACCCTCACCTATAGTCACGAACTCTGGGTCGTGACCGAAAGAACGAGGTCTCGGATACAAGTGGCCGAAATGAGATTCCTCCGTAAGGTGGCCGGGCTCAGCCTTAGAGATAGGGTAAGGAGCTCGGACATCAGGAGTCAGCTGAGGTGGTTCGGGCATCTAGTCAGGATGCCTACTGGACGCCTCCCATTAGAGGTTTTCCAGGCACGTCCAACTGGTAGGAGACCCCGGGGAAGACCCAGGACACGCTGGAGGGATTATATCTCCCGGAAAATGTTGCAGGTGAGAGGGAAGCCTGGGTCTGCCTGCTGAACCTGCCGCCACCGTGACCTGACACCGGATAAGCGGTTGAAAATGGATGGATGTATGGAGACATTGAGCCTAAAAAAATATGCCAGTGTTGAAGAGAAACCATAAACATATTGTGGGTTATTTTATAATGATGTGACAATCAGAATTTCAAAACATACAGACATAAATGGATCGTGGCTGTGTCTGGAGCTCATTATATGATTAATTTCTGTCATATTCATTGAATGTGCTGTAACTCCGTTACATTATTCATTCTGGTCACATGACATCTATTGCTTCTGTCCATCCGGGGAGAGGGATCGTCCTCTGTTGCTCTCCCTCAGGTTTCTTCCCTTTTTTTCCCTGTGAAAGGGTTTTTACTATCTTTATTTGGCGGAGTTTTTCCTGATCCGATGTGAGGTCCCGGGACAGGGATGTTATGTGTACAGATTGTAAAGCCTTCCGGGGCAAATTTGTATTTGTGATGTTGGGCTATATAAAATAAACTGAATTGAATGCAGGTAACAGACTACAGAGAAAAACATCTCCACTCTGACAGTGATGATAACTGTCTTTATTAGTAGTGGTAGTTTAACACTATTAAATAAACTGCAAACATTATACGATAATTTTTGAAACAATATTTTAAATGGATTTTTATTAGAATGTTCGCTAAAACTGTCCGGAGCAGAAAACAATTCTGTTCCGATGATCATGTTTACAGATACAAACTCTGTCAGCTGTTAAAGCAACTTACAGCTGATCAGATGTGATCAGCTGTCAGTCGGCCGCAGTCATCATAAACCAACGTCGCTTCACGTGACGCTTCAGAGGAAAGGACGTCTCATGTCTTCCTCGCGTCTACTCTCCTGGCATGGTTTCCTTGCGTCTCTCCATGCATCCCTGGTGGCAGAGGCGGTTTTAACATAGAGGCATTCGTAGGCGGCTGCTTGGGGCCCCGTACCAGTGGTCGTAGTAGGGGGGCCCCCAACCAACCTCAAAATAAAAATAAAATAAAAAGCCCCTTATCATCATGAACGCTTCAAATGCATGGTCAATTGTATTAATATTCTTAAGAAATACGTTGAAGTAGTAGTTAAAATGTCCAGTTCATGGTTATCTGTCGTGTCCCTACACCACCTACTTTCATAATAAAATGGACTAGTCCGTAACGGTGCACAGCGCGAAAGATGAACACAGCGACAGGAGAAGTGGACATTACACGGAGAAGCAAGACAAGAATAAAAGCAAAAATGAAACTAATTTATCCAAGCGGCTCAATTAAAAGAAAAAAAAGAAAAGACGGCGATAAATATTTAGAAACGCTGCCAAAGATGACACACTTTTTTACGGCTACTGGGGATACAGGCAAGAACGTCCAAAGTGTTGAACATGCTACTACAGCAGCAGCTAGCTGTGAAGTGGCGCTAGGTGAGGATAACAACGTTAACCAAGACAATGAAGAGGACAACATGGTGTTGCCGCCCACCGTCACCGACAGTATTATTGACGGCGTTGACAACGATGATGACGATGATGCTTTGGTGAGTCAACTGCCTAGTTCTGCTAATAGCCCTAGCTGTGGTAATCCTGCTGACCAAAGCACTGTTGGCTTGCTGACAGATGACTCGGCTCTCGCTCACTGCCGAGGAGCGATGTGCGATCGTCCGAAAAGGTCCCATACAAATTAGTGTGCTAGAATTCCCCAAAAATCAAGAGGGGCGGAGATTTGCCAATAATAATTACTGCTTCCAAATGAAAAACGGGGAGAAGATTAATAGGACGTGGCTTATCTACAGTGAATCAGGGGACTGTGTTATGTGCTTTTGTTGCCGACTTTTTGGAGAGGGGAACACACATTTAAGTTCAGATGGTTTTAACAACTGGAAAAATCTCGGAGCTCACCTGAAACAGCATGAGAGGTCTGCTGAACATGTGCCTCATATGGAGTCCTGGCACACACACTTACCCAAAGACTTCAGGCAGGCACAGCCATTGATCAACTGAACCAAAATGCAATGATGGCAGAAATTGAGAGATGGAGAAATATTTTAAAAAGATTGCTTGCCATAATTACCCATATAGCTGAGCGAAATCTTGCTTTTCGTGGGCATACAGAGAAATTACATGAGCATGGCAATGGAAACTTCCTAGGACAAGTACAGCTGATGGCAAAATTTGACCCTGTCATGAAAGAACATTTAAGAAGAATCCAAGAAAAAGAGCTGTCAGACACTTATTTGAGTAAGCAGCTCCAGAATTAATTGATAGCACATGTGACAAAGAGCACCCTTGATGCCATTGTTGAAAAAGTGAAGAGGGCCAAATATTATGCTGTCATAATGGATTGCACACCTGACATCAGCCACAATGAACAGCTGTCTGTGGTCCTGCGCATAGCTAATTGTGAGCTCCACAAAGGCGTGTCCATCCACGAGCATTTTGTAGGTTTCTCTTGGCAGAGGACACAACTGGCAAAGGCCTACTCAAACTTTTCCTTGGACATCTGGAAACACTGCTCCTGGATATCTCTGACTGCCGTGGTCAATCTTATGACAACGGCAGTAATATGCAGGGAAAGAAGCAGAGGGTACAAAAGAGGGTCCTTGACCTCAACCCCAAAGCGCTCTGTGTCCCATGTGGAAGTCACACACTGAACCTGGTCATTGGGGATGCTGCCAAATCCTCCACAAAATCCCTTAACTTCTATGGTGTGTTACAGAGACTCTACAATCTTTTTAGTGGTTCTGTTCAACAGTGGGCCATTCTCCAGGTGAATGTGAAGGATTTAACCATCAAGGCCTTGTCAACCACCAGATGGGAATGCCGTGTGGAGGCTGTAAAAGCTGTACGGTATAAGCTTTCAGACATTTTGAATGCCCTGGAGGCTTTACATGACTTCGCCATAGAAAAGAGTGATTCAGAGTATGCATCCAGTGCTTCAAGCCTCTGCTGGGAACTGAAGAGATGGCCATTTATGGTGAGTTGTGTGGTGTGGTACAATGTATTATACGTTATCAACAAAGTTAGTAAGATCCTACAGGGCCCCAAAGTGAGCATTGAGACCATGAAGAGGGAAATCTCTGCAGTCATAGACTTCCTCCAAGATTTGAGAGAGCACGGATTCAATGCCGCCAAAATAGATGCCAGGGAGAGATTCTCATACATGGAGAACTTTTTTAAGTTGTATGGATTTCTCTACTCCATTGATGTAATGAAAAGCACCGTACAGGCAGGCAATCTAGATGAATGCAGGTTTGAGAAAGGCAATGGAGGATGTGGATGCAGGGGACCAAAAAATGGAAATTACAGGTGCTGTTAGGTCTTTTCCTCCACACATCTCATCATCATTGGAAGTTCTTAACTACATATACAAAGAGAATCTCCTCGATCTTTATCCAAATCTAAGCATAGCCCTGCGGCTCATGCTTACTCTTCCTGTTACAGTTGCATCAAGTGAGAGAAGTTTCTCTACACTGAAACAACTAAAAACATATCTGCGCTCATCTATGTCCCAAGATAGACTGTCATCCCTGGCTATCATTTCCATCGAACATGAGATAGTGGAAACTGTTGATACAGACTCCATAGTTATCAAATTTGCTGAGGCCAAGGCTCGCAGAGTAAGATTGGTATGAACATGATGAGAAAGACAAAAAAATGCATGAGGATGAAGAGAGGGAGGAAGAGAGTAAGGGGCAGAGACAAAAGCAGATGGAACACTCGGCACTCTAACACAGTCATAAAGAAGAACAGGAGAAGAACAGAAAAAGGAGGAGAGGAAGAGAAAGAAAGACAAGGGAGAGAAAGAGTAAAAACAGGCATACGGAGGAAGAGAAACATGGGGGAGAGAAAGAAAGGGACAGACACAAAAGAGAGAAGGTAATCATTTAACAATACAAAAAATCATATTTCTTAATCCCAATGATGGACTGCTGTTGTTTTTGTTATCCTCTCACTTCATGATAGAAGAAAGAAGCTAATTTTGTTCATAGACCATATTGTTAGTTGGTGACAATGTTTTTTATTATTACTATCATTATTATTTTACAGGTACAGCTCCTACATCTGCGCATCATGTTGGTGTGAAGACCTGCGAGAAGTCAACAAGTAGGTCTCTCTCTCTCTCTATACTGTGTTCTGTGTCCTGCTTATACGCACAGAGCCGATTTCTACCGGCGGAATGCATCTTATTTATTAATTATTTACGTCTGTATGTTATGAAATTCAGGAAGGATCATCCACATGAGACTGAATGAAGGACCATACATGTTGTAGAAGTGTTTCCTCTCCAGCTCTCTGATTTTAATTATAATAAAAGTTATTGAGGGAAACTACAGATCAAATCTTTTTATAAATGAAGAAAGTAGTTTGCGGTCGTTTTGTTGTTCAGACCTACAATGAACATATTTTAACCAGAAGGTGACTCAGAAAACAGATTAAATATATAATTTGAGTTTAATCTGTGATTGTCTTCACTGGTATGAAACTCCAGGATCAGCTGCAGCGTCCAATCACATGACTGATGAGTCGATCAATGAGGGGACGTGTCCAGCGTTATATCACTTCCTGGAAGCCCGCTCTCGTGGCTCCTCCTCCTCCTCCCTCCTCTTCTTCCTCCTCCTCCTCAGAGCAGAACAAGAGCTTTGGGACGTCCGTCAATATGGCGACGCAGAACAAAGTCCATTTCAATCGAGGAAACGACAATTAAGAGACTAGGGATGAACCCTCTGTTTGCAAGAGATGATGTCCTGGTGCATTCTGGGTAAGCCTTTACTTGTCTTTGAACTTGTGAACCCTGACTGCTGATTGGCTCATGGCCCGGTGAAGGTTCAGTCTCTTCCCGACTGCACGCTGAAAGAGTTTGACTTCCTGTTTCTGTAGAATAAAAGACAAAACGGTTCATAAATCATTTGAATCAAAAGCAGCTTGAATTAAGACTTAATTAAATGGTTTAGATGGAGATTAGTTTATGGTTAAACCATAAACAAACTGTAAAAAACACGTGGGGTCATTAACTCATAGAATTCTATTACCAGAACGTTTGGTAATAACTCACATGGACAGCTTTCTGGACTGGCTGTCCTTCACCCCGCACCCTCTGTCCATCGTTTTACTGCGCTGGTCCATGTTACTGATCCTATGGTCTCTCTGGTCCAGAGTACTGGTTCTGTGGTCTCTCTGGTCAATGGTAGTGGTTCTATGGTCCAAGGTACTGGTTCTGTGGTCTCTCTGGTCAATAGTAGAGGTTCTATGGTCCATTGTACCTGTTCTCTGCTCCATCATATTGTTCCTGTGATCCATGTTGCAGATTCTGTGGTCCAGTCCACTGGTTCTATGATCTCTCTGATCTAGGCTGCTGGTCCTATGGTCCAGCGTACTGGTTCTATGATCTCTCTGATCTAGGCTGCTGGTCCTGTGGTCCAGTGTACTGGCCCTCTCCAGGAGACTGGTGGTGTTGCTGCGGATCAGGACTGGCATGGAGGAAGTGGACTGGGTCGCTGTAGAGAAATGGGCAGTCCTCAAGGGGTCATCTATAAAACACAAGTGATGTGTGAATAAAGACAACCACGTGTCCTCCCTAACCGTGATTGTTCTGCAGTCCTGAAAACCGCTACCTGACTTCAGACAGAGCCAGTGTTGAATATGCAGGCAGGTGGTACCTTTGCTCAACGACATGGAGGACTTCCCGGTTCCAGACATGCTGCTCAGCTCTTTCCCTTTCCTGAAACACAGAGCCAGAAAACAAAACATTGAGATCACTTGAACCTTGTTTGAGCGTCCCGGATAACAGATGTTCTTGATCTCAGCACCTCGTTCCATACAGTGGACCTTGACATTTTGATAGATTCCTCCAGTACATGGTCGGTGTTGATGGCTCTGCCTTGAACGAGTTTGCTTCCTACCTCAAAAAAAGGAGCTTTTACATCAACATAAGCAGCTATTATACTATGCTGATGACACACAGCTCTATCTCACTCTGAAACCAAGACCTTGGCAACCTGTCCTTTCTTCCTGACCCTAAACCACTAAGTGGACACTGTGTACCTCACGGGCCTGGAGACTCACAGCACAGGAGACACAACAACTGGGCTCAGTCCTGACACTCAAACGGATTTAAGAACTTTAAAGACCCCAGAGGACTGACCCTGCAGGGTTTATGAGCATCCACATGCTGGTGGAGAAAGAAATCCACTAACGGTGTCTTATGGCGGAAGCTGAGTACCATCATTCTTTGTTATACAAATATTCATGGGTTAATGATTCATAATTGATTTATTAATAATTGTTACATATTTTTCTATGAATTAATTATGTATTAAATCTTCAAGCAAAAACACTACATTGCCAAAATCTCATTCAAAGATCTTGAGAAAGACATCCATGCACTCCTATTGTCGAGTTTGGACCACTGGTTCTGATTCTGGTTCTGGAGTGTTGCTCCTGAACAGGACCCTGAGAACTGAAACGAGAATCATTGAAAGGGAAGAAAGGCTTGCAGTCCTTACAGAGGTCGGTCTGAGTTGGCCGGTTTGGACGTTGTCGGCTGACTGCTGAGAGATCGACTCCTTGACAGTGTAGCCTTCCTCATCTCTTTACCTGTAAGAAGGAATCATCATCATCATCATCATCATCATCATCATCATCATCATCGTCATCGTCATCATCATCATCACCACAGTTCCACAGATTATGCTCTGAGATGAGCCACTACGTTTATTATTGTATATACACGTGCATGACTTGGAGAGGATGTCTTTTTAAATACTTATGATGAAATATGATCTATAAATAATTTATTCTCATTTTTAGGTACACACGGTGGGGGGTGGCATACATCTTTATTTGATCCCGCTTCATGTGGAGGAGGCAACCGGTATCGTGTTTGGCGCGTTGAGGCTCAGGGGCTACTCAAAGCTCTTCCTTAGAATGATTAAGGCAGGGGTCGCCGTGGCCTTCAGGGACGGCAAGGCTAGTATACAACCACCTGCCCAGTCGCTCGTCCCTTTGGTTTTAACATGTTCAGATTGTGTCCACGGACTAATTAAAGAGGTCAAGCGGAACTTCCAGGGGACGAGCAAACACTGTGCCGCTCCGGGGGCCAACCAGGTGATGTCCGCCTTTAGGAGAAACACAAACTTAAAAGACATCCTGGTCCACACAAATTTAAATAAAAAAGATACCAGAAAGGAAGCGCTTCGAGGTTCAGAGATTGGTTTTATTCGTCTTCCCCATATTTTTAACCCCCAATCCAGAATTGGTTTGAATGTGGAACAGGTCGTGCTACCGACAGCTAGTAATGTCATTTATGCTGTCAGGTGCGCGACCTGCCACAAGTTGTATGTGGGGGAGACAGGTAACCAGCTGCAACTGAGAATAAGACAGCACATGTATAAGATCAATAGTGGGAATGGCACGAGCGTCCTATATACGCATTTTAAACTCCATGGCTCACACGTCCTTCAGAGTGTGGGCCTGGAGGGGAACAGGCAGTGGAGTATGGCCCAGCGACAGGCGGTGGAGAGGAGGTGGATCCATAGTCTGGGGACTATAGACCCCCATGGGCTCAACGAGAAGTTTTAGGACCTCAACCGTTTTTATGATTGAGCCTGGAGAATGGATTTTTAGATAGCACTTATTTTTAAACGGATGTTTCCTATTTGTATTTGCTTGCATGAGTTTTATTGTTATTCCTAAAGCACTGTTTTCTATCTACATTTTAAGCACTTTCTTTATTTAGATGTGGTGTTAATTGTAAAACTGTATATTAATTTATATTTTTAAATAGTATTTATGTCTATGTTTTATCTTAAAATTCTTACTTGGATTTAGATGTGGTGTATTTTATAGTATTTATGCACTTTTTTAAATGTTTTTTAGATGTGGTGTATGTTTCAGTACAGTATATACATTTATTTACATGTTTCTTATTCATTTTCTAATTAGCACTTATGTCATATTTTAATGTGATGTTGATTTTAAAAGTATGTTTTATCTAGGGTTTGTTTTATACATTGGGAAGCATCCGTCTTTTAATTTATTAGTTTTAGTCTTTGTTTTCTCTTACTCCCCCCTTGCTTCTGTTGGTCCTTCATGAGCTTTTTCCTGGTCTACTCCTCTTCGCCTGCCCTTTTGCGCCTAGCTCTGCTGTCCTGCATTTTTTGTATCATTTTATTCTGCGTTTTTAATCCTTTTATTTCCTTTTAATACAACTTTTTAAAAACAGCCCTCCTAGTGACGGTGCCCCTTGGTCCTCCTCGGAGAACCTCGCTTTTTACCAAACCTAACCTAACAAACTACTAACTCTAACTACTAACTACTTGAAGTTAATGGATGCTATTTGAAACCAGTTGGAAAGTTAAGGGTGGAACATTTCCTCAGTGGCCACACCAACACTTGCAGCCTGTCGTTGTTCATATTTTATCTTACCGGAGGACGACAAGGTGGCTCCAGACGAAGACACAGAAATGGATTTGATCGCAGATAGACTGTTCTTACTGTCTCTGCCTGTCAAAGAAAGACAGTTTACAAACTGGACTACAAAGCAGAAACACACTATTAGTAATTAACTCTGACCAGTAATACAAGTTAGCCAAAAAGATACACAACCTTTCCCTCACATGTATTTAAACAAACACCCAGAATATAACGGCAGCCACTCCTCTGTGAATCATCTTATTCAAAAGTAAAATGTGAGTTTTGCTCACGTTTTCTCTCTGCATGTTTGTCAGAGTTCAGTTTCCCTTCACTCTGCTGGCGCTCCAGCTGTTCCTGACGAGAAAGGAGACGTCATCAAAACAAAACAGAAAGGGATTCAGACTCAAGATGATCTATCAGCTTCAGACTCACCATCTCCAGCAGCAGATTCTCCTCCTTTTCCTTCTTCTGGTCCAGTAAATCCCTCTCCTGCCTCTTGTGAAACTGCCAAGACACAACATACTAGATGGAGGCATAAAGAGTTTAAAGTGAAACCAAACACTCAGCTGTGATTTACAGATCAGTCATTTATGAAAACAAGGTGCTTACAGGCTCTGCGAGGTCCAGTTTGTCCAGTTCCAGGACTGTCTGAAAAACATGACCACACTCAACACGTTATTATTCTGTCTTCTGACAATGGGCCTGGACTGATCTCTGTCAACTAGATTAATCTTAGACCTACAGAAAGTCTTCTGACAGTGGATCTGTGCTGGTCTCTGTGGAATAGATATATCTTAGACCTACAGAAAGTGACAGTAGGTTTGTGCTCGTCTCTGTGGGACTATATTCATCTCAGAATGAGAGGGTAGTCTTCTGACAGCGGGTCTGTGCTGGTCTCTGTAGACTAGATCCATTTTAGACCTACAGAAAGTGGTCTCAGTTAGTGCAGATGGTACCTTGCGGATGGTGGCCACTACGTCCTTGTCTTTTTCTCTGCAGAGGAGTTTCTGGACGCAGAAGTCGAGCTGTTGCAGCAGTTGTTTGTCAGCCGGCAGGCGGAGCGATGAACGCAATCTAGGCAACAACTGGCACAGCTTGTACCTGACAGACAGGTGAACAGACAGACAGGTATGTCACTTCTGATGCCAGAGAGACAGATTCTACCTGCCTCACAGAACACTGACAGATCTACCTGACATTGGCCACAGGGTCATGGACCAGCTCCAGCGCAGGGATCAGGAAGTATTTGTTAAAGTATTTCCTGGAGAAAATCTCAGAGGCCGATTCACAAACATCAAGGAACCTCTGGCGGTTCCAGTAGCTCCTCCCCTGAGCCAGATCTGAAATACCAGACAAACCATCAAAATGTAGTTTGACAGCCATCAAAGGGTTCTGCTGTTATCACACTGTTCACCAGATCTTAAGTCTTCTGACTGCAGCAGTCCCCGAGCTTAGACAGGGCAGGGCGTTCAGGAGGTTTTAATGGATTTAAGAACAGTGTTCATACATGACATCACTCAGAGTACATGAGACCAAAGGACCACAGTATGCTGACCTTGGATCAGTCGCTCCATCATCTCCTGACGCTGCTCATGTTTGTGGTTGTAACGCAGGAATATGCAGAACGTCCGAGCCGCCTCTCTCTGAACCGGCAACACCTTCTGCAACACCAAGAACCGCAGGGGGAGTTACCTGCCTGTTTACTGGTTCACTTGTTGTATTGAGCCGTGTCTTGTAGTGCTGACATTAGTGGTGAGGATGGTGAAGATGCGGATGGAGAAGTTCTGGTGTAGCAGTTCCCCAGGCAGCAGTCTGGCCAGACAGCTGTAACGCTGCAGCAGCTTCTCATGCAGCCGCCAACGCAGAGACAATCCAACCTTCTGCTCCGCTAACAGCAGAGCAGACAGCAGCTCTGGGAACTGATGAGGAAACACGTAAACCGCAGGAGAACGTAGAGGAATCGGAGGACACAAGAGAACCAAGATTACAGAGGCAACAGATATGAAAAAGGTACCAGAAAAACTAGGAATAGGAAATATCATGAAATTGCTGGAGATTGGATTTCTCACCTTGTTGTCCAGCACCAGGTTCTCTCCTCTGGAAAGAACTGCCTCCAGAGTTTCCTCCAGGTGATTCATTAGAGCGTCCAACACCTCAAAAACAACAATCAAAGCTCTGGTATGTGAAACTGACATCTGAAAACCAACATTTGAAAGAAACAGCTGCATACAGGTTCTGAATAACTTGTATGTGTGCTTGGTCTGGGCTGAGAAACGTTCTGTGCATTGGGATGTGTGGATCTATGCGTCTGCCTGGTGAGGAGTCCTACAAGTGTGCACGATAACGCAAGCATGTTCTGCAAAGTGGGCACATCAACAAAACATATCTAAACAAATACAAAATTAAAGGAGAGAGATAGAAAGACTAAACAACATTCCCATGGACTCACCTCAAGAGCTTCATCCTGCAGCAAAGCCAGGAGCTCTTTGTGGACCAGCTGGACGTTTGAGCCGAGCAGCTTCACCACCTGACAGGAAGGCCAATCATGTAACAAACTATCAACTGTTATAATGATCATCTTGGGGGAATCAACAGTTTGATTGCTTTGAATCTTTTCATATCCAAAACACATCTCTGATTAATCAAGAGACTAAATATAACCCCTTTGGCCCTTGGGCAGAGATTATGCATCATTTAACAAAAGTGGAATTGGACCCTTAGACTTTAATGACCCTATAATCAAACTTAAGATGGTGATGAGACTAAAGAATGGACATATCATCAGGATGCGGATAGTTCACGTGATCTGACCTGGTGGAAACTGGCTGCAGCACTTCGTCGAACGCTGACTTGTGGGTCACAGCAAAGACTGGAGAAAGACGGGTAGAGCTCTGACAGGAAGTGAGCCGAGTCAGCAAACACCACCATGGCCTGGAGAGGGAGCAAACAGGAAGTAACACAAGCTGTCTGGAGGACTGAACACTGAACTCAAATCTGATCGTACCGGCATGTTGTAGCAGCAGTTGCAGCGGATCAGCGTGGAATCGTGGCAGTCAGTCTGGTTCCCTTCAGTCTGCAAACCAGCGACACACAGCACCTTGAATCTCTGCAGCAGCCGGCCCTTCTCCTCATCTGACAGAGAGCCTGCAACACAACCACCCTCATCAGAGACCCTCATCGGAGACCCTCATCGGAGACCCTCATCGGAGACCCTCATCAGAGACCCTCATCGGAGACCCTCATCGGAGACCCTCATCGGAGACCCTCATTGGAGACTCTCATCAGAGACCCAGTTACTCATCAGAGACTCTCATCAAAGACCTCATCGGAGACCCTCATCAGAGACTCTCATCGGAGACTCTCAACAGAGACCCAGTTACTCATCAGAGACCCTCATCAGAGACACAGTCCTTCACCAGAGACAGGTTTGAGTGCAGAACTCATAGTTCTGCACTCAAACTTGAAGAGAAGCTCTGGGTTCAAACCCTCACCCTCCCGCTGTGAGGGGACTGGGCCCTCCCGCTGTGACCGGGCCCTCCCGCTGTACGGTGACCGGGCCCTCCAGCTGTGAGGGGACCCTCCTGCTGTGAGAGGACCGGCCTAGCCCCTGGCACTAAACGCGAACTCATTCTGCTTTAGTTCAGCAGAACTCAACTCTGCTGTTTCTCATCCTGCCTCTTCTGTGTGACATCAGGACACAGTCTCACCTGCCAGTCCGCTGCAGACCTTCCCAAACTGGAACGACAAAGACGCCACGGCGTCTTCGTCCGGCTGCGATGACACCTCGCACACGGACATCACCATGGGAACCACGACATGCAGTCTATTATCTGAGAAGAAGGAGGTTTTAAGGGGTTTTAAGTTGGTGTTTAGAGAGGGGGGACTTTAGAATGGATTGAGATCTGCACAAGTACGTACATATCTAACTCCAGTCTGAGCGACTCACCAGCATCCATCATATCCATCAGGTTGATGATGGTGTCGAACGCGGCCAGGCGGACACTGCTCTCCTCATCTCGGGCGAGCTCCACCAGTTCAGGAAGCAGCTCCGTCCTGGTGTCCTCCACCCTGCAGGACAGGAGACAAGCTGTGAGCCCACAGCAAGAGGTCTGCTTGGTGTTTGCTTCAGTGTCCGTGATGTTTACCCCGTTGCTCTGGAGATGCTCTCGAGCTGACGGCACATGCAGGCCCGAACCTCCAACTCCTCGTCCTGACACAAGGACCGGGCCAGAGGCAGCAGCTCCTTCTTCACTCTGATACACAGGAGCACACACACCTGTTAGCATGTGTGTGTGTGTGTGTGCTACCACAGCACACAGTGTGTGTAGTGAGTGTAGTATCACTGTACACAGCGTGTGTGAGTGTGTATACTACAACTGTACACAGCTTGTAGTGCTACAGCAGTACTACAGTAGTAGTACAGTAGTACTGCAGCTCACATGTGAGTGTCGAACTTGCAAGCGACTTTTCCTAATATGCGACAGCTAGCCAGACGAGCCTGAAGAGAGTGAGACAGCTGAGACTGATAGAGGAGAGGGTTCAGCACCTGCAGTGAAAAAGACAGACAGACAGGTACAGAGAGAGACAGCTGGTATTTAAACACTATGAGAGAGAGAGAGAGAGAGAGAGAGAGAGAGAGAGAAAGAGAGAGAGAGAGAGAGAGAGAGAGAGAGAGAGAGAGAGAGAGACTTTTGGGTCGTGGGCCTTTGCATGGGCAAGAAATGATCCTGTACTTTTAAGGTTATTTTTTATGCAGTGGAGTGCCGTCTGTTCACACTCCTTAATGCTGCGTTCACATCACGCTTTACTTCCGTGAGTGTACTCGCCGGACTATTTGTGATAATTTGCTTCCTTTATTGCCGGAATGGAGGAGTGACATCATTCTGGTGCAGCAACATGATGAGTGAGGACCCTTACCTGTCACTTGAGCAGTAAAAGCCCTCCTACCTCACTGCTCACTACTAAACTACTATGACCTCACTACTCACCACTACACTACTATGATCTCTCTACTCACTATTACACAACTATGACCTCACTACTCACTACTATGAACCACTGCTCACTACTACACAACTATGGCCTCACTACTATGATCTCACTACTACACTACTATGACCTCACTGCTCACTACTACACTAATATAGTTTACCTATTTACCTACTGATAAGGTAATCGGAAGAAAAGTTCATTTAGTATATTTGAATCTTTTTAAATTGCTTTTTTGGTTTAATTTATTTTTAGTTTGTAGTTAAAGCTGCTCCTCAAGACATTGAATGTTTCCACAATACAGCGTTGGTTGTCATATATTCAGTGATGAGTATTCTCAGCTAAAGTTACATAATTTGAGTCTTTTTGAAACTACTTCTGGACTTTTTTACTTCATGTTTGTGTATGAAAGCTGTTGAGTCTGTTAAAAAAAGGCTGAAGTTATTGAATTGTTATGCATGTTGTATTACCTTGTGTCCTTAAGATTCACTTTTTGTGTGCAAAAAAGTGTGCATACTGTTATACCCTGTACCGTCTCAGGTTCAAAATGCACCATCTTTTCATTAAATCAATTTGAGAAGTTGAACATTTTCTTCGATTTGGTTCGGGCTTGTCATTCAGGGGTGATGGGGTCCCACAGCCAGACCAGTTGAGAACCAGTGGGTTAATATGAAAGAGACAGGTAAAGAGGGAGAGAGGTAAGAGACAGAGACATGTAGAAAGATAAGCTGGGCCTTTCATGTCCCAGATCTAGTTACCTGCATTGAGTGACGTTATAATGTTGTACTTTTACTATTCTAATACTAATTAACAATCTTGGTGAAAGGTAACCTTGATCATACCTCCTGTTTGATGGTCTCTTTAGGGAGAGCATTGATGGCCGACAGCAGGGTCTCCAACCACGCGTTGCTCACCACTGTCAAAGACACATGTCAACATTAATGTCAATAACAATCTAAGCATCAATGTCAACATTAATGTCAATAACAATGTAAGCATCAATGTCAACATTAATGTCAATAGCAACGTAAGCATTAATGTCAACATTAACATTAATGTCAATATTAATGTCAACATAAGTATTTATTTGTATCAATGTAAATGTATCGCAATGTAGCAAATCTCCTTTCCTCTCCTCTCACTAATTTGGCGTAATGATGTTGTATGTTTATGCACTTTATATTTGTCTTTATGCCGGTCGTATGATTGTCATATTTATTACATCATGTTTATTACATCATATTTAATAGCCCACAGCGTGAAGGCCGGTCCGTAAAAATATTGTCTCACATGAAACCGGTCCGTGGTGCAAAAAGATCGGGGACTGCTGCTTTAGGTGGTTTATGTGGTTCAGGTGTTTTAGGTGGTTTAGGAGGTTTAGGTGGTTCAGGTGATTTATGTGTTTCATGTGCTTCAGGTGGTTCAGGTGGTGTAACCTGTGTCTCGGTGGTTCAGGTGTAGCAGGACGGTCTTCAGGATGGAGAAGGTGTGCGTGTGGATCAGGATGATGTCGTCCTGCAGGACGGTTAAGAACGAGGCCGCCGCTGCCAGCTGGATCTCTGCTCCGGCTCCGTTCAGGACCTCCTGAGTCAGACAGACTGGACATGTTACCAGCATGACACACCTGGACAACAGACCTGTCATTTCCCAGAATGGCTGTCCACTTACTACCCACCTGTCGTACTGACAGCACTCACATGACTATGTCTGACTGACTGTGTACGTACCCGAACCTTTGGTACGACCCGACGGAAAGTCTCGGCTGGATTCTGACGAACGAGGCTTGGCAGGTTACTGATGACGCTCGCTCTCTGCACCTCCTGACCCACACTGACAACCAGAGGAATAACAGAGAGAACAGTACTTAATATACTATTCATGGATTAAAAAACAGACTCCACATCTGACCCCTCGCCCTCACCATAACCCTCACTCTAAACTACACCTTAACCCTAACCCTCACTCTAAACTTCACCCTAACCCTAACTCTCACTTTTGTTGGGGTGGCGGGGCCCGATATGAGCCCTAACTGGCCATGAATCCTAACCCGATATGAGTCCTAACCCGAAATGAGTCCTAACCCGATATGAGTCCTAACTGGCCAATGTGATACCTAACCTCCCATGAGTCCTAACCGCCCGTGAGTCCTAACTCCCTGCTGCTGGATCTGAAAAAAATAATGTCTGAGTCCATTTCACGAAAGGAGCCAATGGGAGCTCAGCTTTCACATATAAGTTTACTTTTTTATTAAATGTAGTGTTTATAATCGTTTATACTTTGGATGGAAACCCAACATTTCATGCTGGCCAACTACTTGAATTGTCATCTATTTAAAATAAATGTCTTACCTGAACAAGTATTCAGGTATTCAGTTATTTTGATATAACCTGAACAGGTATTAAGCTCTTACATTCAGCTCTTACCTGAACAGGTATTCAGCTCTTACCTGAACAGGTATTCGGGTATTCAGCTCTTACCTGAACAGGTATTCAGGTAATCAGCTCTTACCTGAACAGGTATTCGGGTATTCAGCTCTTACCTGAACAAGTATTCAGGTATTCAGCTCTTACCTGAAGAGGTATTCAGCTCTTGCCTGAACAGGTGTTCAGCTCTTACCTGAACAGGTATTCAGCTCTTACCTGAGCAGGTAGACGGCTCTCTCGATGTCGTTCAGGTCTTCATCCACAGTCAGCTGATCAATCTCCTCTGCGGTCTGAAACAACAAACACATTCAGTTTTTAAAACAAAGATGAATTATGATAATAAAATACACAGATTGCAACAGTCTTTTCGTTCATAATCATCTTCATACTGTAAAGTATTCTTAGAACCTCGGGTGCTCATGGCAGAGAAAAATACAGAAATCAAAGAGTTATAATAAACCGTTTAATTAAAGTTCAAATGGTGATACAGTGTACAGATACTCAGCTGAGGGTCTCTGAGCTTCCGCTCCACAGACCGTTCCTGTCTCGCTTCAGCTCAAAGACCTCGAACAGGAATCTACAATCTGGTTTTAACATCCCAGCATTTTGGGCTCATTCGCCTCATTGGTTCAAATCTATGGCATGCGATTGGCTAAAAGTCCCACAACGGCGGAGTCTCTCTTTGGCGTAAGTTTTGAAAATGGCGACATAACATTAATGTTTTCCGGTACCTGAAGTCCTCACTCCACCCTTCTGTATTTACGAACAAAATATTTTACCGAGAAGGAATTGTTATTCAGTTCTATATGTTACAGCTGATGAGAATCTTATTACAGCTTACAGTCATCCTCCCACAGAAACTCTTCACCTCTGCTGGCTGAAATGCAAATCGAATCCCCCTTCTGTGCCTGGTAAGAACAGGAGGGAGATTCCCCCCGACCACAGGTGGTCCAGTCCCCTTTGTTCTTAAAACCAAATTCTCCTTTGTAAAACCTCAGCCCTGATCACTGTGTGCAAATGACTGACCCACAGCAGACTTGTGACTCTGTGCTCATTACATGTACACCTGATAAACAATAATCCATTTTAAGTATTGTAATGTACACATGGACATCATTATACAGATGTGCAAGTCCAATTTTAACAAACTGAGTTATTAAAACTCTTCAATACCTCTATTTATAGTTGACATATGTGTGTCATCACCATGTTTACAGGTGTGTTTTAAGGTAAAGAGGCGTGTTCGTATTTCTATACCTCTGACTGACACCAACAGTAAACATCACATTTACTAACTCTGATCTAATCTTCTATTCCAGTTATATAATCCACAATGTGATCAGAAAAAACACCTGAACCACCTGAACCCCCTGAATCATCTGCACCACCTGGAACACCTGGAGCTTAGATAGAGAGAGAGAGAGAGAGAGAGAGAGAGAGAGAGAGAGAGAGAGAGAGAGAGAGAGAGCGTGTGTGCGTAGGGCGAAATGGGGGTGTGTGACTGCGTCGTCATGACGTCGGGGTTTCACCCATAAGAGGACCCCGCCAGACTCCGCCCCCTGACGTCATCAACAGGAAGCCCCGCCCTTACACCCACACAGTGAGAGGAGAGCCCCGCCCACTTGTGTGACTCATATTAATCATTAAAGAGTTGAAATATATGAAAAGATGATTCTTCTTTTATCATCACTGATGGTTGATTATTAACTCAGTAATGATTCATACATCCGTTAAAAACAGTGAATATGAGCATGAGTGTATCAGGAATAATCAGTGTATATAATATAACTGGTTGTTTATTAATAACTCCTCCATCAGCGTTGTTGCTGTTTATAATATAATACAGACAAATATAGTTATAACAATAAAATATATGTTTACAAGTTATAACAAATACTGAACATTAATATATTATATTTTAAACTGATTATAGATGATGAAAGCTGTTATGTTAAGGATGTTAAATATCCGTTTAACAATACATTTCAATTAGTGATTTTAAAATAGTTTCCAGTCTGTGTGATTATTATCGATGTATGTGCCAGAAGCACAGGAGATACTAGCTGTCTGTCTGTCTGTCTGTCTGTCTGCAGTTAGACGGGCAGGCAGACAGACAGGCAGAAACTGCGTCATGCTGCGCAGATAGCGGGTCTCCCCTCTGGCTCCTCTTCCTCCTTCTGACTCATTCTCACCACCATCTTCCCCCTCTTTACCACTGCACATGTCGCATGCTCAGCATCATCCTCTTCCTCCTCTTCCTCGCTGCTCAGCATGAAGAGGAGCCGCGTGACGTCACGCTCATCCTCATAAAGAGTGTAAATACCTTGAGACTCCTGCGGATCGGCCTCTCGATGAAGGCGAGCTCCTGCAGCTCCTCCAGCGGTCCGTGCAGCAGGCTGGACTGGTTCCCAGTCATCCTGCTGCTGGAGAACATCTGTCACTGGAAGCGTCCCAGTGTCACACTGGTTGTTAGTGGGAGAGCAGGCGGCGGATGCCGGAGCTTAGCATCCCCGATGAGAGGAGGAGAGAGGCGGGCACTGCTCGCTCTGCCCGTTCCGCCAGACTCCGTTCACAAATCTAGTGATATAAGAAATATTCGCTCATCTACAAATGTGGCGACCGGTCCGAGACTCAAAGTGGATCCGGACCGAGTCCCCGCCGGCCCTTCCTCTGTTCGGCGCACACCGAGTCCTCCGGGCCGCGGGCGGTTCGGTCCAATCTCCACTTTTCTGACGAACATCTGTTGAATAAAATCCCCGAGTTGATTTCAGTGAGAGCTTCTGTCAGAGACGACTCTCTCTCTCTCTCTCTCTCTCTCTCTCTCTCCCTCTCTCTCTCTCTCTCTCTCTCTCTCTCTCTCTCTCTCTGTCTTTCTCTCTCCCTCCCCCCCTCTCTCTCTCTCTCTCTCTCTCTCTCTCTCTCTCTCTCTCTCTCTCTCTCTTTAGTGCCTGTGTGAGTGATGCTGCGTTCACACCAAACGCAACGCGAATTTAACCTGCGACCAGATCACATGCAAAGTCAATGCACAGTCCTGTGTGTATCTCGCCAGCCCTCCCGTTGTCCTTGGGTCAATGTGACCCTGTGTATGTCTCGCTAACCCGATACCACAAAGCTTCTCAGTTGGCTCACACTCCCTGATGAAAGTTCCCAAACCCACCGTGGCTCAGGACCCCCTGATAATATTCAATTCAATTCAGTTTATTTTATATAGCCCAACATTACAAATACAAATTTGCCTCGGAGGGCTTTACAATCTGTACCCATAACATCCCTGTCCCGGGACCTCACATCAGATCAAGAAAAACTCCCCCAAATAAAGTAAAAACCCTTTCACAGGGAAAACAGGGAAGAAACCTGAGGGAGAGCAACAGAGGAGGATCCCTCTCCCCGGATGGACAGAAGCAATAGATGTCATGTGACCAGAATGAATAACATAAAGGAGTTACAGCACAGTCAATGAATATGACAGAACTTATTCATATAATGAGTAGGCATGGTCCACGATCCATGTCAGCAGAAAGAGATATAGGACGGGGCTTTAGCAAGGCTATGGCAGCAGGCAGGACCGGTTCCATGGAAACTTGAGGCAAGGAAGTGTAGAAGGAGAGAAAGAAGAGGAGAAGAGGAGAGCGGTGCGAAAGAAGAAGAGAAGAGGAGAAGAGGAGCTCAGTGTATCCTAAGATGTCCCCAAGCAGTCTAGGCCTATAGCAGCATATATAGGGGCTGGACCAGGGCAAACCTGAGACAGCCCTAACTATAAGCCTGAAACAGCCCTAACTATAAGCGCTATCAAAGAGGAAAGTCTTAAGTCTACTCTTAAATGAGGGGACCGTGCCTGCCCCCCGGACTGAAAGTGGAAGCTGACTCCACAGAAGAGGAGCCCGATAACTGAAAGCTCTAGCCCCAAACCTACTTTTTAAGACTCTGGGAACCACAAGTAACCCTGCATTCAGTGAGCGTAATGCTCTAGTGGGGTAATATGGCACTATAAGCTCCTTAAGATATGATGGTGCATCACCAGTTAAGGCTTTGTAAGTAAGGAGAAGGATTTTAAATATGATTCTCGATCTTACAGGAAGCCAGTGGAGAGCAGCTAGTACAGGAGTAATGTGATCTCTCTTTCACATCCTAAACAAGCTGCATCATTCTGGATCAACTGGAGAGACCCGAGGGACTTACCGGAGCAGCCTGATATTTTTGAGATGTTTCGTAGGTGAAAAAAGGCGGTCTTTGAGATTTGTTTCACATGGGATTCCTTACGGTGGTGGTGGATGCCAGAGCGATGCCATCCAGCGAAACCATATCATCAGATACTTGATTTCTGAGGTGTTCTGGGCCAAGTAAAATAACTTCAGTCTTGTCCGAGTTCAGCACCAGGAAGTTGCAGGTCATCCAGGTTTTTATGTCTTTAAGACACGCTTGAAGTTTAGCGACCTGGTGGATTTCATCTGGCTTGATCGACAGATATAGTTGAGTATCATCGGCATAGCAGTGAAAGTTTATGGAGTGTTTTCTGATAATATTGCCCAAAGGAAGCATATATAAGGTGAATAAAATTGGTCCAAGCACAGAACCGTATGGAACTTCATGACGAACGGCGGTGGTCATCGAGGCCTCATCGTTTACAAATACAAACTGAGATCGATCTGATGAATACGACTTAAACAAGCTTAGTGCTGTACCTTTAATACCAATCAACTGGTTTAGTCTCTGTAATAAGATGTCATGGTCAATGGTGTTGAATGCAGTACTACGGTGTAACAAGACAAGCACAGAGACAAGTCCCCTATCTGATGCAACTAGAAGGTTGTTAGTAATTGTCACTAGTGCTGTCTCTGTGCAATGATGCTTTCTAAATCCTGACTGAAACTCCTCAAATAAACTATTGTTATGTAAATAATCACACAACCGATTTGTGACTACCTTCTCCAGTATCTTAGAGAGGAAGGGGAGGTTAGAGATAGGTCTGTAGTTAGCCAACACATCTGGATCCAGAGTGGGCTTCTTAAGAAGAGGTTTAATTACAGCTACTTTAAAAGACTGTGGTACATGACCCGTTAGTAAAAACCCATTCATAATATCTAGTAGAGAGGCGCCAATTAAAGGTAAAACTTCCTTAAGCAGCTTCATCGGAACGTGGTCCAGGAGACAGGTAGAAGATATAGAAGTAGAAACTATTGAAGATAATTGGTCGAGGTTGATGGTAAAAAATCCATTCAGACACACAACAGGGCCCACAGCCTCCTCCATGGCCATCCCACCTGAGGATGGACCGGCAGTAGCCGAGGGCAGGAGATCACCGATCCTGCCTCTAATATCCAGAATCTTATCATTGAAGAAGTTCATGAAGTCATTACTACTGAGGTCTGTAGGAATACACAGATCCACCAAGCTATGACTCTCAGCCAGCCTGGCCACAGGACTAAAGAGAAACCTCGGGTTGTTCTTGTTTTTCTCTATTAGTGATGAGTAGTAGGCTCCTCTGGCATTATCTTCTTATATGTTCTCAGACTATCCCGCCAAACCAACCGAGACTCCTCCAGACCGTTGGAACCCCATATGCCCTCAAGCTTCAATATGCGGGTCTGAGGGTTATACCATGGAGCGAGCCTCCTTTGCTTAATAATCGTCTTTTTTAGAGGGTGTATCGAGTCCAGTGTCACTCTCAGTGAGCCAGTCCACCATCAACAAACTGATCAATCTGGGACGGACCAAAGTTAGCACAGGAGTCCTCTGTTATATTGAGACATGGTAATGAATCAAATACAGAAGGAATCACTTCCTTAAATTTAGCAACAGCACGGTCAGTCAGACATCTGGTGTAAGAACTCTTGCCTAACGCCGTACAATCCGGTAGTATAAACTCAAAAGTTATAAGCCAATGGTCTGATAAAAGAGGGTTCTGTGGAAACACTACTAAATTCTCCACGTCATTGCCATATGTAAGAAAAAGGTTGAGGGTGCAGTGGCGGGCCGTCAGGGCCTACTAAGCCTTCTCTGCTGGCCTAAACAGAATCACAAAGTTATAGCTATTTTATAATTACGAACAGCTGATCCACTGCTGGCCCAGATAGAAAATCCACGGCCCACCACTGCGAGGGTGTGGTTAAAGCAGTGAGTCGGTTCCTGTACTCTCTGACAGAAGCCAATCAAATTCAACAATGAGCTAAATGCAACACTAAGGCTATCATTGCCAACATTCACATGAATATTAAAATCCCCTACAATAATTACCTAATCAGTCTTAAGGACCAAACTTGACAAAAACTCAGAAAATTCAGATATGAATTCTGAATATGGACATGGTGCCCGGTACACTACAACAAACATAATCGGCTGTATTGTTTTCCAGGTTGGATGTGAAAGACTAAGAACAAGGCTTTCAAATGAGTTGTAGTTCACTCCAGGTGTAGGACCCATTAACAGACCCGAGTCAAAGATGGCAGCTACTCCACCTCCTCGGCCAGTGCCTCGAGCCAGGTTTCAGTAAGACAGAACACATCAATATGATTGTCTGATATTAATTCATTTAATAATACAGCTTTAGAAGACACCACGAACACGAAGCTTCTCGAGCCCGAGCGCTGATAGAAAATATGTAATGTTACATCCTCCCGTTGTCCTTAGGTCAAGATGACCCTGTCTGTATCTCCCTGATGAGAGTCTGGCCTCTGGTTCCATGCCTACGTCCTGCCGGAGAGCTGTAGCTGCAGGATGTCAGAAACTGGCGCCCTGTGTCTCCACTGTATGTGGATTACAAGCTTCTGTCCAAGGTCTTTGCCTCCAGGTTCAGGGGAGCTATGGAGCAGGTCCTCCATCGGGACCAGACCTACTGTGTGCCCAGCAGGTCCATGGTAGACAATGTCTACCTCATTCGTGATGTTTTGGAGGTCTCCAGCGCGTTGGATATTAACACTAGTCTGATTTCTCTGGATCAGGAAAAGGCACGCAACACAATTTCCTCTTGAAAGTTATGGGGAAGTTTGGGTACAGCGCTGGCTTTATAGCTAAGATTCAAAGTGTTGTACAATGAGGTTGAGAGAGTGCTGAAGATAAACGGCAGTCTGTGTGCTCCTTTTAGGGTGGGTAGAGGGGTCCGGAAGGGTTGTGCTCTGTCCGGGTTGCTCTGTGCACTCTCTCTGGAACCCCTCCTCATCAAGATACGCTCTAGCCTGCGAGGTTTGGTTTTACCTGGTTTTAGTGGGAACATGATTTTATCGGCCTATGCCGACGATATTGTTGTTTTTATTAAGGACCAGAGGGATGCAAACCTTTTAACTACCATTGTGCAAAATGTTAGCAGTACATCGGCAGCAAGGGTGAACTGGAAGAAAAGTGAAGCCCTCGCTGTCGGTGAATGGCGTGACGGCCTCCCAGTTCTTCCCCAGAACATCGTGTGGAGGAAGGACGGGTTCAAGTACCTGGGGATACATCTCGGACAAGAAAAACTGGGAGGGCGTCACAGAAAAAATTGAGGGAAAGCTTTCCAAGTGGAAGTGGCTGCTCCCTCAGATGTCTTTTAAAGGTAGAGTACTGGTTTTAAACAACCTTATAGCATCCCAGCTGTTGCACCGTCTAACCTGCCTAGACCCTCCCTCAGGCTTTCTAGCCCACATACAGAGGAGGATGGTGGATTTTTTTTGGGAGGATCTACACTGGGTGCCACAAGGGGTGCTATTTTTAGCCAGAGAGGAGGGGGGATAGGGCCTCGTCCACCTGGCCAGCCGGACAGATACTTTTAGACTCCAGTTTATACAGAAATACCTTACAAGTCGGGAGGGTTTTAGTGTGGAGAGATGTGGCTAGCTGCATCCTCAGACGTACAAATAATCTGGGGCTGGATACTGCTATGTTTTTTTTAATCAATTCTAGTGTTTTAAAGTTAAGTGGGCTGCCTCTGTTTTATCAGGGTGTTTTTAAGTGTTGGGCCCTTTTCACTCATAACTCTCTGTACTGTCCTGGTTGCTCAGAGAGCCATTGATTCACAGAGCCAAGCTGGACGTCAGCAGCAGCGTCACCCCTGGCCTGACGGGAGCGCTGCTGAGGTCACAAGCCCTGTGCCTACAGCAGCTGGTGGATGCAGTGGGGCCGACGCTGAGCAATGCCCCGACCCTGGGCTCTCTGCTGGGTCTGCACTTTGTCCCTCTGTTCTGAGCCAGTGCCCCTTCTGTGACCTCCGGGAGACTATCTACCATGTTTTTATTGAGTGCAAGAGACTTGCAAGTTTATTTTTTCTTCTTTTCTCTTTTAACATTGTTTTTATGTCTTTTTAATGTGTTTTTTTACTGAAAAGGTTTTTTATATTTAAAATCCTTCTCCTTACTTACAAAGCCTTAACTGGTGATGCGCCATCATATCTTAAGGAGCTTATAGTGCCATATTACCCCACTAGAGCGTTGCGCTCACTGAATGCAGGGTTACTTGTGGTTCCCAGAGTCTTAAAAAGTAGGTTTGTGGCTAGAGCTTTCAGTTGTTGGGCTCCTCTTCTGTGGAATCAGCTTCCACTTTCAGTCTGGGGGGCAGGCACGGTCACCTCATTTAAGAGTAGACTTAAGACTTTCCTCTTTGATAGCGCTTATAGTTAGAGCTGTTTCAGGCTTATAGTTAGGGCTGTCTCAGGTTTGCCCTGGTCCAGCCACTATATATGTTGCTATAGGCCTAGACTGCTGGGGGACATTTTAGGATACACTGAGCTCCTCTTCTCCTCTTCTTCTTTCGCTCCTCTTCTCCTCTTCTTTCTCTCCTTCTGGATAAATTATTGTCTCTTCAATGCACATTACTAACTCTACTCCTGATCCGATGTGAGGTCCCGGGACAGGGATGTTATGTGTACAGATCGTAAAGTCCTCCGAGGCAAACTTGTATTTGTGATGTTGGGCTATATAAAATAAACTGAATTGAATTTTAGAATTTTGTTCTGTTGTTGACGAGGAATTGGTATTTTTATCAGATAAGTTATATGTGTTTTTTTTAAACAAAACAACCTGTGATTTTAACACATTAACATTATCCCTCCCTGGCTCTCCTTGTCTATCTCTCTCTCTCTCTATTACTTTATTATGTAATGTCATTGTGTCTTCGTTATGTTGAATTATGTCTTCCAATGTTAAGTTTTTTTGCGTTACATTGTGTTTTTTATTGTGAAAATTATTATTTGATGGTGTGTCATACTCTTTTGTTTATTCTATTCTATTATCTTAAATAATGTTATGAAGTTGGAGGTGGATTTATGGTGGAGAAGCAAATAATTAAAGGGTAAAATGTATATTTATAGTTTAAAGTAGAGGCTATGATCATAAACACTGCAGCTCTGAGGGAGTTTGAATACTTTGGCTTGAGGACCAAGAAAGAAACACCACTGACCTCCATAACTTCCATTCACTGAGCTCACATTCACCAGCAGGTTGAGCCAAACTTTAAATAACCGGCTGCTGTTTCCATGCAGAGCTTATTCATTCATTCATTCGTTTCTTTTTCAAACCAATAGATCCAATATGGCCGAGTCTGACTGCAGTGTTTACAGCAGTGATTCTCAACTGGTGGGGACCGAAAAGTGGGTCGTTGGCCCGTTTTCAGTAGGTCTTTGCATGGGCTAAGAAAAATATTAAGAAAAAATCCTGTGCCTTTATTTTGAAGGCTATTTTTTATGCAGTGGAGTGCCGTCTGTTCACACTCCTTAATGCTGCGTTCCCACCACGCTTTACTTCCGTGAGTTTACTCGCCGGACTATTTGTGATCATTTGCTTCATTCGCGCCGGAGTGGAGGAGTGACATCGTTCTGGTGCAGCAACATGATGAGCGAGGACCCTTACATGTCACTCGAGCAGTAAAAACCCTCCTACCAATCAGCACTACCATTCAGTGGGTTCTGGCTCTGGTTCAGCTGAAGACTAAATACAGGGATAGACTGGACATTGAGCATGACCTCACTACTACACTACTATGACCTCACTGCTCACTACTACACTGCTATGACCTCACTACTCATTACTACACTACTATGACCTCTCTACTCACTACTACACTACTATGACCTCACTACTCACTACTACACTACTATGACATCACTACTCACTACTACACTACTATGACCTCACTATTCATTACTACACTACTTTAGTAGTAGCCAGACCAGTTGAGAACCACTAGTTTACAGGCACCTGTCCACTTGCTGCAGATGCCCCTGCTGTTCCCATTGGATCAAACCACAGAGGGAGACATCCGGACCCCCCCAGAGACCTGAACTATGTCGCTCCACCTCCAGACCCCCAATGTCCCTCACTGTGCAGATCCCCCCAACAGACCAGGTCCTCTGTGAAGCCCCAGGAGGTGAGTCAGTCCAGTCAGACCATATCAAATAAATAAATAAATAAAATCCCAAACTCAAGACTTTCGTGGTGTTGTTTTCACAGGCTTTCTGTGTGCAGTGGTCACGTCACTGGCAGTTCTTCTGTTGAACTGGTCATTCTGGTTTTATGCCACTTGGACCTGATTATAAAAAAAACTCACATTTCCCAACAGCTCTTCTTTTGAAGATGATGTCATGTTTTAATATTTATCTAAATGTTTGTCCGGGCAG
Organism: Taurulus bubalis; assembly: GCF_910589615.1. Classification (NCBI taxonomy): domain Eukaryota; kingdom Metazoa; phylum Chordata; class Actinopteri; order Perciformes; family Cottidae; genus Taurulus; species Taurulus bubalis. The sequence continues at coordinate 16,666,181 of NC_136591.1, read as the reverse complement.
ATGTGTGTCAGTGACCTTTGACCCGTGCCACTGTGTCTGTTATATAACTGGAGGTGTTTAAAATGTCACATCCCTTACAACGTGTTTCCTTCTGATTATCTATACAGATGATGTGCAGTAGAACACCACAGACAGATCATGGAAACCAGTTCAGGATCAGGAAACCAGTTATTTCATGTCACATCACAGAGATTGAATCCTATTCATTTATTCCATATGCTTGATGTCAGACCACTATTTTCTCCACGAGCTCGGTCTTTGTCAGCACTGGTGGGACCGAGTGGCTCTTTAGTTCAGCTCGGTCCAACAGAACCTCACTTGTGACGCTGGGCCTCGTACTAGTCCAAACTAGTCTGCTTTTTGTTATTATTATATCATTGTTAGTGGAAATGGTCAACCAATTGGCGTGGTATAATACTTTTAAATACTTTGATTTTGAATTGATAACCTTGTCTTTTAAAGCGCATCTTCAGTATGTTGAACAAAAGCTGAAGCTTGCACCCGTATGTTAGCAAACAGAGGTATCACTCAGATCCTTTTCTGGATCCTCATACTTAATATAACCAGTTTGTTTATTTGTCATGGTCTGAAGAACAGGGAATCCAAATGCAGACAGATACGGGGAATAGAGGGATTTGAAACTAGGATTTTAATAAAGAAATGGTCGAAAGGAAAATGACTTGGCAGCTGAGTCCAAAAGTGAGGAACTGAAATCCCGAAAAACATAAAATGGCAAAATGACAGATGAAACAAAATCAGGTAAAAAGACCAACGGGAAACACAGAACATGAGGCGAACAAGAGGGAGAACCGATGCAAGCCTCCTCCACCCAGTCACCTCCACCCAGTAACCTCCACACTCCTCCACCCAGTCACCTCCACCATCCTCCACCCAGTCACCTCCACCCAGTGACCTCCATCATCCTCCACCCAGTCACCTCCACCCTCCTCCACCCAGTCTAATTCAGGATGGAGTCCAATCGCCAAAGACTTTGCACTATTCACATATACGCAATTGTAATAAATTCTTGTGTCTCCTGACTGAAGTAGTGTAGAGATCAGGTGTGAACCTGGGACAGAACTAGTGTAGAGATCAGGTGTGAACCTGGAACAGAACTAGTGTAGAGATCAGGTGTGAACCTGGAACAGAACTAGTGTAGAGATCAGGTGTGAACCTGGAACAGAACTAGTGTAGAGATCAGGTGTGAACCTGGAACAGACCTGAACTGTGTGCCAGGATAAATCTGGGATAAAGATCTCACTCAGATAACCTCAGAGATCATCCCAGGAGAGAAAACTAATAATTGTATTAATGAGATTCTGGGCACATCTGGTATTTATCCAGTTCATTAAACACCCTGTGTTATATTTTACATTAAACACATTATTTTGTTCAGTTGACCGGTTGCAGGTTCAGATAAATCTGTAACATAAGAAGTCAGCTGATCAACAAGGTCAGACTTCAGGTCCTCAAAATAAACCTTAAGTACACACACACACACACACACACACACACACACACACACACACACACACACACACACACACACACACACACACACACACACACACACACACACACACACACAGACACACACACACAGACACACACACACACACTCACACACACAGTGAAATGTCTCCATGACAGAAAGCAGAACGGACTCATAACACATGGACGAGTAAATCAGAGGAATAACTGGATCAATAGAGAAAAGCACTTACAAAATATGTGAGTACTTTTCATTTATATAGGTGCTGATTGTATGAAGTTTTACTGTCAGTACTGCTGTCTGTTGTCTGGTGTTCTATATGAGAGAGAGATAAAATACAAGACAGCAGCACTGACGTTAGACACACATACAGCGGGTAAATAAGTATATATACATACACTGTGTATATATATACTGTATATATATATATATATATATATATATATATATATATATATATATATATATATATATGTGTGTATATACTTATTTACCCGCTGTGTGTGTGTATATATATATATGTGTGTATAAAGTCAGTGCTGCTGTCCTTTTCTTTCAGTGTGTTTTGCCTCCACAGCTCCATCATGGCAGCAGCCAGCATCTTTCCCTCTGACGCGCTGGAGGATTATTCTCTCTACAGTAACCTGAGTGATGACGAGCTGCTGCAGCTCGCCATTGAGCGCAGTCTGACTGACATGCCTCCTTCCCAACCTGATCGCAGAAACACACATCAATCAAACTACAGCTCCCACAAAGCACCTCCAGCCCAGCCCACTGCACACGCACACTACAGTTCTCCAAATCCTCCGAGGGAAGAGCCTCCCAATCCGTATGTAGTCTCATATGTATTATTCTCCATATTGTGAGTATAAGAGCAACAACACACATGGTACTTGAGCAGTGAGACCAGAGGAGGACTTCCTGCTGAAGGACTTCCTGCTGGAGGACTTCCTGCTGGATGATTTCCTGCTGGTGCTCGTTGTACAGCACATCATTAAGGCTTAACTTTGTGGTTTAAAAATAGCCATATATGTAATTAGTCATTCTTCTTTTATTCAATAATTAACATTATAATTCAGACACCAAATGTGTAATTATAGTTGTAATATAAAGAAGAAGAATTAAATGATTCAGACTTCTGTTTCGTAGACATTGTTACATGATGAATTGGAACTTGGATGTGGAATTTGTTTTCCAGTGCAGAAAGTGTCAGTGCACCTGGGCTTTAGATATTGAGTTCGGCCCTTTTTATTTAGGGCCCCCTGCATTCTACTCAGTCGTCAGATTTAAGAAGTTTCTTTTCTTTTAGCAGTTGCTGGTGATTCTGTTATTTTTCACTAAGGTATCTTTCTGCCTTTCAATTGCCATTCTGGTTGATCAGAGTCCTGCATGGATTCAGTTTAGCAAACCCAGACATCCCGGTGGCCATTATTGATTCAGCCATCTTCATAGTTTTACACCATTTGGTTTTGTAAACCATGCGGCCTCAGTCGCTATTCCAGGCCAGTGTCAGGACCAGTTGTGAAATGGTCATGAAATGCAATGCGGCTGGATTCGTTGCTGGCGAGACATTCTATATACCTCCGAAGCCTCCTTCCCCTGCAACCTTGCTCGGATAAGCAGAAGACAATGGACGGATGGATTGATGGATGGATTGATGGATTGATGGATTGAAGGATTGATGGATTAATGGATTGATGGATTGATGGATTGATGGATGGATGGATTTATTTGATGGATGAATGGATGATGGATTGATGAACTGATGGAGGGATTGATGCATTGATGAATGGATGGATTGATGGATGGATGAATGGATGGCTGGATGGATTGATGGATCGATGAATGAATGGATGGATGGATGTTAATGGTTGGATGTATTGGTAGTATTGGTGGCTGCAGCATCCGCTTCAAAACACATACTTGCGAACAGATCGGTTCTACATCCAGGACATGGTAAAAAACTCACACCCCAGCAGTTCACTCCGCTCGGCTTCTGCCAATCAGCTTGTAACTCCTACCAATTCTACCAATCAATAACTTCTACCAATCTGCTTTAGCACCATCACTGCTTCTGCCAATTGGCTTGTAGCTCCGTCACTGCTTCTGCCAATCGGTCATAGCTCCGTCACTGCTTCTGCCAATCGGCTTGTAGCTCCGTCACTGCGAGCTAAACACTCAACAAAGTCACGACTGTTTGCTGTCATGGTTCCTCAATGGTGGAATGAGTGGATTGATCAGTTAAGTTAATGTCAATCATGCTCTTGTCCTTTGTTCCCTAAATCTAACTTCCTATGAAGATGCAATTTATTTGCATTCAAATGGTGCCTCGATGTTGTGTTTCTGTACTCTGATTGGCTGTTGTCTTTGTGTTGCTGACTCAGGAAGTCGTTTGATGGGATGGTCAGTCACTTCATGACGGGCTCTGGGAAGCGCATGCATCGAAGAGCTGACGGCAGTCTGGTCCTCATTGCTCCAGGACCTGAAGGGTGAGTCAAGTTCTATTCATGAACCATCTTGAGGAACCTGTTGCATCTCTGCAGGTGAAACCATACAAATTCATTCGTTATTAATCCCTGAGGAGTTGTTATAGAAAGAATAGACTCTGTTATATTTTCATGGTCAGTGTAGGTTTGTCTTCTTATCTCAGAACTACCCTCCAGTGTAACACCTCAAACCCAAAAGCATGAGACAAAAACAGAGAAAGATGCAATTCCATGTATACTGAAGTCAGAATCAGGCGAGGGTCCAAATCAAAGAGACAGTCAAGTTCATCCAGATGTGGGTCAGGCCAGAACTGGTAGGAACATTGATGTGCCGCTTATATATATATTTCACTACTCATCACATATGGACACTAAGTCGGGCCATGTTGACATTTCTAAGGTTAGGTTAGTGGATAGGTCAGATGAGACAGGTCAGGTGGGACAGGTCAGGTAGAGAGGTCAGGTGGAGGTCAGGTGAGACAGGTCAGGTGGAGGTCAGGTGAGACAGGTGGCTCATGGATATTTTTCTTGCAGGGAGGAGGAGCCTCTGTTCAAAGCCATCCGTGTTGGTGATGCGAGCAGCGTGAAAGCGTTGGTGATGCGTCTGGAAACAAACCTGCTGCTGCCAACTAAACCGGGATGGCTCGCAATCCACCAGGCAGCATGGTTTGGTCAGGACACATGTCTGCAAGTGCTGCTGTCAGGTAGATATGTACGCACACTGTGTCAACCCAGGGGACATTAGTAATAAAACAGGAGACAGTAGTATGTTAACAAAAAAAATGTCCTTTAATAAATAGGTTTGGGGTAAAGGGGGATGGGGTTAAACTCAACAAAAGATTCTCACAAAGTCTCACAAGATGCTTCCTTTGCCCTGTGTGGGCAGATCAGAGGAGAGAGGTGAGTTCACTGAGGTGAGTTCACAATGCCATGTGCCAATCGGCACCAGCATTCATCTCTCCTGGACAGGGCATCTGTATTCCCATGTGCTTTTCCAGATCTGTGCTCAACAGAAAACAGTTTTGCAACTCCAAGAACCACCGTGTAACCCATGCATTAGTGTCCTTGGCTGTTGACATCCATTGTAATGGTGCATGATCCGTTACTAAGGTGCATTTTCTGCCCAGGAGGTAATATCGTAGCTCGGTTAGGACCCATTTAATTGCCAGACATTCCTTCTCTATAGTTGAATAGTTAATTTTGTGTTTTAGCAACTTACGGCTAATATAGGTCACTGGGTGTTCCTCTTCCCTCTAACCTGGGGCATCACAACTCCAACCCCTGATCCTGAGCCATCTGCATGGGCGACGAACGTGTTCCAAAGTTTGGTGTACTCAACACCGGCTCAGTGCAAAAGGCCTTCTGGTGATGGCTTCCACCTTCCGTAATTGGGGCTTTACACTGCCTCTCCCAATAGTGTAGCCGAGGTACTGTGCCTCTTCTAGACCAAGGTGGCACTTTTTGGGTTTGGCAGTAGGACTTCTGCATCCCGATCCCCTATTCTGACAGGAAGCTTTGGGGACCTTGCGCCCTCATGGGCCCAGTAAGTTGTCAGGTACCTGCCAGCCTTCTATTGTGGATCTGATGAGCCCGCCGTCGGCATCAGTACATCATTCCCCGGACAATTCCAAGCTAAATGGCCTTTTTGGCCACAGATGAAGCACTTCCGGCGATCCTGATTCACGAGGGGTTAACGTTGGGGTGGTGGCCTGGGCTGCTCAACCTGGGGAATCTGGCCGCAGGGTGGTGTCTCCAGGTCCCCCTTCCTCGACCTTGGCTCTTGCCGACTGCTCCGCATCAGCTCCACTGTGACCTGATGGTTTTCCAATAGCTCCACTAGGTCACCCACTGTCTTTGGGGCTGCTTCGGTAGCATCATAGGACCAAGAGTGGAACTGTTGCGCGTCTGGAGGTTGTGACCATAGTGGGCTAAGATGGCTAAGTAGGCTTCAATGTCATCTTCCCCAGTCTGCTCGGTGAGCACTTTACTGGGTTGTGTAGGCCTCTCTGGTTTTATCAGATGCTGACCCAGAGTTGTCATCGCGTCCTGTAACACTCTAAGGCTCTGGGCCTGCTGAGGTTGATTCTGTATCAGCTGAGCTAGTGCGTTCTCCATAGCACTGTGTGTCTTCCTCTCCGAGTACCTATTTTATTGTCAATGTTTAGCGACGGATTACGGTGCCTGCATTCTCCACCAAATGTGGCAACCCGGGGGCCTTGGAGGCAAGATTCAGCAATAACACAGGAGACTCAGAGCGCTGCGCTCTGTCTGCTTTGCCTTAACCCCTGGTTTGCCACAACACACACACACACACACACACACACACACACACACACACACACACACACACACACACACACACACACACACACATCATAACCCAAAGAAGTGCTCTCCTGTGTGTGTGCCAGCTCAGCCAGGGATGATCAACAAGAGAACGAAGCGCGGTGAGTCGGCGCTGCTGGTCGCTGTCAGCAAAGACGAGCTGCGATGTGTTCAGGTGCTGCTGGAAAAGGGAGTGGACCCCAACATCCCGAACTATGACAAAGAGACTCCTCTTTACAGAGGTGAATCTTACAGGAAATGAAGTCACGACAAACAATTGACATGAAGACAGTTCACCTTTAGACTTTACTAAAGGAGCTTTGCTCTCCTTAAAATAAGCCCAACACCTGAACTGTGAGTACTGTCTCAGTGGTTCACTGTGGACCTTCACTATGTTTGAGGAGTCTACATGTATTATTTTAACCGAACTGGTTAGCTAATCAGAGAGCTTGGTCTAACCCATAGGAACTAATCTGGGCTCAGCTGGTGTAGACAGAAGCTGGAGAAAGTAGTGAGGACATCTGCCTTTCATAAACTCTTGTTCTTCCTCTGCAGCCTGTGAGAGGAGCAATGCTGCAATGGTGGCACTGTTGTTGAACTACGGGGTGGCGGTGAACACTCACTGTATTTGGGACTGCACCGCCCTGCATGAGGCCGCATACAGAAACAACGTGGAGATCTGTGAGCTGCTGCTGAAGGCCGGAGCCAAACACAACCTCCCCAACGTGTACGGCATCTCGCCGCTGTTCGCTGCAGCTCAGAGTGCGCAGCTTGGCCCGCTGCGCCTCCTCCTGCAGCACGGTAGAGTTCTTCTGATTATTCTACTGCAGCACGGTAGGGTTCATCTAAATGTTCTCCTGCAGCACGGTTGGGTTCTTCTGATTGTTCTTCTGCAGCACGGTAAGGTTCTTCTGATTGTTCATCTGCAGCACGGTAGGGTTCATCTGATGGTTCTCTGTCCTTGGTCGCTTGCATCAGAAAAGTTAACCCTAACCTCCCAAAGGGAAAAAAAACTCAGATAGAGCAACAGAGGAGCGATCCCCTTCCAGGATGGACAGAATAAAATAATATAATAAAATATTAGTTTCCCATGACATAAGTTTTCCACTTTGATTACCATTACCAACTTGGAACCCTGAACCCTGAGCCCTGAACCCTGCGCCCTGAACCCTGAACCCTTTCCTGTCTCCCTACAGGTGCAGACATTAATGCTCAGGCTGCTGATGGAGCAACGGCTCTGTATGAAGCTGCAAAAAATGGACATGAAGAAATTGTGGAGCTCCTTCTCTCTCAGAACGCTGACGCCAACAAATCTGGAAAGACCGGGTTATTACCGCTTCATGCCGCCACTCAGAAAGGAAGTGACATGTAGGCACACTGATATTGTCTGCCATATTTAACAGAACCGATCAAATAGAGTAGGTTTAGGGAATGGAGTTCCCCAGACCACAGTGTTGTAGTGAAGGAGTTCATCAGAATCAACTATATAGCTATATATCATATATAATCAGCTATATAAAGCTGGCTGTCACGTTATGGATGATGATCAGTGTAACACTTAAAACTTCCAAGATATCAGTTGAAAAACTGAAAATTGTAAAATCACATTTTCTAAATTTTTTGTTTTGTTTGTCAGATCCTTTGCAACATGAGTCCTACTAGACTGGGCTTCATTTCCCAAAGTCATGTTGAGGCTTAAGATAAATAGATAGATAGTTACTTTCGTGTTTTTTTTTACTACAGCAGCATTTATACATACAAGTAAGCATTCAAATCAAATAAATACACAATATATACAAAACAATAGAATACAATGATATTTAATCAAACAAACCACAGTGTAATGGTGTTCCGGTTGAGTGATTGATTTGGCCGGAGGTGATTTTTTATAGTCTTATTGCTGGCCAGGAATGTTCTCCTGTATCTGTCCTTGTGTATGTTACCTATGTTCTTATGTTTATGTCTATACAGTATTGTCAAAAAATCTTCTTTCACGGCAGTGGTGCCGGACGAGGCATGTAACCTCTAACCCATGGAGACTACCATACCACAGAATTAGCCCAGAACCAACATTTTGTATTTATGATTAAAGAGCAAGGCATTACCATATATGATTAGTTATTTGTTATTGACAGCCATTTGGGCTATAGCCACTACAGGCTTCAGTGAGTTCCTGAACCGACACAATCTAATAAACAATATAATGCGTTGATTAGTCTCACAGCAATTTGAGAACACTGCGGGTTTCGTCATTCAAACACGTCAATGGAAGTGTACGTCTGATCTAATCTATTTCCTGGAATGTCTCCTGTTTCCAGCATCGCCTCCATGTTGATCTCGGCAACCAGTAAAACCAGAGTCCGGCAGACTGGCATCAGCCCGCTCCACCTGGCTGCCGAGCATAACCATGACGACGTCCTGGAGGTTCTGATCAAGGCGGGCTTTGACGTCAACGCTCAGCTGTCAGAAGAACGATCGAGGCTGTACCAGGACCGCCGCAGCACGGCGCTCTACTTCTCCGTAATCAACAACAACATCGACGCAGTGCACATGCTGCTGGAGGCCGGTGCCGACCCAAACCTCGACATGTTCAGGCCGCTGTTGGTGGCAGCGAGACAGGGCCGCATTCAGACCGTCACACGGCTGGTGGAGCACGGAGCCGACATCAACATCTCCATCCCCACACACCCCACCACTTTCCCTGCCATCTACATGTTCTCTATGAAGTACCTGTCTATGTTCAAGTACCTGCTGGACCACGGAGGTCACGCCCTGCCATGCTTCAACTGTGTCTATGGTAACCGACCGCATCCACCAATCAAAACCACGCGTTCAGAGACGGACCTCCACGAAACTGACCGAGTCCCCCAGCAAAGGGCCGTACAGGTGACCCGAATCTGTTTAAAACATTTAAATAGAACTGCACAACGGAGTTAAAGGAAAAGTCAACGACGTTTAAAACTCGCTGTCAACTTAGCCGCCCTGCGCCTATTATCAGACGTGAAAATCTTGTAAAAATATTTTACCGCTTCCTTAATTATCTCCGGAACCACAGCGTTGTTTAACTTCATTTAAAGTTCTACAATGCCGCAACCCTTGTGAAAAGATGGTACAAGTCGGCGACCGCTCCAAACCGCTCCAAAAGACATATTTGAGAAATCTTGCTTAGATCATGCTAGATGTTCGTAGTTATGATTAAAATATGGTATAAAAGTTTTTAGTTTTTTTAAATATAACATTTTTTCACAAATGAATTCTGAAAAAAATGATACAAGCAATACAACTCAATGGGGTTCATACGACTTGAACACAGGGAACAAAAAGTACAAAAGGAAAAACGAACCATATGTTGGCCTGTTGGAGTTTAAAAGATTAAACTGTATAAATACTAATGTATACTAAAGAGATTCAAAAAGTTTCAATGTGATTTCAGTGATTGGCTGAAATTGATTGACAGTCCTTTGATTGACAGCTCTGTAATTGATTGACAGTCATGTGATTCATTGACAGTTCTGTGAGATGATTTCGACCCCTAGCATCTGTCAGTGGGCGGGGCCAATCATTGACGTCCTGTTGGACTACGTTGGCCATGTGACTCTCTGCTCCAAACTGATGGAACACCTGGACAGTTATTCTGGCTGGAGCGTCATCAAGGACAAAGCAGGTGAATCAATAACTAATGAATGACTGACAACCAATTAGATAAACTCAATAAACATGTCAGAAAAAAGTGTTTTGATATTTGTCTCGTAGTTTCCAGTGATGTCATCAGTTTGTCTCGTAGTTACCAGTGATGTCACCAGTTTGTCTCGTAGTTTCCAGTGATGTCCCCAGTTTGTCTCATAGTTTCCAGTGATGTCATCAGTTTGTCTCGTAGTTACCAGTGATGTCACCAGTTTGTCTCGTAGTTTCCAGTGATGTCCCCAGTTTGTCTCATAGTTTCCAGTGATGTCCCCAATTGCTTGTGGTTTTTCAGCTCCCCCCCGCCCTCTGCTGCAGCTCTGCAGGTTGCAGGTTGTGCAGCTGGTTGGACAACGGCGGTTGAAGACGTTGCCACTGCCTGGTGGTCTGATCCGCTTCCTGCAGTACCAGGAAAGGTCTGTGGAGGACTTCTGAAAGGACATTTGATGTGTTTACACTTCATCTGGTTTACTAAAGGGAGGGTATTGCTAGTATGGATTATTATACTAGATTAGATTATTAATCCTTGTTTTTTACTCTTTTAGCTCTGTAGTGTTTTTAAACTTAAGTTTGTCAAATTTAGACTTTGCACAAGAAATGTTCATGTGTACATTACAATGCTTAAGATGTTAGTATTGTTAATCAGGTATGCATGGAATGAGCACAGAGTCACAAGTCTGCTGTGGGTCAGTCATTTGCACACAGTGATCAGGGCTGAGGTTTTACAAAGGAGAATTTGGGTTTTAGAACAAAGGGGACTGGACCACCTGTGGTCTGGGGGAATCCCCCTCCTGTTCTTACCAGGCACAGAAGGGGGATTCGATTTGCATTTCAGCCAGCAGAGGTGAAGAGTTTCTGTGGGAGGATGACTGTAAGCTGTCAGCTGAAGCGAGACAGGAACGGTCTGTGGAGCGGAAGCTCAGAGACCCTCAGCTGAGTATATGTACACTGTGTCACCATTTGAACTTTAATTAAATCGTTTATTATAACTCTTTGAATTGTATTTCTCTTCGCCATGAGCACCCAAGGTTCTAAGAATACTTTTCAGCTCGTAGCCTATTGTTTTTTGTCATGAGTAAATCCAGGGTTGCAAAACACCTTCCAGGTGTTTGTAAGTTTCATGTTTCTCTGGTACAGATATCATATTAACACTAAAAGCTGATTGTTTAAATCTCTTTTAAATCACTGAATGTACCAGATTTGTTCAGCCGTTTCCAGCTCCCTTTATAATGGATGTTATGTAAAACATATTAGTTTTTTATTGTAACCTGGCATCAACACATCTTATATTTGTAGTTTTTATTTCTTGGTGTGATAATTTGAAAAATCTGTGAAAGTAGTGGATACTTTTCTACAAACAAATACAAGCTTTAGTAGTTATTATTTTGTCCACTTAATTAGTAAATACTATAATTTGTTGTTGGTTAATCTGATGTTTTATTGACACTCACCAGACAAGATTTTACATAATTTGTACTGTTGCTATTTCGTAGTTTATTATTATAATGTTTCTGCTCTATTACACGACTGATCAATAAGTTAAATGATAGTTTGGAACAATATTCACACAGTGATGTCAATGTTTTTATGATTTCATGTCCTTGTTTTATTTTAATGACAGAGTCTGACCGTTTTACTATCACCTGCAGATGAACTGTTTGCCCTGATCACTTCTCCTCTTATTGTTCATTTATCTATTAATAACCAATGAGAAAATAATGACTTCATACATTTGATACTCCCATCTGCCATTTCATGTAATACATTTAGACTGAAATATTGCATGACGCCTCGGGGTCCCCCAGAATGAGCTGGAAAATGAGAGAGAAGCCTGGGTCGGCCTGCTGAACCTGCTGCCACCGCGACCCGACCCCGGATAAGCGGTTGAAAATGGATGGATGGATGGATATTGCATGAGGCATAAGTAGTTCATTAACTAAAGTGTGTATCTATAATGCAAATATATTTGATTAATTTCACTGTTTAAATGACAATTACCAGTTTAATAAATATGTTTTATGCTTCCGCTGATCTGACAACTTTGTATTGTTCAAAGACATAAACTCATGTTTGATCAGTTTGTTTAACATGTTTATCCATCCATCCATCCATTATCAGCCGCTTATCCGGGGTCGGGTCGCGGTGGCAGCAGGTTCAGCAATTATTCTGTTATAAATAATGATATTCTACAATGAAAACAAACGTGATAGTTATCAATGACGGGTTTATGGATATATTTAATATGAGCATTATTTACTGGTAATATATCTCTTTGTGAATCACCGGTTTGTGTTGAATACATGAAGCTCCCTGCACAGAGGTGGTCCAGCAGAGAGTCAGAGTTAATATTGATTCATAATAATAATACATGGAATTATGTTAAAGTATTCATACTCATTATTATAGTGTTAATGTATTTGTAATATAGGGACATAGAAAACATGAATAATGAGTGGAGAGCTAGCGGGGAGCTAGCAGCAGCGCTAGTATAACTGATAGGGGAACCTTGAGAATGTATATTAGTTATTATGGAACAAACACAGCTGATAGAAGGAGATGCTGCCTTCAGTGCATCTTGTAAACCCCAGCCTGTGAGTTGTGTTTACAGTCTTTAAAAGAAGAATTCTTCTGCAGAAGAATCTCTGCACCGGCAACAAAATCATAAACGAAGGATTTCCATTGCAATACTTTTCCAATCAGCACATGCACAGCCTTCTAACAATATACTTTTCCACATGTATGAATAATAAAGCTCCAGAATGCATCAAACTCACCAATTAAAACACAAACAAACGTCTGGGTGGTTTTGAGTTGAGGTGCATGACCGCCCCCTAGTGGTGATTACAAGTATCACACGTGGGAGACTTTGCTCTCATATTTATCTCTTTGTGTCAGAAGTGATGAACATAGAACATAAACTAAAGTCACTTTCTGCTTCTACTCCACTACAGTTATGACTTCAGTTATTATACACATTTCCATCCATCCATCCATCCATTATCAGCCGCTTATCCGGGGTCGGGTCGCGGTGGCAGCAGGTTCAGCAGGCCGACCCAGGCTTCCCTCTCACCCGCAACACTTTCCAGCTCATTCTGGGGGATCCCGAGGCGTTCCAAGGCCAGCCGGGAGATATAATCCCTCCAGCGTGTCCTCGGTCTTCCCCGGGGTCTCCTACCAGTTGGACGTGCCTGGAAAACCTCTAATGGGAGGCGTCCAGGAGGCATCCTGACTAGATGCCCGAACCACCTCAGCTGACTCCTTTCGACACGAAGGAGCAGCGACTCGACTCCAAGCTCCCTCCTGATGTCCGAGCTCCTCACCCTATCTCTAAGGGTGAGCCCGGCCACCCTGCGGAGGAAGCTCATTTCGGCCGCTTGTATTCGAGATCTCGTTCTTTCGGTAACGACCCAGAGTTCGTGACCATAGGTGAGGGTTGGAACATAGACCGACCAGTAAATGGAGAGCTTCGCCTTCCGGCTCAGCTCCCTCTTCACCAGGACGGACCGGTACAGCGCCTGTTTTATTGCTGCAGCCGCACCGATCCGTCTGTCGATCTCCCGCTCCACCTTACCCTCACTCGTGAACAAGACCCCGAGATACTTGAACTCCTTCGCTTGGGGTAGGCAGTTTGTCCCCACCTGGAGGGAGCAATCCACCGGTTTCCGGCAGAGCACCATGGCCTCAGATTTGGAGGCGCTAACTCTCATCCCTGCCGCTTCACACTCGGCTGCAAAACGCCCCAGTGAATGCTGGAGGTCACAATCCGAGGAGGCAAACAGGACCACATCATCCGCGAACAGCAGAGAGGCGATCCCGAGACTCCCGAACCGGATCCTCTCCGCCCCCTGGCTGCGCCTAGATATCCTGTCCATGAAGGTCACGAACAGGACCGGTGATAAAGGGCAGCCCTGGCGGAGGCCAACACCCACCGGGAACGTGTCTGACTTACTACCGAGGATACGAACACAGCTCCTACTGCAGGCCTACAAAGACCGGATAGCCCGTGCCAACGGGTCCGGCACCCCATACTCCCGCAGCACCCCCCACAAAAACCCCCGAGGGACCCGGTCGAAAGCCTTCTCCAAGTCCACAAAGCACATGTAGACTGGTTGGGCAAACTCCCAGGACCCCTCCAGTAGTCTTGCAAGGGTAAAGAGCTGGTCCACTGTTCCACGACCGGGACGGAATCCGCACTGCTCGTCTTGAATCTGAGGTTCGACAAGCGGTCGGAGCCTCCCTTCCAGCACCCTGGCATAAGCTTTTCCCGGGAGGCTGAGCAGTGTGATGCCACGATAGTTTGAGCACACTCTCCGGTCCCCCTTCTTGAAGATGGGAACCACCACCCCGGTCTGCCAGTCCATGGGCACTGTTCCCGACCCCCATGCGACACTGAAAAGGCGTGTCAACCAAGACAGCCCAACAATGTCCAGCGCTTTCAGCATCTCAGGGCGGATCTCATCCACCCCTGGCGCCTTGCCACCAAGGAGCTTTTTGACTACCTTAGCGACCTCTGCCAGGGATATGGGAGAAACCACCCCAAAGACTTCCGGCGCTGCCCCCTCTCCGGGGGACATGTTAGCCGGGTTTAGGAGTTCCTCAAAGTGCTCTTTCCACCGCCCGACGATGTCCCCAGTCCGGGTCAAGAGTCCCCCCCCCCCCGCTGAGAACAGCCTGGGGTAGGCCCTGCTTTCCCTTCCTGAGCCGTCGGATGGTTTGCCAGAACTTCCTTGAGGCCAACCGAAAGTCCTTCTCCATGGCCTCCCCGAACGCCTCCCATGCCCGAGTTTTAGCATCCGCGACCATCGCAGCTGCAGCCCTTCTGGCCTGCCGGTACCCGTCAGCTGCTTCAGGAGACCCCTGGGCCAGCCAGGCCCGAAAGGCCTCCTTCTTCAGTTTGACGGCTTCCCTCACCCCCGGTGTCCACCACCGGGTTCTTGGGTTGCCGCCACGACAGGCACCGATGACCTTCTGGCCACAGCTCCGAGCAGCCGCGTCCACAATAGAGGCTTTGAACATGGTCCACTCGGGTTCCATGTCCCCAGCCTCCCTCGGGATTTGTGAGAAGTTCTTCCGGAGGTGGGAGTTGAAGACCTCCCGGACAGGATCCTCCGCCAGACGTTCCCAGTTCACCCTCACTACACGTTTGGGCTTGCCAGGTCTTTCTAGCCGACTCCCCCGCCATCTGATCCAACTCACCACCAGGTGGTGATCAGTTGACAGCTCTGCTCCTCTCTTCACCCGAGTGTCCAAGACATACGGCCGCAGACCAGATGATACGACTACAAAGTCGATCATTGATCTCCGGCCTAAGGTGTTCTGGTACCAGGTACACTTATGAGCCACCTTATGCTCGAACATGGTGTTCGTTATGGACAAACTGTGGCTAGCACAGAAGTCCAACAACAAAACACCATTCGGGTTCAGATCGGGCAAGCCGTTCCTCCCAATCACGCCCCGCCAGGTTTCTCTGTCATTGCCCACGTGAGCGTTGAAGTCTCCCAGGAGAACTATGGAGTCGGCAGGCGGCGCCCTTTCCAGGACCCCTCCCACCGACTCCAAGAAGGCCGGATACTCCGAACTGCTGTTCGGTGCATAAGCACAGACAACAGTCAGAGCTTTACTCCCTGCAACCCGTAGGCGCAGGGAGGCGACCCTCTCGTTCTCCGGGGAAAACTCCAACATAGCAGCGCTCAGCCGGGGGCTCGTGAGTATCCCCACTCCCGCCCGGCGCCTCTCACCCTGGGCAACTCCAGAAAAGGACAAAGTCCAACCCTTCTCCAGGAGCTTGGTTCCAGAGCCCATGCTGTGCGTGGAAGTGAGCCCAACTAAATCTAGCTGGTACCGCTCCACCTCCTGCACCAGCTCCGGCTCTTTCCCCGCTAGCGAGGTGACGTTCCACGTCCCTAGAGCTAGTCTATGCTGCCGGCGATCGGCTCGCCCAGGTCTCCTGCCTGGCCCGCCGCCCGGTCTGCATAGCACCCGACCCCGATGCTTCCCCCCGCGGGTGGTGAGTCCACAGGGTTGCTGGTCCATGATCTTTTTTCGGGCTGAGCCCGACCGGGCCCCATGGGTGAAAGCCCGGCCACCAGACGCTCGCCGTCGAGCTCCCCTCCCGGGTCTGGCTCCGGGAGGGTGCCCCGGTTTCCCTTGTCCGGGCGAGGTAGCTTCATTCCGTGGGCCGTACATCATCAGGGTTTTTTGAACCGCTCTTAGTCTGGGCTCTCCCCCGAGACCTGTTTGCCTTGGGAGACCCTACCAGGGGCTGACGCCCCGGACAACATAGCTCCCAGGATCACTGAGCCACTCAAACTCCTCCACCACGTTAAGGTGGCGATTCATTGGAGGAGTTATACACATTTGTATTGTATTATTTAGATTTTTATTTTCATAAGAAACACATGCAGAGTTTAATAAATATGTTTTATTTCTATAAATTAAAATACCCAAACAGTATACAAGTAGATCTGACATTATGAGTGGATTAGAACAATAATTCACAAATCTGCTGCTTTTCCTTTCAATACTTTAAAGTCCAAAAGGGTTCAAATTGAGCTCCACATCAACCAACTAGCTGCTTTTACATTATTACATGAGTAATAATAATCCAATGATTTTATATTTAATATCATAGGCAGCATTTTCTTGCATTGAGTACTTTCACTTTTAATACTTTAAGCACATTTTTGTGATCACAGACTTTTACTTAGGTCACATTTTAATTGCCAGAGTATATAAAGTACAGATATAAGTACTTTTACTTCATTAAAGGATCTGAATACTTCCTTCACCACCGAGTAGAAGTATAGAGCATGAACAGAAAAGAGTGGAGAAACGTTTTATTCCACCACTGCTGAATTATTGTGCACAAAAAAAAATCAAATTCAGCAAGAATCCTTTAGGTTTAAGTAGGATGACATTCTTCGCTCTGATTTACTTCAACAGACCTATCTAAAGACTTTTTTTTGGGGGTTTATCTCACACCCCCTGAAGGCAGCAGCAGCATCCAGCAGTGACGACAGCGCTTCTCTCTCCTCCAGCTGGTGGGCGTGTCTCTCTCCTCCAGTGGGCGTATCTCTGTCCTCCAGTGGGCGTGTCCCTGTTCTCCTCCACGCCGTGTCGCTGCTGTCCGGTCACTCTGATCCGGACCCACGAACCATGTCCCATTCATCTTTTTGACTTTCACTTGAAGGCACCGCGCGATGCTGCTGCTGCCTCTACTGCTGTGCGTCAGCCAGAGTGTACTGGGACAACTGGAGGAGTCCCAGTTTGGAGATGACCTCGACTCCGAGCTCGCAGACTTTGACTTGGACATCGTAAGACGTTTATGGAAGTGTGTTTGTGCATTCTGGTGTTTGGAGTGTCCAGATCTGACTCCTTCTTCTTTGTGCGCAGGCGCCCCGCAGGGTCCCACGGCAGGTGAAAACTATACTCAGCAAGGTGAGGTCACATTTACCACGCAGATAAGAAGATGTGTTTTATCTAGGTACGTTCTTTAAATCTAGAGGCTAAAGGACTTTTACATATGTGATATCCTGGCACTTCATTTTGGCACATTTTAAATCCGCCAGTCCTCAGAGTTCAGGAGTTCATTGTGAACATGACCTCCCTGGCATTCAGAAAAACATTGTATACACCTTTATACTTTTTTAAAAAGTGACCCAGAAAGCGTGGTCTAGTTTCTGTTATTGAGGATCGCCTTGGATCTGGTGCGCTTGGTTTGGGGCGTGACGCGCAGGAGCTCCGCCAAGCGCGCAGCTGGGCCAGAGCCTCTGTAACGCACTGGATCTGAGCTCATGGGAACCGAGTCCGTTTGGTTGTTGGAACTGTGGGGAAACCCAGGCTTTCTTGTGATGCTTAATAAAAAATACAAAAAAAACAGGAGGCCTGCTCAGAAGGTGTACAGATCAGATCCTCTCTCACCGATACCTGTCAGCTGTCCTTCATCTCCACCTCATTCAACCAGACTTCACGCTCTTGTTCAAGCAACACAGACTGGACTTTTCTCACTGAGTAAGAACAACTGAACTGGAAAACATCAAAAGCACTTATTGCTTTTGTTTAAAGTTAATAAATTGCTGGTCTTTAACATACATATTTAAGGTATGGTTTACATTTTTTTTAACTTATTTTCATAGCCTTATTGTAACATGTATTCTTACCAGTAGCAGCTCAAAACCATATAATTTAAAGTTTTTTAATAAAGTAATAACATTCATATTGAGTTAATTGAATGAAGTTCAGACTATTGGTTCGGCCCTCCACAACGGTCCAAATTTCTCATGTGGCCCCTTGGGAAAATGAATTGCGCACCCCTGGACTAAGGTATGTTAATGACATGTGGTTCCCAAGCGCTCTTTGGTGACGTGGTTGATTACGTTACTGCCATCTGTCCATCATCGTATAAAGCCCGCCCTGACAATTTGATTGGTCCGAACAATTTTCGATTTTGGATCATTTCTCCCCAAGGAGCAGTGCCAGACCGAACTTCCAGACCTCAAATGTTGTGGGCGGGGCTAAGTTCGGCTGGTAGCAGGCTACATCTTTAGCATACCACCCAAAAATCCACTAGAATGCATGAAATAACATCTACTTCAACAAAAATGTCCTGGGGGTGGACCATCAGCTATGTCTTTGCTTCACAGAATGTAACCAATGTTGTCCATCTCCAGTAGGCCGCCCCTATCAACGACTTTAGGCCCCACAAACCACCAGCATGTAGGGTACAACATGGGTACAACGCCAAATTAATTCAAATTTCCTGATATTTGAGCCACCAACGTGTGTGGCTGCATGCGCGGCTAAATGTTGGTCACCCCCGACAAAATCTCACTCCAAGGTTTTTTTAAAAGTTGGCAGCTCTGACCAAATGGATGGAAAGCTTCAATGCTTCAGGAAGCTTCATCTCGCCATCACTACTATATCTACTCTAGAGGCCTCGCAAAGTACACATATATATATATATATATATATATATATATATATATATATATATATATATATATATATATATATATATATGTATATATATATATATATATATATATATATATATATATATATATATATATATATATAAATAAACACACATACATATATGGTTACATTAATATAATATTTGAATATAGTATTTGAATATATTAATGCAACTGTTTCCTTTGTTCTGACTTTCTGGGTTTTGTAGTTCTTTTACTTGACGCCATCTTGGTTTGTATCATTGTTGTTCCCATGGCGATGGAAAGCTCCTGAAGGTTGACCATGCATGACTTGTGACATCATAGTTCTATTCAAAGGCAATTCTAGAATCTGGATTCTAGAACTCTCTTATAGCCACAGAGACACAGTCTCTCTCAAACCAGTTGAAGCGGATCCTTCAAAGGAACGAAGGAAACCAGGATTTTACTAACAAGACAGACTTTTGAAGACCACGAATATCTTTAATCGACAAGTAATATCTTCAAACACGATGAGTTCAAGTGAAGACGAATCCGCCGCACCTGTGCAGCCTGATTCAGACATGGACACCATGAGTGGAGATCAGGATCACCCTCAGGACAGTGCACACACATTTGACCTAATGCAAGAGTTACATCAGAGCAATAAGGCCTTAGAGGGGAAGTGTTTGGCTCTGGAGCTGAGGGCAATCAGAGACCTGGAGGAGGAGAGGAACAAGTCAAGTACACTTCTGGCCCAGCTGATCACCGA
The DNA here is from genome assembly GCF_910589615.1 of Taurulus bubalis. Classification (NCBI taxonomy): domain Eukaryota; kingdom Metazoa; phylum Chordata; class Actinopteri; order Perciformes; family Cottidae; genus Taurulus; species Taurulus bubalis. Next base: position 16,646,495 of record NC_136591.1, on the reverse strand, counting down.
GAGGGGCAAGGCCTCCCGTGAGCTGGAGCTCCAAAAGCAGCTGTTGCGCCACAGCGACGAGGCGTGGAAGGAAAGATTTGAGGCTCTGGAGCTAAACTTCACCCGAGACCTGGAGGAGGAGAGAAACAAGTCAGAGAGACTCACGGCCAAACTTGAATCTCAAGCCCGGATAATCAGCCAGTGTACGAAGGCCAACAACAAAATACACGGGCTGATGAAAGACAAGGTGTATCTCTCTTATAAACTTGAGGTCAAAGAAGACGCCTGGCAGAAGACGTATAGGGCTCTGCAGCAAAAGTCTATTAAATACCAGGATGAGGAGAGCAAGAGGACTGAGGCACTGGCGGCTAAGCATAAGGATAACTTGAGCCACCTGGAGGAAAAGGTCGTCGGTCTCCAGGCGGAACTTAAGTCGGAAAGCCAGCGCTTCAGCGAGCAGTTAAAGCACTTGGAGTCTTCCATCGACAAGGACAAGGCCTGTGTGCAGCAGAGACACGAGGCACAGGAGCAAAGTCTAAAAAATGAAATCCTGGTCCTGGAGAACGTGTGCCTCCGGCAGAAGAGGAAGAATTTAGGATTTTTTGGAAGAATGATGGAGGACAGGGAGACGGAGCTCACGAAGATGAAGAGAAAACAGCTATCTCGCTCCTCTCCCGTTCCATCTCGCTCCTCTATCATCCCATCTCACTCTTCTCCCGTTCCATCTCGCTCCTCTATCATCCCATCTCACTCTTCTCCCGTTCCATCTCGCTCCTCTCCCGTTCCATCTCGCTCCTCTATCATCCCTTCTCACTCCTCTCCCGTTCCATCTCGCTCCTCTCCCGTTCCATCTCGCTCCTCTCCCGTTCCATCTCGCTCCTCTATCATCCCTTCTCACTCTTCTCCCGTTCCATCTCGCTCCTCTCCCGTTCCATCTCACTCTTCTCCCGTTCCATCTCGCTCCTCTCTCAACCCTTCTCCCGTGGGCTCCGCTGTAGTCCTGGAGGGAGACTCTACCGTGATGGAGAGCCTCCCTTCAGTGCATGAATGTAGTCCTAGAGGGAGACTCTACTGTGATGGAGAGCCTCCCTTCAGAGCATGAATATAGTCCTAGACGGAGACTCTACCGTGATGGAGAGCCTCCCTTCAGTGCATGAATGTAGTCCTAGACGGAGACTCTACCGTGATGGAGAGCCTCCCTTCAGAGCATGAATATAGTCCTAGACGGAGACTCTACCGTGATGGAGAGCCTCCCTTCAGAGCATGAATATAGTCCTAGACGGAGACTCTACCGTGATGGAGAGCCTCCCTTCAGAGCATGAATATAGTCCTAGACGGAGACTCTACCGTGATGGAGAGCCTCCCTTCAGAGCATGAATATAGTCCTAGACGGAGACTCTACCGTGATGGAGAGCCTCCCTTCAGTGCATGAATGTAGTCCTAGACGGAGACTCTACCGTGATGGAGAGCCTCCCTTCAGAGCATGAATATAGTCCTAGACGGAGACTCTACCGTGATGGAGAGCCTCCCTTCAGTGCATGAATGTAGTCCTAGACGGAGACTCTACCGTGATGGAGAGCCTCCCTTCAGAGCATGAATATAGTCCTAGACGGAGACTCTACCGCGATGGAGAGCCTCCCTTCAGTGCATGAATGTAGTCCTAGAGGGAGACTCTACCGTGATGGAGAGCCTCCCTTCAGGACTACTTTCATGCTCTGAAGGAAGACTCTACTGTGATGGTAGAGTGTGAGTGTATGAATGGGTGTGAATGGGTGAATGACAGCGTGTGGTGTGAAACAAGCGCCGTTCATTTACCTTTCATCCATTTTGGGTTTGTTATCCTGGTGATCAGGGTTTTCCCAAAACAAAAACAACGATTGAAATAAACTATCAAATCAATTTGAACCACAGTTTCCGCCTTAAATATATTTAGTGTTAGAACAATTGTATGACATGATGGTGACTATAGCGAAGAAGTACTTGTACTTTACGTTGTTATTTTAACAATAAAAGATCTTTCAAATTATATTTTAGGGTTAACGACTAATTATTCTGTTATAAATAATGATATTCTACAATGAAAACAAACGTGATAGTTATCAATGACGGGTTTATGGATATATTTAATATGAGCATTATTTACTGGTAATATATCTCTTTGTGAATCACCGGTTTGTGTTGAATACATGAAGCTCCCTGCACAGAGGTGGTCCAGCAGAGAGTCAGAGTTAATATTGATTCATAATAATAATACATGGAATTATGTTAAAGTATTCATACTCATTATTATAGTGTTAATGTATTTGTAATATAGGGACATAGAAAACATGAATAATGAGTGGAGAGCTAGCGGGGAGCTAGCAGCAGCGCTAGTATAACTGATAGGGGAACCTTGAGAATGTATATTAGTTATTATGGAACAAACACAGCTGATAGAAGGAGATGCTGCCTTCAGTGCATCTTGTAAACCCCAGCCTGTGAGTTGTGTTTACAGTCTTTAAAAGAAGAATTCTTCTGCAGAAGAATCTCTGCACCGGCAACAAAATCATAAACGAAGGATTTCCATTGCAATACTTTTCCAATCAGCACATGCACAGCCTTCTAACAATATACTTTTCCACATGTATGAATAATAAAGCTCCAGAATGCATCAAACTCACCAATTAAAACACAAACAAACGTCTGGGTGGTTTTGAGTTGAGGTGCATGACCGCCCCCTAGTGGTGATTACAAGTATCACACGTGGGAGACTTTGCTCTCATATTTATCTCTTTGTGTCAGAAGTGATGAACATAGAACATAAACTAAAGTCACTTTCTGCTTCTACTCCACTACAGTTATGACTTCAGTTATTATACACATTTCCATCCATCCATCCATCCATTATCAGCCGCTTATCCGGGGTCGGGTCGCGGTGGCAGCAGGTTCAGCAGGCCGACCCAGGCTTCCCTCTCACCCGCAACACTTTCCAGCTCATTCTGGGGGATCCCGAGGCGTTCCAAGGCCAGCCGGGAGATATAATCCCTCCAGCGTGTCCTCGGTCTTCCCCGGGGTCTCCTACCAGTTGGACGTGCCTGGAAAACCTCTAATGGGAGGCGTCCAGGAGGCATCCTGACTAGATGCCCGAACCACCTCAGCTGACTCCTTTCGACACGAAGGAGCAGCGACTCGACTCCAAGCTCCCTCCTGATGTCCGAGCTCCTCACCCTATCTCTAAGGGTGAGCCCGGCCACCCTGCGGAGGAAGCTCATTTCGGCCGCTTGTATTCGAGATCTCGTTCTTTCGGTAACGACCCAGAGTTCGTGACCATAGGTGAGGGTTGGAACATAGACCGACCAGTAAATGGAGAGCTTCGCCTTCCGGCTCAGCTCCCTCTTCACCAGGACGGACCGGTACAGCGCCTGTTTTATTGCTGCAGCCGCACCGATCCGTCTGTCGATCTCCCGCTCCACCTTACCCTCACTCGTGAACAAGACCCCGAGATACTTGAACTCCTTCGCTTGGGGTAGGCAGTTTGTCCCCACCTGGAGGGAGCAATCCACCGGTTTCCGGCAGAGCACCATGGCCTCAGATTTGGAGGCGCTAACTCTCATCCCTGCCGCTTCACACTCGGCTGCAAAACGCCCCAGTGAATGCTGGAGGTCACAATCCGAGGAGGCAAACAGGACCACATCATCCGCGAACAGCAGAGAGGCGATCCCGAGACTCCCGAACCGGATCCTCTCCGCCCCCTGGCTGCGCCTAGATATCCTGTCCATGAAGGTCACGAACAGGACCGGTGATAAAGGGCAGCCCTGGCGGAGGCCAACACCCACCGGGAACGTGTCTGACTTACTACTGAGGATACGAACACAGCTCCTACTGCAGGCCTACAAAGACCGGATAGCCCGTGCCAACGGGTCCGGCACCCCATACTCCCGCAGCACCCCCCACAAAAACCCCAGAGGGACCCGGTCGAAAGCCTTCTCCAAGTCCACAAAGCACATGTAGACTGGTTGGGCAAACTCCCAGGACCCCTCCAGTAGTCTTGCAAGGGTAAAGAGCTGGTCCACTGTTCCACGACCGGGACGGAATCCGCACTGCTCGTCTTGAATCTGAGGTTTGACAAGCGGTCGGAGCCTCCCTTCCAGCACCCTGGCATAAGCTTTTCCCGGGAGGCTGAGCAGTGTGATGCCACGATAGTTTGAGCACACTCTCCGGTCCCCCTTCTTGAAGATGGGAACCACCACCCCGGTCTGCCAGTCCATGGGCACTGTTCCCGACCCCCATGCGACACTGAAAAGGCGTGTCAACCAAGACAGCCCAACAATGTCCAGCGCTTTCAGCATCTCAGGGCGGATCTCATCCACCCCTGGCGCCTTGCCACCAAGGAGCTTTTTGACTACCTTAGCGACCTCTGCCAGGGATATGGGAGAAACCACCCCAAAGACTTCCGGCGCTGCCCCCTCTCCGGGGGACATGTTAGCCGGGTTTAGGAGTTCCTCAAAGTGCTCTTTCCACCGCCCGACGATGTCCCCAGTCCGGGTCAGCAGTTCCCCCCCCCGCTGAGAACAGCCTGGGGTAGGCCCTGCTTTCCCTTCCTGAGCCGTCGGATGGTTTGCCAGAACTTCCTTGAGGCCAACCGAAAGTCCTTCTCCATGGCCTCCCCGAACTCCTCCCATGCCCGAGTTTTAGCATCCGCGACCATCGCAGCTGCAGCCCTTCTGGCCTGCCGGTACCCGTCAGCTGCTTCAGGAGACCCCTGGGCCAGCCAGGCCCGAAAGGCCTCCTTCTTCAGTTTGACGGCTTCCCTCACCCCCGGTGTCCACCACCGGGTTCTTGGGTTGCCGCCACGACAGGCACCGATGACCTTCTGGCCACAGCTCCGAGCAGCCGCGTCCACAATAGAGGCTTTGAACATGGTCCACTCGGGTTCCATGTACCCAGCCTCCCTCGGGATTTGTGAGAAGTTCTTCCGGAGGTGGGAGTTGAAGACCTCCCGGACAGGATCCTCCGCCAGACGTTCCCAGTTCACCCTCACTACACGTTTGGGCTTGCCAGGTCTTTCTAGCCGACTCCCCCGCCATCTGATCCAACTCACCACCAGGTGGTGATCAGTTGACAGCTCTGCTCCTCTCTTCACCCGAGTGTCCAAGACATACGGCCGCAGACCAGATGATACGACTACAAAGTCGATCATTGATCTCCGGCCTAAGGTGTTCTGGTACCAGGTACACTTATGAGCCACCTTATGCTCGAACATGGTGTTCGTTATGGACAAACTGTGGCTAGCACAGAAGTCCAACAACAAAACACCATTCGGGTTCAGATCGGGCAAGCCGTTCCTCCCAATCACGCCCCGCCAGGTTTCTCTGTCATTGCCCACGTGAGCGTTGAAGTCTCCCAGGAGAACTATGGAGTCGGCAGGCGGCGCCCTTTCCAGGACCCCTCCCACCGACTCCAAGAAGGCCGGATACTCCGAACTGCTGTTCGGTGCATAAGCACAGACAACAGTCAGAGCTTTACTCCCTGCAACCCGTAGGCGCAGGGAGGCGACCCTCTCGTTCTCCGGGGAAAACTCCAACATAGCAGCGCTCAGCCGGGGGCTCGTGAGTATCCCCACTCCCGCCCGGCGCCTCTCACCCTGGGCAACTCCAGAAAAGGACAAAGTCCAACCCTTCTCCAGGAGCTTGGTTCCAGAGCCCATGCTGTGCGTGGAAGTGAGCCCAACTAAATCTAGCTGGTACCGCTCCACCTCCTGCACCAGCTCCGGCTCTTTCCCCGCTAGCGAGGTGACGTTCCACGTCCCTAGAGCTAGTCTATGCTGCCGGCGATCGGCTCGCCCAGGTCTCCTGCCTGGCCCGCCGCCCGGTCTGCATAGCACCCGACCCCGATGCTTCCCCCCGCGGGTGGTGAGTCCACAGGGTTGCTGATCCATGATCTTTTTTCGGGCTGAGCCCGACCGGGCCCCATGGGTGAAAGCCCGGCCACCAGACGCTCGCCGTCGAGCTCCCCTCCCGGGTCTGGCTCCGGGAGGGTGCCCCGGTTTCCCTTGTCCGGGCGAGGTAGCTTCATTCCGTGGGCCGTACATCATCAGGGTTTTTTGAACCGCTCTTAGTCTGGGCTCTCCCCCGAGACCTGTTTGCCTTGGGAGACCCTACCAGGGGCTGACGCCCCGGACAACATAGCTCCCAGGATCACTGAGCCACTCAAACTCCTCCACCACGTTAAGGTGGCGATTCATTGGAGGAGTTATACACATTTGTATTGTATTATTTAGATTTTTATTTTCATAAGAAACACATGCAGAGTTTAATAAATATGTTTTATTTCTATAAATTAAAATACCCAAACAGTATACAAGTAGATCTGACATTATGAGTGGATTAGAACAATAATTCACAAATCTGCTGCTTTTCCTTTCAATACTTTAAAGTCCAAAAGGGTTCAAATTGAGCTCCACATCAACCAACTAGCTGCTTTTACATTATTACATGAGTAATAATAATCCAATGATTTTATATTTAATATCATAGGCAGCATTTTCTTGCATTGAGTACTTTCACTTTTAATACTTTAAGCACATTTTTGTGATCACAGACTTTTACTTAGGTCACATTTTAATTGCCAGAGTATATAAAGTACAGATATAAGTACTTTTACTTCATTAAAGGATCTGAATACTTCCTTCACCACCGAGTAGAAGTATAGAGCATGAACAGAAAAGAGTGGAGAAACGTTTTATTCCACCACTGCTGAATTATTGTGCACAAAAAAAAATCAAATTCAGCAAGAATCCTTTAGGTTTAAGTAGGATGACATTCTTCGCTCTGATTTACTTCAACAGACCTATCTAAAGACTTTTTTTTGGGGGTTTATCTCACACCCCCTGAAGGCAGCAGCAGCATCCAGCAGTGACGACAGCGCTTCTCTCTCCTCCAGCTGGTGGGCGTGTCTCTCTCCTCCAGTGGGCGTATCTCTGTCCTCCAGTGGGCGTGTCCCTGTTCTCCTCCACGCCGTGTCGCTGCTGTCCGGTCACTCTGATCCGGACCCACGAACCATGTCCCATTCATCTTTTTGACTTTCACTTGAAGGCACCGCGCGATGCTGCTGCTGCCTCTACTGCTGTGCGTCAGCCAGAGTGTACTGGGACAACTGGAGGAGTCCCAGTTTGGAGATGACCTCGACTCCGAGCTCGCAGACTTTGACTTGGACATCGTAAGACGTTTATGGAAGTGTGTTTGTGCATTCTGGTGTTTGGAGTGTCCAGATCTGACTCCTTCTTCTTTGTGCGCAGGCGCCCCGCAGGGTCCCACGGCAGGTGAAAACTATACTCAGCAAGGTGAGGTCACATTTACCACGCAGATAAGAAGATGTGTTTTATCTAGGTACGTTCTTTAAATCTAGAGGCTAAAGGACTTTTACATATGTGATATCCTGGCACTTCATTTTGGCACATTTTAAATCCGCCAGTCCTCAGAGTTCAGGAGTTCATTGTGAACATGACCTCCCTGGCATTCAGAAAAACATTGTATACACCTTTATACTTTTTTAAAAAGTGACCCAGAAAGCGTGGTCTAGTTTCTGTTATTGAGGATCGCCTTGGATCTGGTGCGCTTGGTTTGGGGCGTGACGCGCAGGAGCTCCGCCAAGCGCGCAGCTGGGCCAGAGCCTCTGTAACGCACTGGATCTGAGCTCATGGGAACCGAGTCCGTTTGGTTGTTGGAACTGTGGGGAAACCCAGGCTTTCTTGTGATGCTTAATAAAAAATACAAAAAAAAACAGGAGGCCTGCTCAGAAGGTGTACAGATCAGATCCTCTCTCACCGATACCTGTCAGCTGTCCTTCATCTCCACCTCATTCAACCAGACTTCACGCTCTTGTTCAAGCAACACAGACTGGACTTTTCTCACTGAGTAAGAACAACTGAACTGGAAAACATCAAAAGCACTTATTGCTTTTGTTTAAAGTTAATAAATTGCTGGTCTTTAACATACATATTTAAGGTATGGTTTACATTTTTTTTAACTTATTTTCATAGCCTTATTGTAACATGTATTCTTACCAGTAGCAGCTCAAAACCATATAATTTAAAGTTTTTTAATAAAGTAATAACATTCATATTGAGTTAATTGAATGAAGTTCAGACTATTGGTTCGGCCCTCCACAACGGTCCAAATTTCTCATGTGGCCCCTTGGGAAAATGAATTGCGCACCCCTGGACTAAGGTATGTTAATGACATGTGGTTCCCAAGCGCTCTTTGGTGACGTGGTTGATTACGTTACTGCCATCTGTCCATCATCGTATAAAGCCCGCCCTGACAATTTGATTGGTCCGAACAATTTTCGATTTTGGATCATTTCTCCCCAAGGAGCAGTGCCAGATCGAACTTCCAGACCTCAAATGTTGTGGGCGGGGCTAAGTTCGGCTGGTACCAGGCTACATCTTTAGCATACCACCCAAAAATCCACTAGAATGCATGAAATAACATCTACTTCAACAAAAATGTCCTGGGGGTGGACCATCAGCTATGTCTTTGCTTCACAGAATGTAACCAATGTTGTCCATCTCCAGTAGGCCGCCCCTATCAACGACTTTAGGCCCCACAAACCACCAGCATGTAGGGTACAACATGGGTACAACGCCAAATTAATTCAAATTTCCTGATATTTGAGCCACCAACGTGTGTGGCTGCATGCGCGGCTAAATGTTGGTCACCCCCGACAAAATCTCACTCCAAGGTTTTTTTAAAAGTTGGCAGCTCTGACCAATTGGATGGAAAGCTTCAATGCTTCAGGAAGCTTCATCTCGCCATCACTACTATATCTACTCTAGAGGCCTCGCAAAGTACACACATATATATATATATATATATATATATATATATAAATAAACACACATACATATATGGTTACATTAATATAATATTTGAATATAGTATTTGAATATATTAATGCAACTGTTTCCTTTGTTCTGACTTTCTGGGTTTTGTAGTTCTTTTACTTGACGCCATCTTGGTTTGTATCATTGTTGTTCCCATGGCGATGGAAAGCTCCTGAAGGTTGACCATGCATGACTTGTGACATCATAGTTCTATTCAAAGGCAATTCTAGAATCTGGATTCTAGAACTCTCTTATAGCCACAGAGACGCAGTCTCTCTCAAACCAGTTGAAGCGGATCCTTCAAAGGAACGAAGGAAACCAGGATTTTACTAACAAGACAGACTTTTGAAGACCACGAATATCTTTAATCGACAAGTAATATCTTCAAACACGATGAGTTCAAGTGAAGACAAATCCGCCGCACCTGTGCAGCCTGATTCAGACATGGACACCATGAGTGGAGATCAGGATCACCCTCAGGACAGTGCACACACATTTGACCTAATGCAAGAGTTACATCAGAGCAATAAGGCCTTAGAGGGGAAGTGTTTGGCTCTGGAGCTGAGGGCAATCAGAGACCTGGAGGAGGAGAGGAACAAGTCAAGTACACTTCTGGCCCAGCTGATCACCGAGAGGGGCAAGGCCTCCCGTGAGCTGGAGCTCCAAAAGCAGCTGTTGCGCCACAGCGAAGAGGCGTGGAAGGAAAGATTTGAGGCTCTGGAGCTAAACTTCACCCGAGACCTGGAGGAGGAGAGAAACAAGTCAGAGAGACTCACGGCCAAACTTGAATCTCAAGCCCGGATAATCAGCCAGTGTACGAAGGCCAACAACAAAATACACGGGCTGATGAAAGACAAGGTGTATCTCTCTTATAAACTTGAGGTCAAAGAAGACGCCTGGCAGAAGACGTATAGGGCTCTGCAGCAAAAGTCTATTAAATACCAGGATGAGGAGAGCAAGAGGACTGAGGCACTGGCGGCTAAGCATAAGGATAACTTGAGCCACCTGGAGGAAAAGGTCGTCGGTCTCCAGGCGGAACTTAAGTCGGAAAGCCAGCGCTTCAGCGAGCAGTTAAAGCACTTGGAGTCTTCCATCAACAAGGACAAGGCCTGTGTGCAGCAGAGACACGAGGCACAGGAGCAAAGTCTAAAAAATGAAATCCTGGTCCTGGAGAACGTGTGCCTCCGGCAGAAGAGGAAGAATTTAGGATTTTTTGGAAGAATGATGGAGGACAGGGAGACGGAGCTCACGAAGATGAAGAGAAAACAGCTATCTCGCTCCTCTCCCGTTCCATCTCGCTCCTCTATCATCCCATCTCACTCTTCTCCCGTTCCATCTCGCTCCTCTATCATCCCATCTCACTCTTCTCCCGTTCCATCTCGCTCCTCTCCCGTTCCATCTCGCTCCTCTATCATCCCTTCTCACTCCTCTCCCGTTCCATCTCGCTCCTCTCCCGTTCCATCTCGCTCCTCTCCCGTTCCATCTCGCTCCTCTATCATCCCTTCTCACTCTTCTCCCGTTCCATCTCGCTCCTCTCCCGTTCCATCTCACTCTTCTCCCGTTCCATCTCGCTCCTCTCTCAACCCTTCTCCCGTGGGCTCCGCTGTAGTCCTGGAGGGAGACTCTACCGTGATGGAGAGCCTCCCTTCAGTGCATGAATGTAGTCCTAGAGGGAGACTCTACTGTGATGGAGAGCCTCCCTTCAGAGCATGAATATAGTCCTAGACGGAGACTCTACCGTGATGGAGAGCCTCCCTTCAGTGCATGAATGTAGTCCTAGACGGAGACTCTACCGTGATGGAGAGCCTCCCTTCAGAGCATGAATATAGTCCTAGACGGAGACTCTACCGTGATGGAGAGCCTCCCTTCAGAGCATGAATATAGTCCTAGACGGAGACTCTACCGTGATGGAGAGCCTCCCTTCAGAGCATGAATATAGTCCTAGACGGAGACTCTACCGTGATGGAGAGCCTCCCTTCAGTGCATGAATGTAGTCCTAGACGGAGACTCTACCGTGATGGAGAGCCTCCCTTCAGAGCATGAATATAGTCCTAGACGGAGACTCTACCGCGATGGAGAGCCTCCCTTCAGTGCATGAATGTAGTCCTAGAGGGAGACTCTACCGTGATGGAGAGCCTCCCTTCAGGACTACTTTCATGCTCTGAAGGAAGACTCTACTGTGATGGTAGAGTGTGAGTGTATGAATGGGTGTGAATGGGTGAATGACAGCGTGTGGTGTGAAACAAGCGCCGTTCATTTACCTTTCATCCATTTTGGGTTTGTTATCCTGGTGATCAGGGTTTTCCCAAAACAAAAACAACGATTGAAATAAACTATCAAATCAATTTGAACCACAGTTTCCGCCTTAAATATATTTAGTGTTAGAACAATTGTATGACATGATGGTGACTATAGCGAAGAAGTACTTGTACTTTACGTTGTTATTTTAACAATAAAAGATCTTTCAAATTATATTTTAGGGTTAACGACTAATTATTCTGTTATAAATAATGATATTCTACAATGAAAACAAACGTGATAGTTATCAATGACGGGTTTATGGATATATTTAATATGAGCATTATTTACTGGTAATATATCTCTTTGTGAATCACCGGTTTGTGTTGAATACATGAAGCTCCCTGCACAGAGGTGGTCCAGCAGAGAGTCAGAGTTAATATTGATTCATAATAATAATACATGGAATTATGTTAAAGTATTCATACTCATTATTATAGTGTTAATGTATTTGTAATATAGGGACATAGAAAACATGAATAATGAGTGGAGAGCTAGCGGGGAGCTAGCAGCAGCGCTAGTATAACTGATAGGGGAACCTTGAGAATGTATATTAGTTATTATGGAACAAACACAGCTGATAGAAGGAGATGCTGCCTTCAGTGCATCTTGTAAACCCCAGCCTGTGAGTTGTGTTTACAGTCTTTAAAAGAAGAATTCTTCTGCAGAAGAATCTCTGCACCGGCAACAAAATCATAAACGAAGGATTTCCATTGCAATACTTTTCCAATCAGCACATGCACAGCCTTCTAACAATATACTTTTCCACATGTATGAATAATAAAGCTCCAGAATGCATCAAACTCACCAATTAAAACACAAACAAACGTCTGGGTGGTTTTGAGTTGAGGTGCATGACCGCCCCCTAGTGGTGATTACAAGTATCACACGTGGGAGACTTTGCTCTCATATTTATCTCTTTGTGTCAGAAGTGATGAACATAGAACATAAACTAAAGTCACTTTCTGCTTCTACTCCACTACAGTTATGACTTCAGTTATTATACACATTTCCATCCATCCATCCATCCATTATCAGCCGCTATCCGGGGTCGGGTCGCGGTGGCAGCAGGTTCAGCAGGCCGACCCAGGCTTCCCTCTCACCCGCAACACTTTCCAGCTCATTCTGGGGGATCCCGAGGCGTTCCAAGGCCAGCCGGGAGATATAATCCCTCCAGCGTGTCCTCGGTCTTCCCCGGGGTCTCCTACCAGTTGGACGTGCCTGGAAAACCTCTAATGGGAGGCGTCCAGGAGGCATCCTGACTAGATGCCCGAACCACCTCAGCTGACTCCTTTCGACACGAAGGAGCAGCGACTCGACTCCAAGCTCCCTCCTGATGTCCGAGCTCCTCACCCTATCTCTAAGGGTGAGCCCGGCCACCCTGCGGAGGAAGCTCATTTCGGCCGCTTGTATTCGAGATCTCGTTCTTTCGGTAACGACCCAGAGTTCGTGACCATAGGTGAGGGTTGGAACATAGACCGACCAGTAAATGGAGAGCTTCGCCTTCCGGCTCAGCTCCCTCTTCACCAGGACGGACCGGTACAGCGCCTGTTTTATTGCTGCAGCCGCACCGATCCGTCTGTCGATCTCCCGCTCCACCTTACCCTCACTCGTGAACAAGACCCCGAGATACTTGAACTCCTTCGCTTGGGGTAGGCAGTTTGTCCCCACCTGGAGGGAGCAATCCACCGGTTTCCGGCAGAGCACCATGGCCTCAGATTTGGAGGCGCTAACTCTCATCCCTGCCGCTTCACACTCGGCTGCAAAACGCCCCAGTGAATGCTGGAGGTCACAATCCGAGGAGGCAAACAGGACCACATCATCCGCGAACAGCAGAGAGGCGATCCCGAGACTCCCGAACCGGATCCTCTCCGCCCCCTGGCTGCGCCTAGATATCCTGTCCATGAAGGTCACGAACAGGACCGGTGATAAAGGGCAGCCCTGGCGGAGGCCAACACCCACCGGGAACGTGTCTGACTTACTACCGAGGATACGAACACAGCTCCTACTGCAGGCCTACAAAGACCGGATAGCCCGTGCCAACGGGTCCGGCACCCCATACTCCCGCAGCACCCCCCACAAAAACCCCCGAGGGACCCGGTCGAAAGCCTTCTCCAAGTCCACAAAGCACATGTAGACTGGTTGGGCAAACTCCCAGGACCCCTCCAGTAGTCTTGCAAGGGTAAAGAGCTGGTCCACTGTTCCACGACCGGGACGGAATCCGCACTGCTCGTCTTGAATCTGAGGTTCGACAAGCGGTCGGAGCCTCCCTTCCAGCACCCTGGCATAAGCTTTTCCCGGGAGGCTGAGCAGTGTGATGCCACGATAGTTTGAGCACACTCTCCGGTCCCCCTTCTTGAAGATGGGAACCACCACCCCGGTCTGCCAGTCCATGGGCACTGTTCCCGACCCCCATGCGACACTGAAAAGGCGTGTCAACCAAGACAGCCCAACAATGTCCAGCGCTTTCAGCATCTCAGGGCGGATCTCATCCACCCCTGGCGCCTTGCCACCAAGGAGCTTTTTGACTACCTTAGCGACCTCTGCCAGGGATATGGGAGAAACCACCCCAAAGACTTCCGGCGCTGCCCCCTCTCCGGGGGACATGTTAGCCGGGTTTAGGAGTTCCTCAAAGTGCTCTTTCCACCGCCCGACGATGTCCCCAGTCCGGGTCAGCAGTTCCCCCCCCCGCTGAGAACAGCCTGGGGTAGGCCCTGCTTTCCCTTCCTGAGCCGTCGGATGGTTTGCCAGAACTTCCTTGAGGCCAACCGAAAGTCCTTCTCCATGGCCTCCCCGAACTCCTCCCATGCCCGAGTTTTAGCATCCGCGACCATCGCAGCTGCAGCCCTTCTGGCCTGCCGGTACCCGTCAGCTGCTTCAGGAGACCCCTGGGCCAGCCAGGCCCGAAAGGCCTCCTTCTTCAGTTTGACGGCTTCCCTCACCCCCGGTGTCCACCACCGGGTTCTTGGGTTGCCGCCACGACAGGCACCGATGACCTTCTGGCCACAGCTCCGAGCAGCCGCGTCCACAATAGAGGCTTTGAACATGGTCCACTCGGGTTCCATGTCCCCAGCCTCCCTCGGGATTTGTGAGAAGTTCTTCCGGAGGTGGGAGTTGAAGACCTCCCGGACAGGATCCTCCGCCAGACGTTCCCAGTTCACCCTCACTACACGTTTGGGCTTGCCAGGTCTTTCTAGCCGACTCCCCCGCCATCTGATCCAACTCACCACCAGGTGGTGATCAGTTGACAGCTCTGCTCCTCTCTTCACCCGAGTGTCCAAGACATACGGCCGCAGACCAGATGATACGACTACAAAGTCGATCATTGATCTCCGGCCTAAGGTGTTCTGGTACCAGGTACACTTATGAGCCACCTTATGCTCGAACATGGTGTTCGTTATGGACAAACTGTGGCTAGCACAGAAGTCCAACAACAAAACACCATTCGGGTTCAGATCGGGCAAGCCGTTCCTCCCAATCACGCCCCGCCAGGTTTCTCTGTCATTGCCCACGTGAGCGTTGAAGTCTCCCAGGAGAACTATGGAGTCGGCAGGCGGCGCCCTTTCCAGGACCCCTCCCACCGACTCCAAGAAGGCCGGATACTCCGAACTGCTGTTCGGTGCATAAGCACAGACAACAGTCAGAGCTTTACTCCCTGCAACCCGTAGGCGCAGGGAGGCGACCCTCTCGTTCTCCGGGGAAAACTCCAACATAGCAGCGCTCAGCCGGGGGCTCGTGAGTATCCCCACTCCCGCCCGGCGCCTCTCACCCTGGGCAACTCCAGAAAAGGACAAAGTCCAACCCTTCTCCAGGAGCTTGGTTCCAGAGCCCATGCTGTGCGTGGAAGTGAGCCCAACTAAATCTAGCTGGTACCGCTCCACCTCCTGCACCAGCTCAGGCTCTTTCCCCGCTAGCGAGGTGACGTTCCACGTCCCTAGAGCTAGTCTATGCTGCCGGCGATCGGCTCGCCCAGGTCTCCTGCTTGGCCCGCCGCCCGGTCTGCATAGCACCCGACCCCGATGCTTCCCCCCGCGGGCGCTGCATGCGCGGCTAAATGTTGGTCACCCCCGACAAAATCTCACTCCAAGGTTTTTTTAAAAGTTGGCAGCTCTGACCAATTGGATGGAAAGCTTCAATGCTTCAGGAAGCTTCATCTCGCCATCACTACTATATCTACTCTAGAGGCCTCGCAAAGTACACATATATATATATATATATATATATATATATATATATATATATATATATATATATATATATATATATATATATATATATACATATATATATATATATATATAAATAAACACACATACATATATGGTTACATTAATATAATATTTGAATATAGTATTTGAATATATTAATGCAACTGTTTCCTTTGTTCTGACTTTCTGGGTTTTGTAGTTCTTTTACTTGACGCCATCTTGGTTTGTATCATTGTTGTTCCCATGGCGATGGAAAGCTCCTGAAGGTTGACCATGCATGACTTGTGACATCATAGTTCTATTCAAAGGCAATTCTAGAATCTGGATTCTAGAACTCTCTTATAGCCACAGAGACGCAGTCTCTCTCAAACCAGTTGAAGCGGATCCTTCAAAGGAACGAAGAAAACCAGGATTTTACTAACAAGACAGACTTTTGAAGACCACGAATATCTTTAATCGACAAGTAATATCTTCAAACACGATGAGTTCAAGTGAAGACAAATCCGCCGCACCTGTGCAGCCTGATTCAGACATGGACACCATGAGTGGAGATCAGGATCACCCTCAGGACAGTGCACACACATTTGACCTAATGCAAGAGTTACATCAGAGCAATAAGGCCTTAGAGGGGAAGTGTTTGGCTCTGGAGCTGAGGGCAATCAGAGACCTGGAGGAGGAGAGGAACAAGTCAAGTACACTTCTGGCCCAGCTGATCACCGAGAGGGGCAAGGCCTCCCGTGAGCTGGAGCTCCAAAAGCAGCTGTTGCGCCACAACGACGAGGCGTGGAAGGAAAGATTTGAGGCTCTGGAGCTAAACTTCACCCGAGACCTGGAGGAGGAGAGAAACAAGTCAGAGAGACTCACGGCCAAACTTGAATCTCAAGCCCGGATAATCAGCCAGTGTACGAAGGCCAACAACAAAATACACGGGCTGATGAAAGACAAGGTGTATCTCTCTTATAAACTTGAGGTCAAAGAAGACGCCTGGCAGAAGACGTATAGGGCTCTGCAGCAAAAGTCTATTAAATACCAGGATGAGGAGAGCAAGAGGACTGAGGCACTGGCGGCTAAGCATAAGGATAACTTGAGCCACCTGGAGGAAAAGGTCGTCGGTCTCCAGGCGGAACTTAAGTCGGAAAGCCAGCGCTTCAGCGAGCAGTTAAAGCACTTGGAGTCTTCCATCAACAAGGACAAGGCCTGTGTGCAGCAGAGACACGAGGCACAGGAGCAAAGTCTAAAAAATGAAATCCTGGTCCTGGAGAACGTGTGCCTCCGGCAGAAGAGGAAGAATTTAGGATTTTTTGGAAGAATGATGGAGGACAGGGAGACGGAGCTCACGAAGATGAAGAGAAAACAGCTATCTCGCTCCTCTCCCGTTCCATCTCGCTCCTCTATCATCCCATCTCACTCTTCTCCCGTTCCATCTCGCTCCTCTATCATCCCATCTCACTCTTCTCCCGTTCCATCTCGCTCCTCTCCCGTTCCATCTCGCTCCTCTATCATCCCTTCTCACTCTTCTCCCGTTCCATCTCGCTCCTCTCCCGTTCCATCTCACTCTTCTCCCGTTCCATCTCGCTCCTCTCTCAACCCTTCTCCCGTGGGCTCCGCTGTAGTCCTGGAGGGAGACTCTACCGTGATGGAGAGCCTCCCTTCAGTGCATGAATGTAGTCCTAGAGGGATACTCTACTGTGATGGAGAGCCTCCCTTCAGAGCATGAATATAGTCCTAGACGGAGACTCTACCGTGATGGAGAGCCTCCCTTCAGTGCATGAATGTAGTCCTAGACGGAGACTCTACCGTGATGGAGAGCCTCACTTCAGAGCATGAATATAGTCCTAGACGGAGACTCTACCGTGATGGAGAGCCTCCCTTCAGAGCATGAATATAGTCCTAGACGGAGACTCTACCGTGATGGAGAGCCTCCCTTCAGAGCATGAATATAGTCCTAGACGGAGACTCTACCGTGATGGAGAGCCTCCCTTCAGTGCATGAATGTAGTCCTAGACGGAGACTCTACCGTGATGGAGAGCCTCCCTTCAGAGCATGAATATAGTCCTAGAGGGAGACTCTACCGTGATGGAGAGCCTCCCTTCAGGACTACTTTCATGCTCTGAAGGAAGACTCTACTGTGATGGTAGAGTGTGAGTGTATGAATGGGTGTGAATGGGTGAATGACAGCGTGTGGTGTGAAACAAGCGCCGTTCATTTACCTTTCATCCATTTTGGGTTTGTTATCCTGGTGATCAGGGTTTTCCCAAAACAAAAACAACGATTGAAATAAACTATCAAATCAATTTGAACCACAGTTTCCGCCTTAAATATATTTAGTGTTAGAACAATTGTATGACATGATGGTGACTATAGCGAAGAAGTACTTGTACTTTACGTTGTTATTTTAACAATAAAAGATCTTTCAAATTATATTTTAGGGTTAACGACTAATTATTCTGTTATAAATAATGATATTCTACAATGAAAACAAACGTGATAGTTATCAATGACGGGTTTATGGATATATTTAATATGAGCATTATTTACTGGTAATATATCTCTTTGTGAATCACCGGTTTGTGTTGAATACATGAAGCTCCCTGCACAGAGGTGGTCCAGCAGAGAGTCAGAGTTAATATTGATTCATAATAATAATACATGGAATTATGTTAAAGTATTCATACTCATTATTATAGTGTTAATGTATTTGTAATATAGGGACATAGAAAACATGAATAATGAGTGGAGAGCTAGCGGGGAGCTAGCAGCAGCGCTAGTATAACTGATAGGGGAACCTTGAGAATGTATATTAGTTATTATGGAACAAACACAGCTGATAGAAGGAGATGCTGCCTTCAGTGCATCTTGTAAACCCCAGCCTGTGAGTTGTGTTTACAGTCTTTAAAAGAAGAATTCTTCTGCAGAAGAATCTCTGCACCGGCAACAAAATCATAAACGAAGGATTTCCATTGCAATACTTTTCCAATCAGCACATGCACAGCCTTCAAACAATATACTTTTCCACATGTATGAATAATAAAGCTCCAGAATGCATCAAACTCACCAATTAAAACACAAACAAACGTCTGGGTGGTTTTGAGTTGAGGTGCATGACCGCCCCCTAGTGGTGATTACAAGTATCACACGTGGGAGACTTTGCTCTCATATTTATCTCTTTGTGTCAGAAGTGATGAACATAGAACATAAACTAAAGTCACTTTCTGCTTCTACTCCACTACAGTTATGACTTCAGTTATTATACACATTTCCATCCATCCATCATCCATATATCCCTGCCGCTTCACACTCAGCTGCAAAACGCCCCAGTGAATGCTGGAGGTCACAATCCGAGGAGGCAAACAGGACCACATCATCCGCGAACAGCAGAGAGGCGATCCCGAGACTCCCGAACCGGATCCTCTCCGGTTGTAACATGTTTAATTTGTTAGAAATGTGTATTTTAACTATTTAAAAAAAAAAAACTTTTATTTAACCAGGAGAGTCCCATTGAGATTACAAATCTCTTTGGGACAGCAGCAGCATAAAAAACCTCTACCTTCTTTACAATTTGTAATGAACCGCAGTGAAGCACGGTAAGCTGCGTCCACCAAACAAAAAGCAGAGGCATGCATATGAAGAAGATCACCATAGCCCAACACAGTAAAATTGACAGTACTAATGCAATACTTAAAGAGTCAAATTTAACACTAGGTCAGTGAACATATGGTCCCTATCTACACAGTGTTAAAGTTACACTGAACATAGTGTTACAATTTCAGAGTCAATTTAACTCTGGTTAGAGTTAATATTCTACACCGAGAAGTGTTACTCAGATTTGACACTAGGATGTAAATAACACTTAGTGTTCTTTACATTTGACACTAAAACTCAAATATTACTCTTAATTAGTGTTAGACCTACTTAACACTAAGTGTTGTTTTAACTGACTCTTGCCATTGTTAACAAATATTTACTCTTGTATTTACTCCCTATTATGCTGTGTTCACACCGGACGCGACACAATTTTGCCGCGTGACCAGAATACATGCAAAGTCAATGTACAGACGCAATGGCGCGACATTTCCGCCGGGCGACGCGACTGACACGTTTGAGGTGGCGCGAACAGACCGTTTGATGCGGGGCGAAGTTGCGCCAGTTGAAATATCCCAACTCCGACGACAAAGTCGCCTGAGTCATAGTTGCGTCAGCCAATCAGCGTTGAGAATCAGCGTTGAGAAGCTCCGCCCGTCACCACTGCTGTCTTGCCGTCTTGCACCATCATATCTTAAGGACCTTATAGTGCCATATTACCTCACGAGAGCATTACGCTCACTGAATGCAGGGTTACTTGTGGTTCCCAGAGTGTTAAAAAGTAGGTTGGGGGCTAGAGCTTTCAGTTATCAGGCTTCTCTTCTGTGGAATCAGCTTCCACTTTCAGTCCGGGGGGCAGGCACGGTCATCTCATTTAAGAGTAGACTTAAGACTTTCCTCTTTGATAGCGCTTATAGTTAGGGCTGTTTCAGGCTTATAGTTAGGGCTGGCTCAGGTTTGCCCTGGTCCAGCCCCTAATATGCTGCTATAGGCCTAGACTGCTGGGGGACATCTTAGGATACAATGAGCTCCTCCTCTCCTTCTCTTCCTCTTTCGCTCCTCCTCTCCTCCTCTCCTCTCCTCTTCACCTCTTCTTTCTCTCCTTCTGGATAAATGATTGTCTCTTCTATTACTAACTCTACTTTCTTTTTCCATGTATTCGTGGCTGGCCCTGCTGATGCAACCATGGCCCTGCTGATGGAACCGGCCTGAAACCAGGCCTGCCAGCTGCCGTGGCCCTGCTTTCTTCTCCCACTGCCCCTGGGATGCCCCTCCTCTCTACCTCCTTCTGCTTAATGGATCGTTGCTATCTGGATCATGGACGATGCCTACTACTCATTATATGAATATTTTCTGTCACATTCATTGAATGTGCTGTAACTCCATTACGTTATTAATTCTGGCCACATGACATCTATTGCTTCTGTCCATCCGGGGAGACGGATCCTCCTCTGTTGTTCTCCCTCAGGTTTCTTCCCCTTTTTTTTCCCTGTAAAAGGGTTTTTACTATCTTTATTGGGGGAGTTTTTCCTGATCCGATGTGAGGTCCCGGGATAGGGATGTCATGTGTACAGATTGTAAAGGCAAACTTGTATTTGTGATGTTGGGTTGTATAAAATAAACTGAATTGAATTGAATTGCTGCTGCTCCGCCAGAAGTAGCGCTGGTAGCGGCTTCATTCAGACACTGTTGTGGGACTACGGATAATATTATGAACCCAGACACCATGGAGTTTGATGTTCCAACGTATGTGGAGTTTAGACAAGTATAAAGCAGAACAAGTGGTTATTTATTCCATAGTCGATACCGGAAAAGACAGCTCTTTTTCACAGAGAGACCCAACGGTGATAAGCCACGCCCCCTTTGTGGCGCCGCGATTTGTCTTTGTGGCGTTTGGTGTGAACAACCTAGTTTCACTCGCGCGACCAAACTGAAGCGGTAAGCACTAATGCTGTGTTCACACAGCATTAGTGTACTTTGTATCCAACACTGACTTACTTATTTTCAATTGACTCCTTTTTTCACTCTTCAACAGAATAGCTTTTTGAAGTGTTTTGCATTGCTGTGCAGACACAGTTCTATAATTGAACTCCATTTACGCTAAGCGTATTGCATCACTTCCGATTCCACCGTGTGTGTGTTAGCTGATAACGTACTTGTCTCAGCTCCAGCTAAACCAAGCTGATTGTGTGATATTCTTCAGTACAAGCGGCTGATTGACTGCTGTACATCTTTCACATCTAAACACTCGACTCTCTTCTTCTTTTTGCAACTCATCACTTAAATCCACTTGAGTCTTATTTTCACTTTGTTTGTTCTGCTAACGTTAGCTACCTCACTTAGCTTAGCAGCTAGCGATGCCTTCCTCCTCTTCCTCTCCTGTTCTCTCTTGCTAAGCGTGTCTAGCTATTCCCCTGCCTCCTTTAAAGATAATGATACATGTAATAAGTGTATTTTATTTGCTAGGTTGGAGGCAGGTCTCAGTGGGTTCGATCAGTGTTTTTCAACCTGTTTTGAGTCGCGGCACATTTTCTACAATCAAAAAATCCCACGGCACACCAACAACCAAAAACTTTCAAAATGTCACATTGTAGCATAATACAGCATATATGGTAGGTAATGAATGCACTACTTACTGGCATGGAAGAGTATTTAATTACTAGGCCAGCCACTATATGTTATAGTATAGTATTATAGCTCAGACGCTCAACAACGGAAAATTATTTGCGGCAACTAAATAATATTTTTTTGGACCGATTAAGTGAAATTCGACATTTTCCCAAGGCACACCTGACGATCGTCACAGTGTTGGAAATCACTGGGTTAGATGCACGGCTTCGCACTATCGAAGCTCAGACGTTAGCTATGTTATCCAGCCCAACTCCCATTGTCGGCGCGGACCATCTAGCGTTAGCTTCTGTTAGCGTTAGCCGTTCCCCGGCAGCCCTCAAGCATCAGTACGAAGGAATAAGAAGTATAAGCAGCCCGCTCACGTCAGCGGTGATGACTCCCGAATTCGGTACTCGGAGGTCACTAAGATCAATGTGGAATCGGTGTGTGCTTACGCCAAAACAATGGCGGACTCCGTAGTTTTCTCTGGCCCTCTGCCAAATACTGTCACTGATGAGATGTATGTCAGCGTTCCACTGCTGGTTGTCGAGGTGGTGCCCAGCAAACAATGTCGGCTTCGTAGATAATTGGCAGACTTTCTGGGGGAACCCCGGCCTGATTAGGGGAGACAGCATTCATCCCACTTTGGTTGGAGCAGATCTTCTTTCTGCAAATATGACCAAGTTTATTACCGGACTTGATCCATGATAGACCAGGAAGCAGAAGCAGAGTTGTAGTCTTACACCCTTCTCTGCACTTCCTTTAGAGCAGTTACCCACCTTTAACTCTATAGAGACTGTGGCTGTTCCATGGCCACTTACATTAATTAAATCAAAAGTAACCAGAAGAGTTGTTATAGAAAATAACCTCATGAAGGTTAACACCACTATTGCAACAGTGCAACACGATAGGATAATTAAATGTGGACTCCTAAATTTTAGATCTTTGTCTTCTAAAGCTGTATTGGTAAATTAATTAATATCAGACAATCATATTGATGTGTTCTGTCTTACTGAAACCTGGCTGAGACATGAGGAATATGTCAGTCTAAATGAATCTACTCCTCCAACTCATATTAATATGCACATTCCTCGAGGCACTGGCCGAGGAGGTGGAGTAGCTGCCATCTTTGACTCGGTCCTAAACCTGGATTGAACTACAACTCATTTGAAAGCCTTGTTCTTAGTCTTTCACATCCAACCTGGAAAACAGTGCAGCCGATTCTGTTTGTTGTAGTGTACCGGGCACCAATGTTCCCTCTAATTTTTTTCAGCACTGAGCAAAACATTTTTTTTCTGAGCGCACATTTGAGCACTGTGAGCAATTCGCAATCACGCGACCTGCAGAAAATGACCACAAGCCTGCGTTAGCCATAGGGGATTCAAAGAGATGACAGCAAATGCATCAATATGTATACAAAGTTGATATTTATTCAATATCCTTTATAATGGCTGGACTTTGGGAACATTTTACATTTTAATGCACGCGCGCAGCTTTGAGGGAACACTGCCGGGCACCATGTCCGTATTCAGAATTTATATCTGAGTTTTTGTCAAGTTTGGTCCTGAAGACTGATAAGGTTATTATTGTAGGGGATTTTAATATTCATGTGGATGTTGGCAATGATAGCCTTAGTGTTGCATTTAGCTCATTGTTGGATTCGATTGGCTTCTGTCAGAAAGTAAAGGAACCGACTCACTGCTTTAACCACACCCTCAACCTTGTTCTTGAATATGGCATCAACGTGAAGCATTTAGTAGTGTTTCCACATAACTCTCTTTTATCAGACCATTGCCTTATAACATTTTTGAGTTCATACAACCGGATTGTACGGCGTTAGGCAAGAGTTTTTACACTAGATGTCTAACTGACGGTGCTGTTGCTAGATTTAAGGAAGTGATTCCTTCTGTATTTGATTCATTACCATTTCTCAATAAAACAGAGGACTCCTGTGCTAACTTTAGTCCGAACCAGATTGATAAGTTTGTCGATGGTGCTACTGGCTCACTGAGAGTGACTCTGGACTCGCTAGACCCTCGATCATTAAGCAAAGGAGGCTCGCTCCATAGTATAACCCTCAGACCCGCATATTGAAGCAAGCATCACGGAAGCTTGAGGGAATATGGCGTTCCAACGGTCTGGAGGAGTCCCGGTTGGTTTGGCGGGATAGTCTGAGAACATATAAGAAGGTCCCCCGTAATGTCAGAGGAGCCTACTACTCATCATTAATAAAGAAAAACAAGAGCAATCCTAGATTTCTCTTTAGTACTGTTTCCAGGCTGACTGAGAGTCATAGCTTGGTGGATCTGTGTATTCCTATAGACCTCAGTAGTAATGACGTCATGAACTTCTTCAATGGTAAGATTCTGGCTATTAGAGACAGGATCGGTGATCTCCTGCCCTCGGCTATTGCCGGTCCATCCTCAGGTGGGATGGCCATGGAGGAGGCTGTGGGCCCTGATGTGTGTCTGGTAGGATTTTCTACCATCAACCTCGACCAATTATCTTCAATGGTTTCTACTTCCAAGCCTTCTACCTGTCTCCTGGACCACGTTCCGATGAAGCTGCTTAAAGAAGTTTTACCTTTAATTGACGCCTCTCTACTAGATATTATGAATGGGTCTTTACTAACGGGTCATGTACCACAGTCTTTTAAAGTAGCTGTAATTAAACCTCTTCTTAAGAAGCCCACTCTCGATTCAGAGGTGTTGGCTAACTACAGACCTATATCTAACCTTCCCTTCCTCTCTAAGATACTGGAGAAGGTATTTGCAAACCAGTTGTGTGACTTTTTACATAACAATAGTTTAATTGAGGAGTTTCAGTCGGGATTTAGAAAGCATTATTGCACAGAGACAGCACTAGTGACAATTACTAACAACCTTCTAGTTGCATCAGATAGGGGACTTGTCTCTGTACTTGTCTTGTTAGACCGTAGTGCTGCATTCGACACCATTGACCATGACATCTTATTACAGAGACTAGACCAGTCAATTGGTATTAAAGGTACAGCACTAAGCTGGTTTAAGTCGTATTTATCAGAT
Organism: Taurulus bubalis; assembly: GCF_910589615.1. Lineage (NCBI taxonomy): Eukaryota > Metazoa > Chordata > Actinopteri > Perciformes > Cottidae > Taurulus > Taurulus bubalis. Next base: position 16,621,911 of record NC_136591.1, on the reverse strand, counting down.
TGATCTCAGTTTGTATTTATAAACAATGAGGCCTTGATGACCACCGCCGTTCGTCATGGAGTACCACAAGGTTCTGTCCTTGGACCAATTTTATTCACCTTATATATGCTTCCTTTAGGCAATATTATCAGAAAACACTCCATTAACTTTCATTGCTATGCCGATGATACTCAACTATATCTGTCGATCAAGCCAAATGAAATCCACCAGGTCGCTAAACTTCAAGCGTGTCTTAAAGACATAAAAACCTGGATGACCTGCAACTTCCTGCTGTTGAACTCGGACAAGACTGAAGTTATTTTACTTGGCCCAGAACACCTCAGAAATCAATTATCTGATGATATGGTTCCTCTGGATGGCATCGCTCTGGCATCCACCACCGTAAGGAATCCCATGTGAAACAGATCTCAAGGACTGCCTTTTTTCACCTGCGGAACATTTAAAAAATCAGGCATATTTTGTCTCAGAGCGATGCAGAAAAGTTGATTCAAGCATTTGTTACTTCAAGACTAGACTACTGTAACGCCTTATTATCAGGCTGCTCTGGTAAATCTCTTGGGTCTCTCCAGTTGATCCAGAATGCTGCAGCTCGTGTACTAGCAAGGACTAGGAGGAGAAATCACATTAAGGGTCGTTCACACCATACGCGACTTTTAAAAGCGCAGCCGCTTCAAAAACGCCTTGGCAAAAACGCACCGGCCAAAAAAACAAAAAACAGCCCGGTGCGCCTGTGGAGCGGGTCTGCGTGCGCAACCGGGCGATAATTAACTGCCGGCCGGCAGAAAGATCCGGGCGGTAACCGGGCCAAAATCACTCGCTAATATTAATACCTCATCGGAGTTCATACCACACAAAAACACGATTATTAGAAGTGGTAAAGTAATAAAGCCCGCCTCTTGCTTCATCCGATTGGCTGCCTTGGCAGGTGTGTGACATTGATGAGCTGTGCGACTCCGTGCAAGGTGCTGAAAAGTTGAGAATATTTCAACTTTTAAGCGCACCGAAAAAACACCTGCAGCCTTGGATCGTGGCTCTGTCTTGAGCCGGTCCTACCTCCTGCCATGGCCCTGCTGATGCCCATCCTCTCTATCTCTTTCTGCTGACATGGATCGTAGTTATCTGGATCGTGGACCCAGTATTTCTACTAACCTCCTCCTCCTAATGAAAATGATTAGTCTGCTAATATTACCATATTTAACAAGTTTCTGTGCTTTAAAATACTATTTATTCTAAGTTTCCCAGCAATGGCGGACTCTTTCGACACAGTCAGCAGGAAAATATGTTTGAAAGTGACTTAGTAACGTCCAATATGTGTGGATGGGTCCAACAAACCAGGATTTTCTACCAGGACACTGCTGTTCATGTTCTGTGTGAAACCAAAAGTCAACGTTGACTTGACACTTGTTATGTAACAATAAGTAAACAAGTCTGTTAAGTGTAGTTATCAAATTTACTTTATGATTCAAACATGATCTGTTTTCTATTGTTTACAAAGAGGTTTTGTTGAATCGAACAATTGTTTCACTAAGGAGTGTAATTACTTTTTCAAAATGGTCACAAATATGAATTACATGATCTTACAAGATTTGCAAATGTGCACAATGATGAACACGTGTAACTCGAGTCGCGATGAACTCAATGTAATTTCAAAGTGGGAAAGATATTTTTTTTCTAAATAGACAGAATAGCTCGTTGCCTCTTGATCATTACACAAATATTTACCAACTTCATACTTTAAACAGTAGCTTCTATGTGTAAATATGTGGTTTGAATAAACTACATCACTGAGCAGTATTCACATATTGTGTTCTGTATACTATATACCTCTTATGAACGCAGTAATATGTAGTAGGCAGTTTCTAATACAGCTGATTGCAGGATTTTAAGCTTGTTGTGTTTCTGAGCTCGTAGACCTGCCTGCGTGTTTCTGGGGCTGGGAAAGAAGGTGCTCCCTATGAGGCTGGGAGAGGAGGTGCTCCCTGTGAGGCTGGGGGAGAACCAGGGTCTGCTTGTTGTGTCCTCGGTCATGCCAGCAAACGTCTAGCAGGGGGTAGACTTTCCCCTGGACCTCCAGCCTGAACCTATAGATGAAGCTGAGCTCGTCAGGACTGTCGCTGTTATAGAAGGTCAGACCTCTGCCCTCATAGTCCAGGAAGAGACCCACCCGGTGGGGGGGAGACAGCAATGGCAGGACCACCCTGGGGGAAGAGAAGGCTTCATAAACTCCGTCCTTCAGTCCAATCAACCACACTCCACTCTCTGGATTCTTCCCCAGTTTGGCCTTACGATTGGTCGTTCCTTTGATCAAACCGAGACGCCATTTAGGTTTGTTAGCAACCTCCACCTGGACATGATAAGAAGCAGAACCCTTTAGAAACAGCTGTATGACGAAATCATGTGACCCTGCAGCAGCGTTTACCTCCCAGTAGTGTTTCCCAGAGGAGAAGCCTCGGTTGGCCAGGACACAGTAACTGTAACTGAACCTCTCTGGATTATCAGGAAGCCTCCGTAGCAGAGCCCCACAGCTCACCACTGTGTCCCCATGATGGAGCTCCAACATCGGGTGAGCAGTCTGAGGATCCAGCCTCATCAGCTCTGGTGCTGGAGGAAGAAGAAGAGGTAGAAAAAGTAAGACAAAAACGAATACCCCAGGAAGAGCGCTGGGCTTTCGTCATAGCCGGACTGAGAGATGGGAGGCGGGGCTAAAGGAAACAATGGTGAGCATGCTCTATATATGGTACCAGTGTTGAGGTAGATCTTTTGAATGTTATATAGGAAACTCTTTTTTTTTCTGCTTCTGTGCCATTGGGCAACATCAGACGAAACACACAGACAATTACAGGTGTACCTGGTAGGACTTTTCTCTGCAGTCTTTTCCACACAGTTAGTTTAATGTCGTTGTGGTTGAAACCAGTTTTAAAGTTCAGAGAGCTGAAGATCCTCTCCTCCTTCTTCTGGAGATCCTGAATCTCTCTGAACCTGAGGAAGAGAAGAGGAGAGTTTAATAGTTTTCACGGAATATTTTATCACTAAACCAGTTAATTGATGACATGTTGATTTGTTTGTTTTGTTACCTTGGAGCAATCGATCCATACTTCTGGAAAAAGAAATGAAAAAATACCTTATTTCAGATCTGATCAATGATCTCTCAGAACTGTTGATCAGAAAGACATAATTGATCAGTTGATATTTCTTAGCACCAGTTTTAACCCTCACATGTCAATGTTCCCACTCAACATTGTGATGAGTATTGTCAATGATATTGATAGGATTCACACATTGTGTCATTTAATTTTGTCTGGAGGGTGTCCCTCTCTACGTACCGGACGGATCACAGACCGTAACAGGTCTACAGTACCACGACGAAGTCAAGGTGTCCCTCTCTACGTACCGGACCGATCACAGACCGTAACAGGCCTACAGTACCACGACGAAGTAAAGGTGTCTCTCCCTACGTACCAGACGGATCACAGACCGTAACAGGTCTACAGTACCACGACGAAGTCAAGGTGTCCCTCCCTACGTACCGGACCGATCGCAGACCGTAACAGGTCTACAGTACCACGGCGAAGTCAAGGTGTCCCTTCCTACGTACCGGACCGATCGCAGACCGTAACAGGTCTACAGTACCACGACAAAGTCAAGGTGTCCCTCCCTACGTACCGGACCGATCACAGACCGTAACAGGCCTACAGTACCACGACGAAGTCAAGGTGTCCCCCCCTACGTACCGGACTGATCCCAGACCGTAATAGGCTGACAGTACCGCAACGAAGTCCAGGTGTCCCTCCCAACGTACCGGACCGATCGCAGACCGTAACAGGCCTACAGTACCACGACAAAATCCAGGTGTCCCTCCTTAAATAACGGACCGATCCCAGACCGTAACAGGCTGACAGTACCGCAACAAAGTCTAAGTGTCCTTCTCTACGTACTGGACCGATCGCAGACTGTAACAGGCCGACTGTACCACGATGAAGCCCAGGTGGCCCTCATTGCTCAGGTCCTGCAGGGTGTTCTGGGCCTCCTGCAACCGATTCAGGTTCAGGTTTAACTGGTCTGTCTGGTTCTGAAGCGACGAGATGAGGACGGCAGTTGACGTCTCCACCTGCTGCATGAACCCAGCCTCCTCTACCTCCAGGCAGCGCCGTAGTTCACCAAACTCCTTCCTCACCACCCATTTCAGCACGTCAGACTCGTTCTGATTGGATTAGAGAGCAGCAGGTAAGATCCAATGTGATTCAGCATGCTTAATCCGCATAAACGTACAATGCAGCAAAATAATGCCAAAGCACGAGGGTCTTCAGGCTCTCAGGATGACAAAGGATCAAACTGTGTTTGTAGGCTAAATAGATATATTAATGTATATGTAGACTCACAGTGATCCTGGATTTGTTGTATGCCATTTTACAGATCTGATCCTCCAGTTTACGTTTCTGATGCTGGAACTCTGTTATCAGACAGGAAATGTCCTCCTGTGAGAGAGACAGATATGTAAAATAATGCCATTAGTATTCCAGAATCACATTATTAAAAGCAGAATGATCATTATGCTTTAACAGGTTCAGATGCTGCGGTGGCAACGTGTGCAGTAACATCCTACAAGTCCTCTTTGAGGATTTCAGGGGTTCTCAGGCCAGGTGAGATGTAATCCTCCAGCATGTTCTTGGTCTACCTCCTGCTGTATGAGCCCGGCATCCAGGAGGATCCTAAATCCTCCTAATCAGATGTTGAACCACCTCATGTTTTTCTCCTCTGAGCTCATCTCCAACATTCTAAGACTGAGCCTGTCACCCTGCAGAATAACCACCTCTCATTCTCCCAGTCAGAGTGCCAGGTCCTCAGGCTGGGAGGTGCTGACTGTCAACTGGCTGCTTCACACTTCAAAACTAATGAGACGTCTGATCAAACGCCTCAAAATGGTGACCAGCCAAAGCCAAACACGAGTAAATGCTAGATACCAGAGTACCAGGCGCTGTTAAAGGTCATACCAGGTACAGTACAATGTTCATGAACATTAACCTTATTGTTGTTAAACTGGAAACACAAAGGTGATATTTGGTTTGTGTTGAACATTAAACTCATTTAATCTCACTGTTTGATGATATGTGAGCTAATGGCTGCTTATCTGCACTGGGTCAACAACACCAAACTGTTTTTACCTGTCAGCCAATGAGATTAAACGTTTACGCTATTAAATATGAGATAAATGCTTGTTTAACCATTACATATTGTATTCATACAGACTCAAAAAGCATGGACAAATCTTCTTTATAAATCTATAGAACCGAGATATTTCATGTTTCTAAACTTATACAGCTGTAGATGAAGGTCACAGGTGTGTGCTGACATGTGTGACTTAATGCTAAACAGGTGTAACTTAGTGCTGACAGGTGTGACTTTATGCTAATAGATGTAACTTTATGCTAACAAGTGTGACTTAGTGCTAACAGGTGTAACTTTATCCTAACAGGTGCGACTTTATGCTAACAGGTGTGACTTATCGCTGACATGTGTGGCTTAGTGGTAACATGTGTGACTTAGTACTAACAGGTGTCACATAGTACTAACAGGTGTGACTTTTTGCTAACAGGGGTGATTTAACAGCTGTGACTTTACGCTAACACGTGTGACTTTGGCCGTATCTTTGTACCTTCATGCGACTGTAGACGGAGCTCACAGGTGTGATCTTGTGTCCCCGGTGAGCCCCGATGCTCCCACAGAGGCCACAGATCACCGTCTGCTCGTCCTCGCAGTAAAGACTGAGCGGGTTGTGGTGCTGAGGACACAACTCCGGCTGAGCTCCTGAAACACTCACCTCCTGTCAGGATAAACACAACTTTGTGGCAATATAAAGTTTAAAATATCAAATTACTGAATCACACGTTTCACTTGTTATAGAACGAGATCAAGACCTTTTTTAACCTTTTCAAAAAGTTCAGGTTTCACCGGTATACTGATGACAGGTGTTTTTACCTGCAGAGCATCGATGATTCGAGCCAAGCTGACGTTGGGAGGAGGACTGTCTCCATCGACAGCACAGCGACACACAGGACACTGCAGCTGACCCAGCAGGTCCATTGTCATGGAGCGCACACAACACCTGGACAGGTGAGGACAAGTCAAGTGAGGTCAGGAAAGACAGATGGGGACAGGACAGGTGAGGTCAGGACATACAGGTGAAGACAGGTGGGGACAAGTCAGGTGAAGTCAGAAAAGACAGGTGAAGACAAGTGAGGACAAGTCAGGTGAGGCCAGGAAAGACAGGTGGGGACAGGACAGGTGAGGTCAGGACTGTACAGGTGGGAACAGGACAGGTGAGATCAGGACATACAGGTGAAGACAGGTGGGGACAAGTCAGGTGAAGTCAGGAAAGACAGGTGAAGACAGGTGGGGACAGGAGAGGTGAGGTCAGGACCGTACAGGTGAGGACAGGGCAGGTGGGTCCCACATATCCAACATACCTGCAGTAGGAGTGTCCACACTGTAACATCAGTGGTTCAGTGAAGACGTCAAGACAGACGGGACACCTGAGCTGATCCTCCAGACTCTGATGCCGCTCCATGTCCTCACTGAGCCCCAATACTAGGACTAGAACCCTCAGCAACACTAGGACCAGCACCACTGGGTCCAGAACCACCAGGGCAAGAACCACAGAGACCACAAGGGAAACCACAAAAGCAAAAACAAACAATAAAACACAACAAGAACAAGGTCCTGACTTTAATGTGTGTGTCTGCAGCCGAGTTCACTCTATTTATAGAGACTGTGTTCTTTCTTCTCCGATGTGATTGGTTGGACAGACAGAGTGGGCGGAACCAAGAGGACTTTTTGCATTATTAAATAATGATATTAATAATTAAAAAAAAACTAATACCAATGATAATGATAGTAATAATGATACAAATAATGATAATATTACTAATACCAATGATAATAATAATGATACAAATAATGATAATATTACTAATACAAATGATAATAATAATGATACAAATAATGATAATTTTACTAATACCAATGATAATGATAATAATGATAATTATTACTATTACAATAACAATAATAAGGATAACATACTAACATTAATGATAAAGATAATAATAATAATAATAATAATAATAATAATAATAATAATAATAATGATGGTATGTGATCAAAGTTGTTTCTTCAAGCATTGGGCCGTTAAAACAGCTTCTGCTAATCTACTTTTATCTGACACCTTAAACTCACCTTCAACACGTCTCCATGGTAACAGAGACCAAAACAGGAAAAAGTTTCCTTCGTGCTCGATTAAACCAGTTCACGCCAGACCAGTTACTGGAACCAATCACAGCTCATGATGTCTCTCTGCAACCAATCACAGCTCACCTGGTGTCTCTGCAACCAATCATAGCTCAACTGTTGTCTCTGTAACCAATTACAGTTCAGGCTGGAGGGCAGAGGACAGAGGACTATGGCACTAAAACTAAAACACACCAACAGTACACACTCATCAAGGTATGTGTCTGGTAACCAGAGGAACATGGACCTCATAGAAGGATGCTTCATGCATCCAGATTGGAACTGTGCCTAGATATGAGATGAGGGCGCTCAAATTGGCGGCACGACAACTCGTTCTTTGAGATGTAGGCCCAGTCTCAATCCCAATCCTCACCCTAAACCCTCTAACCCTGAACCCTCAGGGATTTACTGACTTCACCTGCTAAGTGGTTGAGTGTGAGCGGCTGTGAGGGCTTCAACTGGTGTAAATATGAATGGGACAGCACTTTGCTGCAACATATCACGTGACTACATAAACAAATATTAGGCTCGTTCGAGATGAGCCAGTTCTGCGCAGAATCGATCGGCGCGCAATGCATGCCTGTTTGATTTGTGTCCGACTTGCTCCCGACTTGCTCTGACGTCATGCACACGTGGTCAACGATACTCTCACGAGACTAAGCCGACCGTCGATTTCAGAGGCAGGCGCTGCAGTGGTTCTCCCCGACTGCTTGGCCCAGTGCATGATGGGAAACGCCTGGCTCTCACCACATCAGAGAGCTGATTGGCTCTTAAATCTGACACCAAACACCACGTGTTGTAGAAAATCCTTATTTTATGTGTAGTTGTAATACTTAATCCTCGATTATTGACTATTCGTTTCATGTTGAATCTAAAAACACATCTTGTGTGGTTGATAATACAAAATTGTATTTTCATAACACATATCTAAACCAGTAGTAATGTATTTCACAGGCAGACATAAAAATACCAAAGGATGCAGCTACACAGTCATTTCTACATAAATATATATATATTTATAAACACATATAATAAATCCAAACGTGATCTGTAAACTACAAGTAAACAAAAGTTCGGAACTAACAGGAAGTACTTTTTTCTGTGACTTCCTGTGTATACTTTGAAGGCAGCTGACAACTGTCCGACTTGATTGCAGTTTTTTGTCAACGGCTCCTGCTGCGGCCGCTGCTCTCGTCTGGATTCCAGGCGAGGCGCAGCTCTAACGAACGAGACTATTGTGTACAATTGTGTATTTATTTTATACTTTTTATTCACTGATTTAAACGTCTTCCTCACGAGATGAGAAGTCATTTTAAATGATCTATTTACTTGTTTTGTCAAAACGAAATGTTTGATGAATGTAAGTAAATATTATATGATTCCATGTGTTTTTATGTTCCATCTTTAATCCGTAATGTTGTCGTATAAATGTATTTTACCGGGCTCAACGCTCACGTGGCTCTTTGTTTAATTTTGTTTGTATGTCTCTATTCTTCCATTGGGAACTGCGTGTTTAACATCACATTGCTATGAACTGTGGGTAATTCCCTTAGGCAAAGTCGGCATCTAATGCTGATTTACGAAAAGGGTTCATAAAGGGCTCAAAATGTCTGCCAGAGAGCCCTTAAGCGCTCGACGATTTGACAATGGGACAGCCCTAAACCCTCAAGGACTTCGCGGGAGTGCGTCTCAAAATCCGTGAGTGTTTAAGGGTGGAGATTGAGATTGGGCCAGAATTACTGCACAAACTCATTTTTGTTTGCCAGCGAGTCGGGCTTGGAATGACGTCATTCGTGTCAGGTGACAAAACAGGAAAAGACAGTAGACTTTCTGGACCAGGGATCGGCACTGGGATGACGAACCGACCATTTTAATTAAAAATAATCAGCGTGAAGGAAGGTAAGAGCTGATAAATACACGAGCTAACAGGTGAGCCTGCTGCTAACAGGCTGCTAACACACTGCTAACAGGCTTATAACAGGGTTAGGGGCTGCTAACGGGCTGCTAACATGCTGCTACCATACTGCTAACACACTGATAACAGGCTGCTAACAGGCTGAAGGGCTGCTGACAGGTTGCTAACACACTGCTAACAGGCTTCTAACAGGGTTAGGGGCTGCTAACGGGCTGCTAACATGCTGCTACCATACTGCTAACACACTGATAACAGGCTGCTAACAGGCTGAAGGGCTGCTGACAGGCTGCTAACACACTGCTAACAGGCTTCTAACAGGGTTAGGGGCTGCTAACGGGCTGCTAACATGCTGCTACCATACTGCTAACAGGCTGCTATCAGGGTTAGGGGCTGCTATTGATCATATTGATCGTCCCCTCAAAGGATGGAGGATGACTAACTCTTTGATGATTGAATAAGTGTCAGTATTGATTGTGCCCTCACAGGATGGAGGATGATGAACTTCCGCCAGCGGATGGGTTGGGTGGGCGTGGCCCTCTACCTGCTGCTCAGCGTCATGGCGGTGTACTACGTCTTTGATGTTCACAGCTTCAGTTTGGAGCGTGTACAGAGAGGGGAGGCTCCGTCGGCTCCGCCCCTTCCCATCAGCTGGTCTCAGCGCCTTAGTGCCCACCTGCCACCACTTCCTGTCTGGATATGGGCGTCGGTTTTCCTGCTGCCATACCTGCAGCTCTTCCTCTTCCTGTTCTCCTGCACGAGAGCCGACCCCCGAGCGGTCGGTTACTGCGTCCTTCCTGTCTGCCTCGGCCTGCTCTGCAGCCGCCAAGTCGCCCGCAAGCCGGCCAATCAGAGAGGCCCGCTGCTCATCGACACGTAGAGGGCGTCCAATCAGAGAGGCCCGCTGCTCAGACTGAACTGTCCATGTTGTTTGTGATGTCACTTCCTTTGTGCCTTTGAACCCTCCACTGTGTCTGTCAGGAGCTGACGCGAAGACAACACTACTGCCCTGTGTGTGTGTGTGTGTGTGTGTGTGTGTGTGTGTGTGAATATTTAGACCTGACAGCTTCCAACCAATCACAGCACGTATATTTAATAAGATGAGTCACATGACACACACTGGTAAACATGGCAACTTTATTACAACATTAATAAAATGGGGAAAAACAACAGTGTGTAGTTTTTCTAAAGATGTTTAATGAATTCTCAGACTTGGCAGCTGAACCACTGAGGCATCCTGTCTGCCCAAAGTCAGCTTTATTTGTCAATTTCTTCCACATGAAGAAGTTCTGAAAAAACGCTTCTCTCCTGTCCAACATGAAGTGAATACAGATGATAATAATATTAAAGTGCTAAATAGATTAAACAGAACATTTAGACGGTCCAGCTGGCTGCCCGGAGTGGACCAGGTCAGACAAAGACCACGTTACTGACCGGCTCCTGACAGCACGTAAAGATTATTGGATGTCTGGTGTAGCCTCCGGAAGAACTTAGCCAGACAAGTGCTGCAATAGCAGGGAGTCGTCCAGTCAACACGCAGAGAGACCTTCCCAAAACACCCCGAACAGCCGGAAGTTCGGCTCTTTAATACATGGTTTTCCGTCATGAACATCTAACATTTCTATTGGCTCTAACATTTCTAAGAGGAGAATCGTGTCCTCATCTTTTCTCACAAGGCTGGAACGTGCAACGACCAGTCTGCTTCCCTAATGTCAATATACTGATAAACAGGTGTGGGTGCTGTAGTGCAAAGCGTGGAACCTTGAGGAACGTTCCTCACAGACAGTATCTGTTAAACTGACCTCGCACAACCTGAACTCTAATAGACATAAGAATATTGAAATGAAGAATATATACAGAATATAACGATTGATATTATCAGTGTCTCCCCATCAGTCTCCATCTTTTACTCCGGTTCTCCAACAGCATTTACCGAGGGAGAACCAGAGGGTCCATGACAGCTCCCGGGTCCGGTGGACCACCATGGGACCTTATTCCAGAAAGAGTGTGGACAGGAATCAAGTCCAGAAAGTCTCATTTTGTTCAACTGTTGAAATGTAAGAAGTGAGGAAAGCTGGGTTACTTTGGAACATGCTACGTTAGCGAGCTAGCAGCCCCTTGTTGGTGTGAGGGATGAAGGCCAAGGCCACGGAGCGCTTTAAACTAATGTTACTCAACAAGCTGTTAGCTCGCTGCTACAATAACCCATAGGCATTAACTTACAAAGTGAATTATATTTACACTAATAATCTGAATCCATAAGTGAAGTAACTGCAGCTATCAAATGCATGCAGTGGAGGGAAAAGCTGGGTATAATAAATACCACCAACAAGTATTTAGTCATTTGCTAGTTTTGATCTTGTATACGTTTCATATTTGGATGACATCCACCAACAAGTGAGACTGAAAGTCTGCATAGCCCCTGGTCTTAGGTGTCTGTGACATCATGCTTCCTCAAGAAGAGGAGGCGGAGTCAGGTACTGTATCTATCAGGGCATTGTCATGTTTTATGTTATTTCCTCATCAAAACAACATGTCGGGCAACAAGTTGGCAACCCTGAGAAACATTTAAAGACCTTAAGGAAAAGGCTAAATGAAAACAAATGTTTATTATGTGTTATACATATTCCCCCCTGAATGTATCTAAACTTAAGACAACTTCAACATCTTTAGATGTATACATTGCATCCTGTCTCCTGTGTCCTTGGGTGTCTCCTCGGGTGTCTCCTGTCCTGTGTCCTCGGGTGTCTCCTTGGGTGTTTCAGGTTTTGGATCTTTTAGCTGGAGGTTGTATGTCAGAGCTTTGAGGCTCATCTCCTTCGTCACTGTCCTCTTCCTCACCTACATCAAGTAAACAGTTGAATCAGAAAAAACGCTTGTGTGGTCTCAAAGAACTGACAGGTAACAGTTTGTTTGTTTACCTGTGACAGGTAACAGTCTGTCTATTTACCTGTGACAGGAGACAGTCTGTCTGTTTACCTGTGACAGGAAACAGTATGTCTGTTTACCTCTGACAGGAAACAGTATGTCTGTTTACCTCTGACAGGTAACAGTAGGGTCGTTGGAGATGAGCCAGTTCTGCGCAGAATCGATCGGCGGCGATCGGCGCGCAATGCATGCCGGTTAGATTTGTGTCCGACTTGCTCCCGACTTGCTCTGACGTCATGCACACGTGGTCAACGATACTCTCACGAGACTAAGCCGACCGTCGATTTCAGAGGCAGGCGCTGCAGTGGCTCTCCCCCGACTGCTTGG